>NC_053390.1:237251195-237564072 GCF_905171765.1 Bufo bufo
TGCACTCCCTGTATAATGGCCCCTGGTACATCACATCAATGTGAAATCATACTGTATAGAATAGTCACAGTGATGCTGTCATTCACACAGTGCTGTCACAACACATAAATACTGGTTCCTGTGATGTCATAGAACAGGCATGGTGCACAAAGTGATGTCACTGTACAGTAAATATAGAAGCAGCCACTTCACATAGTAATGTCATAAGACAAACATAGGAATAACAAACGTAGTGGTGGCACAACATATCAGTAATAACACAATGTCAAGTCATAGCCAGCGCTTATAAAGATAAAGAGAATGCTCACAGTAACGTCACAGCACTATGCTAAACAAAACAGCAGTCATAATACAAGGATAATGCACAGTGATGTGACACTAATATGATGTGGCAGTGTGGTCAGCTATTGGTACCTTAGGACACTAGGACCTAGATGCAACTGCTAACTCTGCACCCCCTACAGTTGTGACCCTGATGGTGATTATTATTGATGCCAGAAAGCAGCAATGTCAGCATTTTACTGTGGATGGTGTTGATTTTGGAAACTGTAACCATGCTCAACATTTATATATTGGTTGGCCCATTGGTCCTTGTTCCTTTGACTACCAGTACATTCCTTTTCCCTTACACACTGTACCTCATCGGTTTGTTTTAACATAATGAGAAGAATTCTAGTTGATCTTGTCATATACAGCACATTTTGACAACTATTATTTCTATGTTTTCAAGAGATGGGTCAAGAAGGGTACTGTATAGGAATACATCGTGTTTGCACTACTGAGCAGATGTGAGCAGTGCAGCTGATGATTAGCTATTCAAGAACTCATCCCACACAAATTAACAATTCTGTTTTGAGAAGGCAGGAAATGAATGTAATGCACAACAAAAGACAATGGCAGGGCAGCTGTATTGTTATGTACATTCATTCTTCTAGGCTGAAAAATCTCATGTGCTGTAAAACTGTCAACCAGAGAGACATAAGGAACCAGTCGTGGTAGAACGTAAATGAGATGGCTTATGTCAGAGTGAAAGAACTACATTTTGAATATATATATACAGTGGGATGCGAAAGTTTGGGCAACCTTGTTAATCGTCATGATTTTCCTGTATAAATCGTTGGTTGTTACGATAAAAAATGTCAGTTAAATATATCATATAGGAGACACACACAGTGATATTTGAGAAGTGAAATGAAGTTTATTGGATTTACAGAAAGTGTGCTATAATTGTTTAAACAAAATTAGGCAGGCGCATAAATTTGGGCACTGTTGTCATTTTATTGATTCCAAAACCTTTAGAACTAATTATTGGAACTCAAATTGGCTTGGTAAGCTCAGTGACCCCTGACCTACATACACAGGTGAATCCAATTATGAGAAAGAGTATTTAAGGGGGTCAATTGTAAGTTTACCTCCTCTTTTAATTTTCTCTGAAGAGTAGCAACATGGGGGTCTCAAAAAAACTCTCAAATGACCTAAAGACAAAGATTGTTCACCATCATGGTTTAGGGGAAGGATAACGAAAGCTGTCTCAGAGATTTCAGCTGTCTGTTTCCACAGTTAGGAACATATTGAGGAAATGGAAGACCACAGGCTCAGTTCAAGTTAAGGCTCGAAGTGGCAGACCAAGAAAAATCTCGGATAGACAGAAGCGACGAATGGTGAGAACAGTCAGAGTCAACCCACAGACCAGCACCAAAGACCTACAACATCATCTTGCTGCAGATGGAGTCACTGTGCATCGTTCAACCATTCGGTGCACTTTACACAAGGAGATGCTGTATGCGAGAGTGATGCAGAGGAAGCCTTTTCTCCGCCCACAGCACAAAAAGTGCCGCTTGAGGTGGGCTAAAGCACATTTGGACAAGCCAGCTTCATTTTGGAATAAGGTGCTGTGGACTGATGAAACTAAAATTGAGTTATTTGGCCATAACAAGGGGCGTTATGCATGGAGGAAAAAGAACACAACATTCCAAGAAAAACACCTGCTACCTACAGTAAAATATGGTGGTGGTTCCATCATGCTGTGGGGCTGTGGGGCCAGTGCAGGGACTGGGAATCTTGTCAAAGTTGAGGGACGCATGGATTCCACTCAGTATCAGCAGATTCTGGAGACCAATGTCCAGGAATCAGTGACAAAGCTGAAGCTGCGTCGGGGCTGGATCTTTCAACAAGACAACGACCCTAAACACTGCTCAAAATCCACTAAGGCATTTATGCAGAGGAACAAGTACAATGTTCTGGAATGGTCATTTCAGTCCCCAGACCTGAATATAATTGAAAATCTGTGGTGTGACTTAAAGAGAGCTGTCCATGCTCGGAAGCCATCAAACCTGAATGAACTAAAGATGTTTTGTAAAGAGGAATGGTCCAAAATACCTTCAACCAGAATCCAGACTCTCATTGGAACCTACAGTAAGCGTTTAGAGGCTGTAATTTCTGCAAAAGGAGGATCTACTAAATATTGATTTCATTTCTTTTTTGTGGTGCCCAAATTTATGCACCTGCCAAATTTTGTTTAAACAATTATAGCACACTTTCTGTAAATCCAATAAACTTCATTTCACTTCTTAAATATCACTGTGTGTGTCTCCTATATGATATGTTTAACTGACATTTTTTATCGTAACAACCAACGATTTATACAGGAAAATCATGACGAAAGGTTGCCCAAACTTTCGCCTCCCACTGTATTCCTCAATATTGGTGCCGCTCTTTGAGTTTCATGTTCTTATTATCCTTTTGGATGCTTTTTTATTGGGCACTTTAAAATCATAAGATGATGTCTCTGGATAAGCTGCGCAAACTCCTCAACACTGGCATGTCCATATAGTGTGTGCCTGTAAAACATCTGACTTCAAAATAATGGCCATTAAAATGAAGTGTATCCCCCCTCTGCTGCTGTTGTATCCTTTACTCTCCTGGGAGAACTTTTGATTAGAGATTGAATATAGCTGTAGGCATTCTTATATATTCAGCACCAATGACTTCAGGGCTTGATGTGGATTATTAAGGTCTAGCTTGCAGTTCCTTTTCCCATTCATGTCACGGGTGTTTCACAACAAATTTAACAAATATTTCATGTGTATTGCCACTTTTAGAGAGTTATATTTTCCAACTCAAGTCAAAATAATAGTCTTAATAGTGTTATAAGTGTTGTAGTAAATGATTATCTACTTTATTGTTCATGAAGTGTGAAAATGTAAGTTCGTGACTTCTGAGATTAGGGTTATAAAATCCTCCCTCTAAACTGTGAAAGCTAGAAAATAAACATTACATTTATTTATTATTTAAGATACATTCATGCCCTGAAAACATTTAAAAGCTATAAACACCTTTGAGGGCATTTTTTTATGATTTTACTCATTTTGGGCAAAAATGTTTTTTTTTCAATTGGTCTTTAATAAAAACAGTTTTATTAAAAACAAAGAGGTCAACTGTTTGTCTAGCTGTGTGTATGGTACATTCACTTTTACTTTGTGCCAGTCATCTAATAAACCATATCTCTAAATCCCTAAAAAGGTCATATAAAGACATATTTAAGCCACATTCTTATCAGTAAGATAAGAATTGAGCTAGAATCAGAGATAAGGAGCCACCAGCTAAGCTGCATGACATAAAGAGTAAAAAAGAGCCTGCTACTAGAGAATCTCAAATTTTAACAGAGAAAGGGAATCAACAATTAAAAAAATTAATTTTACACTGAACAAAAATATAAACGCAACACTTTTAGTTTTGCTCCCATTTTGCATGAGCTGAACTCAAAGGTCTGAAACATTTCCTACATACACAAAAGACCCATTACTCTCAAATATTATTCACAAATCTGTCTAAATCTGTGTTAGTGAGCACTTCTCCTTTGCCGAGATAATCCATCCCACCTCACAGGTGTGGTATATCAAGGTGCTGATTAGACAGCATGAATATTGCACAGGTGTGCCTTAGACTTCCCACAATAAAAGTCCACTCTGAAATGTGCACAGTTTTGCCTTACCGGGGGGGGGGGGGGGGGGGGAGTGGGGCAGAAATCCAGTCAGTATCTGGTGTGGCCACCATTTGCCTCACGCAGTGCAACACATCTCCGTCGCGTACAGTTGATCAGGTTGTTGATTGTGGCCTGTGGAATGTTGGTCCACTCCTCTTCAATAGCTGTGCGAAGTTGCAGAATATTTGCAGGAACTGGAACACGCTGTCGTATACGCCGATCCACAGCATAGCAAACATGCTCAATGGGTGACATGTCCGGTGAGTATGCTGGCCATGCAAGAACTGGGATGTTTTCAGCTTCCAGGAATTGTGTACAGGTCCTTGCAATATGGGGCCGTGCATTATCATGCTGCAACATGAGGTGATGGTCGTGAATGAATGGCACAACAATGGATGTCGTCACGGTATCTCTGTGCATTCAAAATGCCATCAATAAAATGCACCTGTGTTCGTTGTCCATAACATACGCCTGCCCATACCATAACCCCACCGCCACCATTGGCCACTCGATCCACAATGCTGATGTCTTCAAACCGCTCACCCACACAACGCCACAGAACGCTGTCTGCCATCTGCCCTGAACAGTGAAAACCGGGACTCATCCGTGACCAGAAAGCCTCTCCAACATGCCAGATGCCATCGAATGTGAGTACTTGCCCACTCAAGTCGGTTACGACGACGAACTGCAGTCAGGTCCAGACCCCAATGAGGACGACGAGCATGCAGATGAGCTTCCCTGAGACGGATGTACTGCCAAATTCTCTAAAACGCCTTTGGAGACGGCTTATAGTAGAGACATGAACATTCATTGCACGGGCAACAGCTCTGGTAGACATTCCTGCATTCAGCATGCCAATTGCACGCTCCCTCAAACATTGCGACATGCTGTGTGATCATTTCACAATGGCCTTTTATTGTAGGCAGTCTAAGGCACACCTGTGCAATATTCATGCTGTCTAATCAGCACCTTGATATGCCACATGTATGAAGTGGGATGGATTATCTCGGCAAAAGAGAAGTGCTCACTAACAGATTTAGACAGATTTGTGAACAATATTTGAGATTAATGGGTCTTTTGTGTATGTAGAAGATCTTTGAGTTCAGCTCATGGAAAATGGGAGCAAAAACGAAAGTCATTTTTGGTCAGTGTAGTTAAAAATAAAGACAATACAATCATAATAAGAGGCGTACATAGCATTTAACTCCATATTCCATGGGTTACAGGCCTCAATGGAAACAATGTCATACCTTCAAATTCACATCCACATGTGCAATGCCCCAGAGGACTACTGAAAAGGGTCAACTACTGCTAATGGGGTGTTTTAACATTAATTTGACAATTTGAGAATAAATAGGCTTAAACACACTAAATGATTAAAATACTTACTAAGGCTACATGCACACGACCGTTCTGTTTTTCACGGTCTGCAAATTGCGGATCCGCAAAAAACAGAAGCTGCCTGTGTGCCTTCCGCAATTTGCAGAACGGAACGGGTGGCCCATTGTAGAAATGCCTATTCTTGTCCGCAAAATTGAATATTTTTTTTGCGGGGCCACGGAACGGAGCAACGGATGTGGACAGCACACAGAGTGCTGTCCGCATCTTTTGCGGACCTATTGGAGTGAATGGGTCCGCACCCCAACCGCAAAAGCTGCGGCTCAGATGCGGACCAGAACAACGGTCGTGTGCATGAGGCCTTAGTATGATTAAATAAAAATCAGCCAAATCACTTACAGAATAAATAATAATCACCTGGCCTGCACAATACAATATGGGTGGGGGGACTCCTCCTCTGTC
The DNA here is from genome assembly GCF_905171765.1 of Bufo bufo. Classification (NCBI taxonomy): domain Eukaryota; kingdom Metazoa; phylum Chordata; class Amphibia; order Anura; family Bufonidae; genus Bufo; species Bufo bufo. The sequence goes on from NC_053390.1 coordinate 237,256,981, forward strand.
GACATCCCATGGTAATACGAGAAATAAATGGTGATCTTACACATCTTAGGCTACTTTCACACTTGCGTTCGGAGCGGATCCGTCTGGTGTCTGTACAGACGGATCCGCTCCTATAATGCAAACGCTTGCATCCGTTCGGAACGGATAACTGGGTTTTTAAGAACGTCTGCATAACTGGGTTTTTAAGATCTGATTTTTCACTTCATGAAAACTCAGATCCGACAGTATATTCTAACACAGAGGCGTTCCCATGGTGATGGGGACGCTTCAAGTTAGAATATACTAAAAGAACTGTGTACATGACTGCCCCCTGCTGCATTGGGGGCCGACCGCACTGGCCATCAATGAGTTAAATACAGGGGGGGAGGGGGGGCCAGCCGCACTGGCCACCAATGAGTTAAATACAAGGGAGGGAGGGAGGGGGGGCCGGCCGCACTGGCCACCAATGAGTTAAATACAGGGGAGGGAGGGGGGGCCGGCCGCACTGGTCACCAATGAGTTAAATACAAGGGAGGGAGGGGGGACAGCCACACTGGCCACCAATGAGTTAAATACAAGAGAGGGAGGGAGGGGGGGCTGGCCGCACTGGCCACCAATGAGTTAAATACAGGGGAGGGAGCGAGGGGGGGGGCGGCCGCACTGGCCACCAATGAGTTAAATACAGGGGAGGGAGGGGGGGCGGCCGCACTGGCCACCAATGAGTTAAATACAAGGGAGGGAGGGGGGGCCGGCCGCACTGGCCACCAATGAGTTAAATACAGGGGAGGGAGGGGGGGCCGGCTGCACTGGCCACCAATGAGTTAAATACAAGGGAGGGAGGGGGGGCTGGCCGCACTGGCCACCAATGAGTTAAATACAGGGGAGGGAGGGGGGGGTCTGCCCCCTGCTGCCTGGCAGCACCTGCCAGGCAGCAGGGGGCAGTCATGTACACAGTTCTTTTAGTATATTCTAACTTGAAGCGTCCCCATCACCATGGGAACGCCTCTGTGTTAGAATATAATGTCGGATCTGAGTTTCACGATCTAACTCAAATCCGATGGTATATTCTAACATAGAGGCGTTCCCATGGTGATGGGGACACTTCAAGTTAAAATATACCATCGGATTGGAGAAAACTCCGATCTGATGGTATATTAATAGGGACTCCTGACTTTACATAGAAAGTCAATGGGGGACGGATCCGTTTGCAATTGCACCATATTGTGTCAACGTCAAACGGATCCGTCCCCATTGACTTGCATTGTAAGTCTGGACGGATCCGTTTGGCTCCGCACGGCCAGGCGGACACCAAAACGCTGCAAGCTGTGTTCAGGTGTCCGCCTGCTGAGCGGAAAGGAGGCCAAACGGTGCCAAACTGATGCATTCTGAGCGGATCCGCATCCACTCAGAATGCATTGGGGCTGTACGGATCCGTTCGGGGCCGCTTGTGAGAGCCTTCAAACGGAACTCACAAGCGGAACCCCGAACACAAGTGTGAAAGTAGCCTTACCTGGATGACATTCTCAACGGAGTTCTAGTTATTTGTTTTTGTGCAGAAAGTTTATACCTTTTCGCCCCTACTCCTAGTAATGTCCAGTATGCAGCATGCATGTCTCTGAGATAATCACTCAGGAATGTAGCCTTTTCAGCACAATTACAAAGAATTTCATTACAAAGAATATTTAAAGGAGACAGGACCAATCAATACTTAAAGGGGTTGTCCACTTTCAGGTTACTGTTGACCAGTGTGTTTGCGGGATGATTATATGGCACTTATTAATATAGTCTCTGATGAAATTCTGCACCATTTTCTATATTTTGTAAGATATTTCTCCTTGTTTACAAAGTCTTTTGTGCTGTCCTGTCCATAAGATGGCGGCTGATGGAGGGTCATGTGACCAGGCAGATCACCCCATGTGACACCTCCTGCATTCAAATACACTCGCCATTCACTTGTTCTGTTGAGAGTTTAGTGCAGGTGCAGTGTATGGAGGAGCCATCACATGGAGGTGATTTGCCTGGCCATCACATGACCCTCCATCAGCCGCCATTTTATGGACAGGGCCTCAGTGTGGAAAGCACAAAAGACTTTTTAAACAAGGGACATACCTGATAAAATATGAAAATGGTGCAGAATTTCAACAGAGACTATATTAGTAAGTGCCATATAATCATCTCACAAACAAACTGGTTTTTTAACACTGTTCACTTGATCATGTGATATTTTTATAGATCTGGTTATTACAGATGCAATGATACCAAATATGTCTTCTAATTTCCTTTTTTCTTTTTACGTTTTACACAATAAAAACATTATTAGAAAAAAAATCATGTTTTTGTGTTGCCATTTTCTTAGAGAAATATTTTTTCATTTTTCTGGCTATAGTCTTGTATGAGGGCTTGTTTTTTGTGGGACGAGGTGACATTTTTACTGCTACCATTTTGGGGTACATACGACTTTTTAATTGATATTATGTTTTTTGTGAGGTGATTAAAAAAGGCTTTTTTGCCATAATTTTTATTTGTTTTTGTTTTTTACATCGTTCACTTGATGGGGTAGATAATGTGATATTTTTGTAGAGCCAAATGTTACAGACGCGGCGATACCAAATATGTCAATTTTTTATTTATTTTTTTACATTTTACACAATAAGAGTAAAGAGTAGAAAAAAAAAATCATGTTTTTGTGTTGCAATTTTCATAGAGCCATATATATATTTTTTTTCTGGCTATGGTCTTGTGTGGGGGGCTCATTTTTTGCAGGATGAGGTGATGTTTTTATTGCTACCATTTTGGGGTACATACGACTTTTTGATTGATTAACATTACGGTAAGTTTTTTGGGAGGTGAGCTCACAAAAAAATCTGTTTTTGCGCAATGTTTATTTATTTATTTATTTTACAGCGTTCACCTGATGGGGTAGATCATATGATATTATTTTAGAGCCGGTCTTTGCGTTGAGACCAAATATGTAAAAAAAAAAAATTCTTCAATTTTTAACATTTTTTTAAATAACGGATATGGGGGGATTTTTTTTTTTTATGTGAAAATGTTTTTTTTTTTGGGGGTTTTTTAAACACAATTTTTTTATATATATTTTTTCCCCCTATAAGATCATACAAGACCTCTGGGGGACATTTAACTTCTTTCTTTTTTTCTCTCATTGAGCGCTGTGTATACTGCGATCTATATGGCAGGGACACCCAGGAACGGTCCCTGCCTTCTCCCTGGGGTTCCCTGGTGTCGATGATAGCAGGCCCCCTGCAGCTGCAATCTCTGAAATGACGTTCCAGAACATCCATTCGGAGATAAACCTGACTGCCCAGGACGTTTATAGTCAATGGGCGGCCGGGAAGTAGTTAAAATACCCTTACAACACAAGGCAAATGTTGTGATTCATCGTTAAAGCACTTGTTTCTTCATGCACTATGTATACCTAATAACAATGTATGGGAAATACATAGTTAACAATGGCAGACCTGGTTAGGTTACCAGGGTGATGGACCGAGCCTGACCCATGGTTAGTGAACTCTTAGCAGAGTAGAGCTTCAGACGACCTACATGTGCAGACTCCTGAAAACTAGGCTAGAGTTCAGAGAATCTTTATCTCTGAGGCTATAGCTGTCAGAGAAGATACTTTATCATCAGAATAACCCTGAAGGAAATAGTCTAGCCATCTTGGAAGGTCCAAAAACAGTAAGGTTATGCAAGATAACATCATTAAGTTACCGCTAGTTTACCCTATTTTTGGGGCTCCTGTCTGATAGTAGTAGGGGTGCCTTTGGTGTTAACATTTTGTATGGGTACAAGGCAGGGGGTGCAGTGGCTGTGCAGAGTCAGTACTCAGTCCAGTTGTAGAAAATAAATGTCTCTCTTTACTAAAGTGTAGAATTGGAGTTGTAGTACATCCAGTGTCGTACTATGGTGCCTAGGGCCCACCAGTAAAATTTATTTTGGGGGCCCACCATATGGATGCATTCAAATATTACCAGCTCACACAGCAGCAAGATGCTACCAGATGATTGAATATGGGGGTCCCTGCAGAAACTTTGAGAAGGTAGGTCCTGGGGAGAAGAGGATACTGGCTAGCTTTCCTGTATAGCTAGAAGTCATCTCAGCTCTGATAGTGTCTACAATAATATCCAGGGAGTTTCTTTAATAATCTATCAAGTTTGTTATATGAACATAGGCTGGTTGAGGTGCTGTACATTCACTATATGTATGTAGTGCAGTAAGTCTACTATGTTATGTGCCAGTTGTGCAGGGGGTGGGAGACTAGGGGCCCACCTAGCTCAGGGGCCAAGAGGGGGATTCACCTGTACCCCTGTGGGCCAGTCCAAGCCTTAGTACACCCATTGGTAACAAAACACAGTTCCAAATAATTGACAATGCAGATCTTCCAAGATAGCAATGTATAGATATGGGCCAGGGTGGTGATTACAGTACTCCCTAAATTTTCTCTCTGCAGAATCTAAGGCTCGCAATATTACTTTTGCAATGGTGGCTGTAATTCCCCGCTCTGGCACAGTTTGGACAGACGATGTCCAAGTGTTAAGGGTGCTTTAGCAATGTCCCTCTCACTGCAGTAAAGTCAGCCTTAAACAGCAAATACCTTACTGACTGACCCAGAACTCAGCCTTGCATTTTCTGGACATTCTTGGTGCTTCCTCTCTCTCTTGCTGAAGTACTTTTAGAGTAATAATGGCTTTCTTGCTCAGAGATGATTATTCCGTGGAAACCAGGCTTAGTTTCCTGGTAAGTGAGCACATGTAACACTCAGGCAGACACCATCCGAGTCCCAGTCCACAATATTCCGAGCTGGGACCTGTAATTCGAGTGACTTGTACCAGGCTCTACCCAGTGTCTCCCAATGCTTTAGGTAGGCCCACAGCTTTATTATCACATGTCAATATATTTTGCTGTCACAACCGATGCTTATCCAGACCATGGACACAATGACATAAATGCATGGATCCAACTCCAACCAGAAACAACCCTTTCATACCCCAGTCAGTGTCCTAAGTACCCTGGGAACATCTCCTGCAATGTCAACTGTACATTGGTGGATGAATTTCCCTGAGGCAGAGTCCCTTACTTGAGATGACACATGAGACCCCCTGCGAGGATGGCACCACTGGGTATACCCGTCACCATTCACATAAGGAGAGTACTGGCTGGACCACTCCTTTAGTGTATCATTCACTGGCACTACTTCTTCTCCTCATCCTCTTGATGTTGGGGTTCCCCAGGGTTCAGTTCTAGGTCCTCTCCTCTTTTCTCTCTATACAGCCCCTGTTAGACAAAATATTAGTAGATTTGGTTTTCAGTACTATCTTTATGCTGAGGACACCCAAATATACTCCACATCTCGTGATATCACCCCTGACTTACTACAAATCACCAGTGATTGTCTGGCAGCTGTCTCTAACATTATGTCCTCTCTCTGAAACTGAATCTCTCAATAACTGAACTTCATGTCTTTTTCCCATCTACTAACCCACCTAAACTTGTTAACCTAAACTGGTTATTTTTAACTGCTGGGCAGTACACCCGCTGTCTTGGGGTTATGTTTGACTCAGGTCTTTCCTTTGTTCCTCATATTCAATCACTTGCACATTTTTGTCGCCTCCACGTCAAGAACATCTTCAGAATCTGCCCTTTTCTCACAGCCAAAACTCTGTTTGTTGCTTTGAGTCATCCTCGTCTTGACTACTGTAAATCATTACTAGTCTTCCCCACACTAAACCCTCCCCCTCTTTAGTCTGTCCTAAATGCAGCAGCCAGGCTCATCTATCTGTCCACCCGCTACACCCATGCTTCTTGCCTGTGCCAGTCACTTCACTGGTTGCCCATCCACCGCAGAATACGGTTCAAACTTTTCACTGTAACAGCGGTTGCTGTCCGCCGATATCCCCCTGCTTACCTCCACAGTCCCGAGCTCTGTGTTCGGAGAGGAATCCGTCCACAGTTTCCTACCAGCCCTGGACACAGCATGCTTTCAGCTTGTTCCCTGTAGTACTTCCTTAAGTTTAGCTTATTTCCCTGTAATTTTGTGATGTCTTTTGATATGTACATGATTCCTCTGAATTATAAAGCACTGCAGAATATTGTTATTATCCAAAAGAAAAACTAATTGATATCACTCCGTATGAAATTATAGGCATAAAGAGGTACACTATGGCCCGTAGACTTCCCTGAGTGCTGCATTATGGCTTTGTACAACTCAGAGTTTATACAGAGTCATATTATAGCTGCCTTTAGGCTCAGTTAACCTTGTGATAGCGATCTGTTCTCCCTTCTGTCTTTGCCACCAGAAATGGGATTGGATCCCAGAGTAAGGAAATAATTCCCAGGAGAAATATTTAGGAATGTTAATTTTATGTGAAGGTTGAACACTAAACACTAAAAATAAATAAGACTGAATTCTTCTCTTGCCAATTATGCATCTTCCTGGTGCTGTGCATTAAACCAGCAATAAAAGTTTTAGTATTATGATGTTCCAGGGTCAAACAAAAGCAGAGAGACAGCTACTTTCATTATTCACTGTCATTTTAAAGAAAAGGAACCTTAACTAATAGCTGTCAGCACATTAAGTTGTCACTTATTTTAATCAGGATGATATAGTATTTTTTTAAAATAGCCAGATCTCCACATTAGAATAGAGATATTTAAAACCCACATAATAGGCACTAAACTGGGAAAATGTATGTGTCTTTAATCACTTGACATTTTAATTCAAATATATTCCACTACGCCAGTCATTATTACAACAGCCATCACTACAGAGTATGATGAAGAGAGTCACATCACATCAATATCAGACCGCAGGATACTCAGCACTGAACCCTGTTGTTTTTCCATGGTGTCATATACTCCATTCCGAAACCTCAATTACCGTATATTAAACTCATAAATAAACAACAACTCTTAAAGTATTAATTGTTTTATTAGTGGATATAAATGGCCACGGTGTCTCAATGTTACTTTAAATTAACAACAGTAAACCATACAAAATTATTTTTGCAATTTAAACCAAACCAATTCATATTCACTTAGTCCACTCAAAGAGTGACTATTACCCCATACTAAACACCATGACATTAATTGAAAAAGGGATGGGAGGGAGGGGATAATTGCTGCCACATACGTGAGTGCGCACCAACTGGAAAAATCCTTTCTTTTATAGGTGTCCTCGAGATCGTCCTCCAATCAAAATGAAGAGTTGCTTTTCTTAGGATCTCAGACTGCACCAGTACCATTCGCATCTGTTACCAGGTAAGAACTTGCACATGCTATAATACTTGTACACACAAATAACTAGGGGTCATGACACCATGTCCCCCCTTTATTTGCATACGCAAAAAGGGTTGGATAAGACAAGCACATGTTTTAACTAGAATGGGTGCAGCAATTGTGATCACCCCCACACTCTGGAGCCTGAAGGAACCCCCAAGATTGTGACAGTTGGAAGCCTGTGTCCTACAACAGTACAAACCTTTCTAGTTTTGCAGGTTGTCCGACTTGCATTGTGCCATTTGGTGTGAAGCCTATTATCTACCAAACATCCCTCCACCAAGGATTGTGGCATGCATGCAACTTGTGAACTCCCCCCCCCCCCCCCCAGAATCATGCCATGTGGCCTGTGGCCCTTAATCTAACCTAAAAGAAATGTACCAGGCAGCCTGTGCGCTGTACGTCTCCCAACATCACACCCTCCAAGACTGTGGCAGTTTGAAATATGTGCCCTACAACACCCACACCCAACATTTTTCTCCAGATGATGTTATTGTTCTCTGCCGGAAACTACCCTGTGGCCCTTCACTGCAGTCTACCGGGGAAAGGGGAGGAAACCTTGAGAAGTTAGGAGAGGAGCAAACATAGGGAAGAGCGGCGGGCTTGGGCACTTTGAAAATTGAAGCCTGCCCAGCTGGATACTTGGGAGTCATTTTGCATATGAATAAAAGTTATTTTCTGGGACAATCAATTAACACCCAAATTACATTAAAGTATGATTAGAATGCTGATGGCCATTGCTGGTAGTTTTATTAGTGAAAAGTCTGTGACAGACTCCCTTTAAGTGTAAAGGACTGTTCTCTAAAATTACATTTACAGTATATTACAGAGGTGGTATCTACTGGTGGGTTCAACTTTAGCAATACTGGTTTAGGTACACTTAAGGCCCCAACACACATTAGGCTATTGTTGGCCAAATCCATTGGCAGGAGTGGCCAACCAGCTAAAGTGTATGATGAGGTTTTTGTTCTTCTGGGAGATAAACCGCTAACAGAGGTGCCTGGCAGTGACTTTCTTCTTTCCCAATTGAAAACACAAATATGCTTGGCCGAACCAAGCATAGAGTATGTGTATGGGGGAGTTGGGAAAGATAGGTGCCGACTGAATGAGCAATTCTGGTCTAGGTACTGGCAGCTATTAAAGGTGTATGGGCACCTTCTAATGCTCGTCTGCCAGGTGGCTTCTGCATGAGGCACATAAGTATTCATGCTCACATGAAGGTACGTAAGAATGGCTGTGACACAAAAAAAGAACTTCTTTCCAATCAACCTCCAGCATCTAAGACATTAGTGGAGGTAAAGAGCAGAAGAGTGGCTGCCTTATTTGACTTGAGTCTTAGCTCCAGCGTAGGGCACATTTATCATGACTGGAATACTGTTCAAAAAAGGTAGCAGTAAAACATAGTAATGCAGGTGTGTTGAGGTAGTGGTAAATCCTGCCAGCACGCCATGTTTATTCTTATTGCACCCATTTACACTGGGCAATTAGCGTTAGCATTACTCTTAGGCTTGTATTAGACCAGCAGATGTCTTGCAGATAACGATTATAGATCTTAGATTTTGCGACTCATTAGCAACCAAAAATGTGCTTATTACATAGAGCGATGTTCGTCTCCGATTCTCTTTAAGGCAGGAGATCCAAGTCACGGCGTCCCTGAGGAAGGGGCCAAGAATAGACCCTGAAACAAGTCTGGTTACAGGAGACCTGCACATCAGCTGATGGACCTATACCCTCGAATCTACTTCGTTTATGGACATTCACTTATGCAGTGTCGATTACAATAGATATCAGTCTTGGCTCACATTTTACACACATGGGATGCCGTGACTTGGATCTCCTGCCTTAAAGAGAATCGGAGATGTCACACAAACAATTGCAGCAACCGGAGACTTCTCACAAATAGACAGCGGTACATTGAAGCAACATACCGCAGAGACAAGTGTCCAACACCACCACGCTGAAGCAGCCGACAATTCCTAAACAGGTACCTCTGTATTCAACACTGCAGCCACGTGGGACGCCACTGTGAGCGCAGGCTGAAAATTGTATCACTTTCTAACTAACCTGACAATAAGGTTATACAAACTATGTGTGTACCTAAGAGGTGAATTATATTATTATTGGTCGGCAGACAATCATACATCTCTGTGCAATATATATCTATATAACCCTGCCTATCAAAATTGCCTTCCATTCACGGGAGTGATTACAATTAGGATTCACATATGTGACATTTTAGCGGCTACCATAGACGCCAATATTTATTTATTTTCTGGATCGGACAGTATATGAACACCTACGTCTTTTTCATCATCAGTGTATGACTTAATTGCTCCACCATTTTTTATCGGTGACTTCACTCTTATTTACCTTTTTATGGTGTAACTATATGCATTTTACAATATTTCGGTATTCTCACGTATGATCTTATATTCTATTTCGAAGTCCTATTATTAATCTTACTGTGTTTATTATTGTATATTTTTTATGCATCATCCAATTGTATACATTTGGTACCTACATTGTGCCCTTTTTTGATTAATAAACTACCCAGGCGATTTTAGCAATTTTGTCTTCTATAGCCCAGGTGGCGAGTGCTCAGCCTTAACCAAACCCTTTTTATATACTTTTTTTGACTGGGTCATTCAGGCTTTGCAGCACCCATTTCATAGTTACTGACAGGGTGAGCCACCATATTCTTTAAACAAATTTTTCAGACTTAGGCCTCATGCACATGACCGTTACATTTTTGCGGTCCGCAAATTGCGGATCCGTAAAACATGGAAGCCACCCGTGTGCCTTCTGCAATTTGCGGAACGGAACAGACGGCCCATTCTAGAAATGCCTATTGTTGTCCGCAAAACGGACAAGAATAGAACGTGGTATATTTTTTTTGCGGGGCTATGTAACGGAGCAACGGATGCGGACAGCACACGGAGTGCTGTCCGCATCTTTTGCGGCCCCATTAAAGTGAATGTGTCCGCACCCAAGCTGCAAAAACTGCGGCTCGGATGCGGACCAGAACAACGGTCGTGTGCATGAGGCCTTATCAGGATCCTGATCAGTCTGAAAAATGCCTGATCAATCAGAAAAATGTATTGCAATACCGGATCCATTTTTCCGGTGTCATCCGGCAAAACGGATCCGGCATTTATTTTTTTCACGTTTTTAAAGGTCTGCGCATACGCAGACCGGAATACCGGATCTGTCATTGCAGCAATTTGAATGCACTAATACTTTCCTATGGAAATGGGATCCGGCATTCAGGCAAATGTTCCGTTTTTTTGGCCGGAGATAAAACTGCAGCATGCTGCGGTATTATCTCTGTCCTGAAAACTCAAAAAGACTGAACTGAAGACATCCTGATGCATCCTGAACAGATTGCTCTCCATTCAGAATGCATTAGGATAAAACGGATCAGTTCTTTTGCGGTATAGAGCCCCTAGGACAGAACTCTATGCCGGAAAAGAAAAACGCTAGAGTGAAAGTACCCTGAATCTAAAGAATCTGCAAATTCCCATCCACCTGCTTGTATTGTGGTTTGGAAGCCCTCGAGTAGCACAGATCTACAGTATAATATAGTACCCATGGACCGTATCAGCCCAGATTTTCACAGTCACAGAAGGCTGATTCTGAATTGATGACAGGTAGGTTGGCCTTTGCAGATTGAGGAAGCAAAAGATCTGGAGATTATAGGAGGGGATTTATTATTAGTGTAATTTTTAAGGTCAGTTTTGCTTCAGTCTGCTTCATGTAATCTGCACTAAATTTATCAAATGTCGTACATCTTTACAAATAACACTTTTGTCTAGAGATATTACTGCATTTTGTTATTGCATCTGGAGTGAAATTGTGCCTTTATAAGAAGTCACAGTTAATAGATTTGGCTTAACCCTAGTTTACATCGGTATCCATGCCTACTTTACACCTCCTTTTCCTAACTGCAGAGTAAAGAAAAGAGTAAAAATCTTTTTTTTTATGACAGAAAAACACAAATAGAAAGATAAACTGTCCCCAAGTCTCCACTGAAGGTAATGCTTCTATGACATGGGAGGATAGACTGGTATATAAAGAGATGGCCATCTCCTGTGTGCCATCCTCCTTAAATGTGGAATTTATCTAGTCTAAGGATTTTATTCGGCCAACAGAGTTTAGCTATGGGGAAATACTTTCTGAATTCTGATGTAGGTATTTTGTGTTTAGTATGTAGTGTATGGGCTGAACATTTCTGGCAGCATACTGACCATTTATTTACACTGCAAATAAAGCTCCGATTGTGATTCCGAGATAGAAAGAGCCAAGCTTTTCATAGCATGACCCAAGGCTTTATATATATATATATATATATATACAGTATATAGCTGAAAAATAGAGCAGCACTCCAGGATTGCGGTAAAACAAATTGTGTTTATTCACCCATTAGTGACGCAACGTTTCGGCTCCAACATGAAGCCTTTCTCAAGCGTCACTAATGGGTGAATAAACACCATTTTTTTACCGCAATCCTGGAGTGCTGCTCTATTTTTCAGCAATACATTTTGGGTAAGCCTCTCCCCTTGAGCTAGCACCCACTTCCATCAATGGTTGGTGCTGCCATACTTTTACTTTCGTATATATATATATATATATATATATATATACACTCACCTAAAGAATTATTAGGAACACCATACTAATACGGTGTTGGACCCCCTTTTGCCTTCAGAACTGCCTTAATTCTACGTGGCATTGATTCCACAAGGTGCTGATAGCATTCTTTAGAAATGTTGGCCCATATTGATAGGATAGCATCTTGCAGTTGATGGAGATTTGAGGGATGCACATCCAGGGCACGAAGCTCCCGTTCCACCACATCCCAAAGATGCTCTATTGGGTTGAGATCTGGTGACTGTGGGGGCCATTTTAGTACAGTGTACTCATTGTCATGTTCAAGAAACCAATTTGAAATGATTCGAGCTTTGTGACATGGTGCATTATCCTGCTGGAAGTAGCCATCAGAGGATGGGTACATGTTCTCATTCTGTTTACGCCAAATTCGGACTCTACCATTTGAATGTCTCAACAGAAATCGAGACTCATCAGACCAGGCAACATTTTTCCAGTCTTCAACAGTCCAATTTTGGTGAGCTCGTGCAAATTGTAGCCTCTTTTTCCTATTTGTAGTGGAGATTAGTGGTACCCGGTGGGGTCTTCTGCTGTTGTAGCCCATCCGCCTCAAGGTTGTGCGTGTTGTGGCTTCACAAATGCTTTGCTGCAGACCTCGGTTGTAACGAGTTGTTATTTCAGTCAACGTTGCTCTTCTATCAGCTTGAATCAGTCGGCCCATTCTCCTCTGACCTCTAGCATCCACAAGGCATTTTCGCCCACAGGACTGCCGCATACTGGATGTTTTTCCCTTTTCACACCATTCTTTGTAAACCCTAGAAATGGTTGTGCGTGAAAATCCCAGTAACTGAGCAGATTGTGAAATACTCAGACCGGCCCGTCTGGCACCAACAACCATGCCACGCTCAAAATTGCTTAAATCACCTTTCTTTCCCATTCTGACATTCAGTTTGGAGTTCAGGAGATTGTCTTGACCAGGACCACCCCCCTAAATGCATTGAAGCAACTGCCATGTGATTGGTTGACTAGATAATTGCATTAATGAGAAATAGAACAGGTGTTCCTAATAATTCTTTAGGTGAGTGTATATATACAGTATCTCCCAAAAGTGAGTACACCCCTCACATTTGTGTAAATATTTTATTATATCTTTTCATGGAACAACACTGAAGATATGACACTTTGATACAATGGAAAGTAGTCAGTGTACAAATTGTATAACAGTGTGAATTTGATGTGCTCTCAAAATAACTCAACACACAGCCATTAATGTCTAAACCGCTGGCAACAAAAGTGAGTACACCCCTAAGTGAAAATGGCCAAATTGTGCCCAAAGTGTCAATATTTTGTGTGGTCACCATTATTTCCCAGCACTGCCTTAACTCTCCTGGGCATGGAGTTCACTAGAGCTTCACAGGTTGCCACTGGAATCCTCTTCCACTCCTTCATGAGGACATTATGGAGCTGGTGGATGTTAGAGACCTTGCAGTCCTACACCTTCTGTTTGAGGAAGCCCCACAGATGCTTAATAAGGTTTATGTCTGGAGACATGCTTGGCCCATCCAGCACCTTTACCCTTAGTTTCTTTAGCAAGGCAGTATTTGTCTTAGAGGTGTGTTTGGGGTCGTTATCATGTTGGAATACTGCCCTGTGGCCCAGTTTCCAAAGGGAGGGGCTCATACTCTGCTTTAATGTGTCACAGTACATGTTGGCATTCATGGTTCACAACCGGCAGCACTAATGCAGCCCCAAACCATGAAACTCCCACCATGCATGACTGTAGGCAAGAAGCACTTGTCTTTGTACTCCTCACCTGGTTGCCACCACACACGTTTGACATCATCTGAACCAAATAAGTTTATCTTGGTCTCATCAGACTAGTAATCCATGTCTTTATTCTGCTTCTTTAGCAAACTATTTGCGGCCTTTATTGTGCATCATCTTTAGAAAAGTTTTCCTTCCGGGGTGACAGCCATGCAGACCAATTAGATGCAGTGTGCAGCGTATGGTCTGAGCACTGACAGGCTGACCCCCCCTCCCCTTTAATCTCTGCAGCAATGCTGGCAGCACATATAAGTCCATTTTGAAAAGACAACCTCTGGATATGACGTTGAGCTCGTGCACTCAACTTCTTCTTTTTGCAACCTATGTAACTTTGTAACAACATTTAAGGCTCTCATGGAATCATGAGAACCATGATTTTTTGGATTCTTTGAACAAATAAAAACCTCTCTCACTGAAACTTACATGTTATTTCTTCCAAAATTAGCACAATATAAGTGAAATGTATAATTATCTCAGATGTATTTTATTGTACTGAGAGGCGGAGGGCAGAGGAGGACTATGGGCAATGTGAGAAAGTAAAGACAGTCCAGAGCAAAGTCCTCAATAGATTGTCCATTGAGAAGCATCTTGCAACAGCCATGTCCCGGAGGTGGCAGTGACCAAAGTGAGGCGCAGTGACCAGAGAGATGTGCAGTGATACCTGAGCAGAAGACAAAATAAGTATTTTAATTTTAAGAACCTGCAAGGTGTATGACATGGTGTTGCAGAAATTTCTGTGACTGAATATCTGTTTTACACATTAACCCTTTCGCTACCAGCGCCGTACATGTACAGCACTGGAACGATGACTAAACATGGCGCCCACTCACGCGTGCAGCAGGCACCATGGCCGGTGGGTCTCCTCTGTTTCAAACAGCAGAGACCCGTGGCTAATGACCGCAACTGCCAATAATGCCGATTGCGGTCATTAAAGCCTTGAGTTGCCATGATCAAGTATGATCACAACAACTAAAAGCTCAAAAACCCGGAAGCACTTCTTGCCAACACCCTCTGTTGGCAGTATTTTGTGATGGACTGTGGTATTTGGCTCTGTTGGGGTGGTATAATGTGCCACAATCTGGTATTGCTGGCCCTGCCTTCCATTAATTTGGACTCAACTATAAAACGGGGCTACTTTTAGAATTTTTTCCAGGGCCACTTTAAGTTACCAGTCCACCCCTGCTCTGCGACCAATGAGGATGCCGGCAGGGGCGGATTAAGTGCATGATAGGCCTGAGGCTGTCTACCCAACTTGGGCCCTTTCCTCCATTTTAGTTTAGTTGTTTTTGTAAGAAGAGGCTGCGGTGCTTCGTGAGTGCCACAGTCTCTTCCTAGGCCATTTGACATCTCAAGACGTCATATTACCCCAAATTGGCTCCTAAACTGAAACATTTGGTCGCCAAATTAAAATACATATAATTATAATAAAAAAGACTTGGAGGAGAATACAGCACCACATACCTCTTACATCTAGGGACATCTCCTGTCATGTAGACCTTCTTATTCCTCTTCTCCTCCATTTGACCTAGACCGCCATGACAAATTCTTTCAGCCGCATCTCATCTCTACGGAGTTTGTAACACAGACACACTAGATTTTTACATCAACCTCCCCATCCTGGTGTCCCCACAGTGTCATCCTGCTGCCACTCCCAATACTGTGCCCGTTGTGCCCCCCAATGCCCCAGGTACTATACTGCCAAAAAACTAGTGACCCCAGTAGACATAATTGGGGTCATTTATCAAACTGGTGTAAAGTAGAACTGGATTTTCAAAAGAGCTGTCAAAAATGAAAGGTGAGATCTGATTGGCTGCTATGGGCAACTTAAGCCAGTTGTACATTACACCAGTTTGATAAATTTACCCCAAATGTCCCTATAGTGTCCACAGCAGCTATAATGTTCCCTAGAGTGCCCCAGAAATAATAATAACACCCTATATTGTGCTCCAGGTAATAATCCCTTTATAGTGTCCCCAAAAATTATAGAATTGCCCCTACAGTGCCTTCCCAATAGCAAAGCCCCCCACGCTGTCCCCATATAGTATTTTCCCCCACACTGCCCCCATAGTAATCCTCCCGTAGTAATTTGCCCCCCTTCACAAAGTAATTTCCCCCACATAGTAATTTGCCCCACAGTAATTTCTACCACACTGCCCCATATAGTAGTTTGCCCCACACAGTAATTTCCCCCACACTGCCCCCACACAGTAGTTTTCCCCACACTGCCCCCACACAGTAGTTTTCCCCAAACTGCCCCACACAGTAGTTTCCCCCGCACTGCCCCACACAGTAATTTCCCCCACTGCCCCCACACGGTAGTTTCCCCCAACACTGTCCCACACAGTAGTTTCCTCCACACAGTAGTTTCCCTGACACTGCCCCAACACAGTAGTTTCCCCCACACAGTAGTTTCCCCCAAACTGCCCCACACAGTAATTTTCCGCACACAGTAGTTTCCTTCACAATGCCCCCACACAGTAGTTTCCCCCACACAGTAATTTCCCCCACACTGTAGTTTCCCCCACACTGCCCCACACAGGAATTTCCCCCACACAGTAGTTTCCCCCACACTGCCCCCACACAGTAGTTTCCCCTACACTGCCCCCACACAGTTATTTCCCCCACACTGCCCCCACACAGAAATTTCCCCCACACAGTAATTTCTCCCACACTAGCCCCCACACAGTAGTTTCCTCCACATTGCCCCATATAGTAATTTGCCCCCACATAGTAATCCCTCCCATAATAATTTGACCCCATATAGTAATCCCTCCCATAATAATTTGCCCCCACACAGTAATCCCACCATAATATTTTTCCCCCACATATTAATTTGCCCCCATACTGAAATTTCTCCCCAATGTCTCTTCACATGTCCTCCTGTGTGTCCCCCACATGTCCCCCAAAGTTGGCACATAAAAAAATAAAAAATAAAAGCTACATACTCACCTAGGTCCAGGCGCGCGATGGCCACAGTATGTGGGTGTTCAGGTCGGCATTGGGCCCCCCAGCGGTGTTGGGCCTGGGGCTTCCGACCCGAACGTCCCTATTGTAATTCGCCACTGGATACCGGTAATTGGTTTCAATACGCTGGGTCTCTCTGAAGAGACCCAGGGTATTGGAGCTGCAATTCTTATTTTGGCAAGCAGGTGGCAGGCCAACATAAAAAATTAGCAGTTCAAGTACCATTAATGATCTATATAAAAAATAATGGTACAGAATTATTATTTTTTTAAAAAGCATTGTAGCCTCAAATATGAGCTTCAAAACCATTTAAAAAGTTTAAAAAGATATAAAAAAATATATAATTAAAAGAATATAAAAATTTAAATCACCCCCTTTTCCATAGAATAAAAAAAAAACATAAATAACAAAAAATATCAACATCATGGGCATCACCATATCTGAAAATACCTGTACTATTAAAATATAAAAATATTTTTCTGAATGGCGTAACGGAAAAAAGGGTCAAAATGGCTGATTCGTCATTTATTTATTGCTTCTCCTACCAAAAAAAAGTGATCATAAAGTCACACATACTTCAAAATGGTATCAATAAAAACTACAGATCGTCCTGCCAAAAAATGAGCCCACATGGTGATGTAAAAAAAAAAAAAAATTGTTTCCAAATTTTTTATTTTTTTTTACACTATTTAGACATATAAACCTATATATATGTTGTTGTAATTGTACTGACCCAGAGAATGAAAGGCATGGGTCAGTTTTTCCACAAATGGAACGTGCAGGGCAAAGGCATTTTTTTGAGATCCGGTGACGTACCGGGGCTCTCTATGGGGCTAAATCGCGCAGGTCAAAGGCATTTTTTGGAGATCCCGTGATGTACCAGGGCTCTCTATGGGGCTGCCAGGAAGCCCGGTGACGTCACTGGCACTGATGGGTGGGATTCAGCGCTGCCCTAGCCAGTAAAGTGGCTAGGGCAGCGCTAAAGCCCGCCCATCAGAGCCGGTGACGTCATCGAACACACTGCCGGGCGGAAGTTTCCGCCCGGCAGTGTGTTATTGAAGACAAAAGAGCCCTTGCCCTGCGTGATCTAGCATGAGATGCTCCGATGCTAGCCTCAGGGGGACTGCCTGGGTGAAAATAAGGGTATGTCCGGGTTCAGCTCTGAAACGGACAACCCTTTTAACTAAGGCCCCAGTTCCAGCTGAAGAAAAACAGCCCTAAAGCATGATGCTGCCACCACCATGCTTCACTGTGGGTATGGTGTTCTTTTGGCGATGTGCAGAGTTGTTTTTGCGCCAAACATATCTTTTGGAATTATGGCCAAAAAGTTCAACCTTGGTTTCATCAGACCATAACACCTTTTCCCACATGCTTTTGGGAGACTTCTGATGTGTTTTTGCAAAATGTACCCTGGCTTGGATGTTTGTCTTCGTAAGAAAAGGCCTTGTCTTGCCACTCTACCACATAGCCCAGACATATGAAGAAAACGGGAGATTGTTGTCACATGTACCACACAGCCAGTACTTGCCAGATATTCCTGCAGCTCTTTTAATGTTGCTGTAGGTCTTTTGGTAGCCTCCCAGACCGTTTTTCTTCTCGTCTTTTCATCAATTTTGGAGTTCTTGGTAATGTCACTGTTGTGCCATATTTTCTCCACTTGATGATAACTGTCTTCACTGTGTTCCATAGTATATCTAATGCCTTGGAAATTCTTTTGTACCCTTCTCCTGACTGATACCTTTTAACAATGAGATCCCTCTGATGCTTTGAAAGCTCTCTGTGGACCATGACTTTTGCTATGGGATGCGACTAAGAAAATTTCTGGAAAGACCAACTAGAGCAGCTGAACTTTATTTGGGGTTAATCAGAGGCACTTTAAAGGGAGTCTTTCACCTAAGGCTACTTTCACACTACCGTTCAGAGCGGGTCCGTCTGATGTCTGCACAGACGGATCCGCTCCTATAATGCAGACGTTTGGATCCGTTCAGAACGGATCCGTCTGCATTATAATTAAAAAAAAATTCTAAGTGTGAAAGTAGCCTGAACGGATCCGTCCAGACTTTACATTGAAAGTCAATGGGGGACGGATCCGTTTGAAGATTGAGCCATATTGTGTCATCTTCAAACGGATCCGTCTCCATTGACTTACATTGTAAGTCTGGACGGATCCGCTTGCCTCCGCACAGCCAGGCGGACACCCGAACGCTGCAAGCAGCGTTCAGGTGTCCGCTTGCTGAGCGGAGCGGAGGCTGAACGCTGCCAGACTGATGCATTCTGAGCGGATCCGCGTCCACTCAGAATGCATTAGGGCAGTACGGATGCGTTCGGGGCCGCTTGTGAGCCCCTTCAAACGGAGCTCACAAGCGGACACCCGAACGCTAGTGTGAAAGTAGCCTAAAATGACAATTATACACCACAAACATCATGCTATCCATTAGATTCCCCATATTATAATCTTACCTTTCATATTGCTGCCCATCGCCTATTTTCTCTTAAAAACACTTTTATTCCATATGCTAATTGGCTTTTGAAGGTGCCTGGGGGCGGCGCCATTCAACATAATCTTGTATTTACATTTAGTCATAGACTACCAATTGCCTACTCTTGACATGTGCATTTGTGTTGTAATTTTTATTGGTTTAAAATTTAACTTTTATTGGTTTGAAAATAATAATAAATATTGAGCCATTTTTTATCTAACCTACTAATTTAAAACTATCTCCGGACCTCCAGATGATGTTTCCTGTTATATTATATTAATTTTTGCTGTATTGCCAGCAGTAGTGAAGGGTTAGCGTTGCTGTTAAATAGTCAGCCTTTTGATATATGCTGCCTTCTATTCAGGTACCTATCTGTACTTTTATAGGTACCTATAAGGATCATAACCAGTTTGTTCTATCACTATTGGAATTCTTACTCACTCACAATTATTTTGTTTTTGACGGAGATTTTTATTTACAGATCACTGGCACCGCAATGGGCACGAAATGTGCGCCAAATTTTGCGAATCTTTTTCTAGGGTGGTGGGAGGAACATATAGTTTTCTCAGAAGCACACAGTCAATTCACTCAACATATCACGTATTGGGGCCGTTACATCGACGATGTGATAATGCTCTGGGAAAGCACGCAAGAAGAATTTCACAAATTCGTCAAAATCCTCAATACTAACACTATAGG
Source organism: Bufo bufo (assembly GCF_905171765.1). Taxonomy (NCBI): domain Eukaryota; kingdom Metazoa; phylum Chordata; class Amphibia; order Anura; family Bufonidae; genus Bufo; species Bufo bufo. The sequence continues at coordinate 237,276,825 of NC_053390.1, forward strand.
TCTCAAATTCACAGGTGAAATTCACAAGAAAAAACTTAATTTCCTTGATATTGCTCTCAGCCTTTCAGAGGATGGAACGATAGTAACTGAAATTTACAGAAAGCCCACGTCAAGCAATAGCCTCCTCCACTGGTCCAGTTACCATCCAATCCCCCTAAAAAAGGGAATCCCAGTTGGCCAGTATATTAGAGCAAGAAGGAATTTCTCAACTGAGGATGGGTTTGAACGTGAGAGTCAAACATTATACAAAAAATTTTTAGATCGAGGGTACCCGAAAAAAGTACTACATAAAGCCTATCGAAAGGCCAAAGAAATAGATCGTAGTGACTTATTACAAGACCGCAAAAAGGAAAGCACTGAGAAAATAGTGCGTTGCATAGGCACCTATGACATCAAACATCTAGAGGTCAGCAACATCCTAAAAAAATATTGGAACGTTTTAAGAATGGATGAGGACATACAGAAAGTGATCACACCATACCCCTCCATTACATATCGACGAGGACCAAACCTCAGAGAACAGCTTGTGCACAGCCATTTTCAGTGGAATTATCAACATACAGAAAAGACCACATGGCTAACAACAAAAGGGTCTTATCCTTGTGGAGATTGCCAATTCTGCAGTAAGATTTTGTAAAGAATTTGAAAATCCAGTTGATCAGAAAAAATACCAAATTTCCCAGTATATAAATTGCAAGACAACAGGGGTTGTATATGCCATACAATGCGGCTGCCCCAAAATATACGTGGGAAAAACAGTACAACAACTTAGAAGAAGGGTGTCAAAACACTTCAGTGATATCAACTTAAAAACGGACACTACATTATCCAGGCATGTACAAGCAGAACATAGCGGAAAAAGCGACAGCTTAAAAATATGGGGAATAACAAAAATAAAATCAGGCCCAAGACAGGGCGACATAGACAAAAAATTACAGCAGGAAGAAACGCGCTGGATCTATAGATTAAAAAGCCTTTCACCCCAAGGTCTAAATGAAGGCTTCACTTATGCATCATTCCTGTAAATTAATACCAAAATACAAAAAAGAATATAAAAATCTATATACGATAAATATTAGTTATCTAACTATTATTAATAAATCATGGAGTAGTGGCGAAAAATAATTTAAACAACAACCAACTTGAGCAATCAAATCTCAAATATAAACAATTAATATATTAAAAAATAAAATCATTACCTCACGGTCCAATTCATATGCAGTCGTAGATCCATCTGACAAAAAATAAATAAATAAATAAATGTTAGGAAAAATTACCATCAAGTCTCCACTAAATATAAATATAAAAATAACTAAAATAATTAATTTAAATAAATACACACTTATAAAAATATAAAAACCCAAAAATTCATAAAAAATTCAAAAACTAAAACAAATAAAAATATAATAAAAAAATATATATATCAACAAAAAATAAAAAAAACATATATATAAAAATTCTTTAATAATTTGTCATAAATATAATAAAAATCTCCTCACTAAATAACAAAAGGTATAAAATCACTCAAGAAAAGACTAATTAATGAAAAAGTTAGATTAAATTATAGCCAACACAGTTTGGCAACCATATGAGCACGATATCACAAGTGTCACTGTCACTTATATATAAGCTAAAAGATGAAAATACATATATTTAAATAAATCTGTTCTTATAAAGTATTGATTTATCACAACAAACAGTAATAAATTCACTCACAAATCAATATATATAAAAAATTCATAATTATTAGAGATAAATAGTAATCACTAACATCACCAAAAATTAATACACTATAATCAATATTCATTATCAGTGGAGACATCACCCCTGAAGGTAATTCTAATATATATATATAAATAGTAATGCAAGTATAGCCAAATCATAGGCTAGCAAGCAGAGAGAGCAAAGAGATTTGAAAAGGAACCCCACGATATAAGTTCAAAGTCATGCGCATAACCGGCCGATGAACATAAACAAACCGAAAATATTCCAAGTCAAAAGACATGCGCGTCATTTGACTATCTATCGCGAGAAGACGCACGTCAGCTCTATTAGAATTCAAACAGCCATACAGATCACAGATATCAAGTAAGCTAGTTCTTACAAGCACAGCGATAGGCTGAGCTGACGCACGTCATCACAAGGGAGGTTATAAATCACATAGCCACACGCTTACTCCGTGCAGACTGCCCGATCCCCTGAAGACGCCATGGACATGGCGAAACATGTCGGGGGGCAGTAATTAGATTTTAGCCTTTAGGACTTCCAGAGACCAATGACCTAGAGTCAGACTAATACAGTGATAGCCTACAAAAGCACTCTGCTGGTACCAGCATTATCAGCTCACAAAGCAAGCTGCCAGCAGTGAGATAATAGACAGCACAGACAGAAGATAGGCTACCACAAATAGTCAGACATTAAAGAAGCTAGATTATAGCGATAGCACCAACAGTAGACAGCATAGGCGTGCGCAGCCTATTGCATTAGGGTGTGCACCCTAAAGTACAAACACACATACCCCGCGCACTTGTGTATGTATGTATATATATATATATATCTGTATATATTATATACATACACACACAGGCCGGGCCTCACCCTAGCGTTGCCGTGACTCCGCCTCTGCGCAGTGGCGACTCTAGGAACAATATATAGGGGGGGCACATAAGATACCACAGTCAAAAATGGGGTGGGCGGGCACTAATAATTTTCACCACTTAATCATGCTACTGAAAAACCCCGAAATAAGTATATATAAATAAGATTACAAAATAGGAGAGTATTGCGGTATGCAGGGATACCTTTTTATTGTACTATCCTAATACTTAAAAGACAAGCTTTCAAGAGTTTTCCTTTCTTTCTCGGTATTGCTTCAGACCTGAGAAAGAGAGAAACACTCTCCAAAACTTTTCTTTAGAGTTTAAAGCAGTTTCAGCACTATAATAAAATAATTTACTTACAAAAGAAGCTATTCAGTCGTCTGCTGTGCCGTCCTCTGCTTTCAGTCTCTCCTCAGTGCGCAGGTGCACTGTTATGGGGGATCTGTGGATGGTACACTGTTATGGGGGATCTGTGGATGACACTGTTATGGGGGCTCTGTGGATGATACACTGTTATGGGGGATCTGTGGATGACACACTGTTATGGGGGATCTGTGAATGACACACTGTTATGGGGGATCTGTGGGTGACACACTGTTATGGGGGATCTGTGGATGACACACTGTTATGGGGGATCTGTGAATGACACACTGTTATGGGGGATCTGTGGATGACACACTGTTATGAAGGATCTGTGGATGGCACTGTTATGGGGGATCTGTGGATGACACTGTTATGGGGGATCTGTGGATGACACTGTTATGGGGGATCTGTGGATGACACACTGTTATGGGGGCATCTGTGGATGACACTGTTATGGGGGCATCTGTGGATGACACTGTTATGGGGGCATCTGTGGATGACACTGTTATGGGGGCATCTGTGGATGACACTGTTATGGGGGCATCTGTGGATGACACTGTTATGGGGGCATCTGTGGATGACACTGTTATGGGGGCATCTGTGGATGACACTGTTATGGGGGCATCTGTGGATGACACTGTTATGGGGGCATCTGTGGATGACACTGTTATGGGCGCATCTGTGGATGACACTGTTATGGGGGCATCTGTGGATGACACTGTTATGGGGGCATCTGTGGATGACACTGTTATGGGGGCATCTGTGGATGACACTGTTATGGGGGCATCTGTGGATGACACTGTTATGGGGGCATCTGTGGATGACACTGTTATGGGGGCATCTGTGGATGACACTGTTATGGGGGCATCTGTGGATGACACTGTTATGGGGGCATCTGTGGATGACACTGTTATGGGGGCATCTGTGGATGATGCACTGTTATGGGCATCAGTGGATGACACAGGGTTATGGGGGCATCTGTGGATGACACTGTTATGGGGGCATCTGTGGATGATGCACTGTTATTAACAGTGCATCATCCACAGATCCCCCCCATAACAGTGTCATATTCCACACAGATCCCCCATAACAGTGTCATCCACAGATCCCCCATAACAGTGTCATATTCCACAGATGCCCCCATAACAGTGTCATACACAGACCACAGATATCCCCTTAACAGTTTATTAAAGGGATATCTGTGGATGGCACTGTTATGGGGGCACCTGTGGATGACGCACTGTTATTAACAGTGCGTCATCCACAGATTCCCCCCATAACAGTATCAGCCACAGATCCCCCCCATAACAGTGTCATCCACAGATCCCCCATAACAGTGTCATATTCCACACAAATGCCCCATTAACAGTGTCATCCACAGATCCCCCATAACAGTGTCATATTCCATAGATGCCCCCATAACAGTGTCATCCACACACCACAGATATCCCCTTAACAGTGTATTGAGGGGATATCTGTGGATGGTACTGTTATGGGGGGCCGGGGGGGGGGATCTGTGGATGACACATATATAGCAGCATCTTGTGCTATATATGTGTCCACAGATCCCCCCCCCCCTCATAACAGTGTCCCTGACAGTGACCCCCAACAGGGGGGGTGGAGACCTCAGGCCGGCAACTATAGACCCCGCCGTGTTCCTTTGGTAAAGTGTTGTAAACTTGTAGTTGTACTACTATTACTAACTTACTGGGACAGTGGGACTCCCTCCATCTAGTATTCACGCGGGCTCTGAAACATTCAAACTAGGCCGGCGGCAGCGTAACGTGACGTCACTCACGCCGCACGCGCCTGCTCCTCCCACTTTATTAATGAAGCAGGTGGAGCAGGCGCGTGACGTCGAGGTGAGTGACGTTATGCAGCCGGCTGCCGGGACACGGAGCACAGGACTCCCCAGGAGCAGTCGAGCAGATGTCATTGAAGCTGTGCGAGTGTGCGGGGCAGCCGGGGTTTAAGAGGCAGCTGCGGTAGGCGGCGGTGCAGGAGCACAGAGGTGTGATTAGGGTGTGCCCAGGCACACCCGGCACACCCCGTGCGCACGCCTATGGTAGACAGCAGTGTAAATAGCAGCAGCATCATAGGAACAGCTATACAGCAATCAAAAGCAACAAAGTTGCAACAATTAAGCTACAGTAACCAGCTATGGACAAACAGTAGCAAGCTGGTCGGTTCCTATGTATCTAACTGTCTGAGTCAGTGTATACCAGCTACAACTGCCCATATCACAACAAATAAAAGTACAGATAGGTACCTGAATAGAAGGCAGCATATATCAAAAGGCTGACTATTAAACAGCAACGCTAACCCTTCACTACTGCTGGCAATACAGCAAAAAATTATATAATATAACAGGAAACATCATCTGGAGGTCCGGAGATAGTTTTAAATTAGTAGGTTAGATAAAAAATGGCTCAATATTTATTATTATTTTCAAACCAATAAAAGTTAAATTTTAAACCAATAAAAATTACAACACAAATGCACATGTCAAGAGTAGGCAATTGGTAGTCTATGACTAAATGTAAATACAATATAAGTGCCTCTACATGTGCAGGGTATATATCAGTGTAATATATATTCAACATAATCCTCACCCCTGCGCACTCCGTTACCCACTATGGGCAGAGGCAGCAGAGCGTTTAATGCGCATGTGCCGGCCTGTACCTCCAGATCTTGCGGCAGTTTACTTCCGCCGGCTAGATTGGGAGGTACGGGGCGGCGGATGCGCATTAAACGTTCTGCTGCCTCTGCCCATAGTGAGTAATGGAGTGCGCAGGTGCAAGGATTGTGTTGAATGGCGCAGACGCCGGATTTGTTAATGACGGGAAGATGGAATATGAAGAACCTAGGGTGGGCCTGGGAGGTGAAAGGGGAGGGGTTTGATTTGAACAGCGATGTGGGGCATGGGTACCGGCCGCATAAACGCCACCCCCGGGCATCTTCAGAAGCTAATTAGCATATGGAATAAAAGCGTTTTTAAGAGAAAATAGGCGATGGACAGCAATATGAAAGGTAAGATTATATTATGGGGGATGTAATGGATATCATGATGTTTGTGGTGTATAATGGTCATTTTAGGTGATGGCAGGTGTATGCTGACTCCTATTTAACATGATTTTGAATGTGATTGCTTAATTCTGAACACAGCTACATCCCCAGTTATAAGAGGGTGTGCACACTTATGCAACCACATTATTATTTTATTTTATTTTTCTTCCCTTCACCTAAAAGATTTCAGTTTGTTTTTCAAATGAGTGGTACAGTTTATAGGTCACAATAAAGGTGGAAAAAGTTCTGAAATTATTTATCTTTGTCTAATTTTTTTACAGCACAAAAACCTGACTTTTTATATTCACTGTATATTGTACATATATTTTATTTATATATATATATATATATATATATATATACAGTGTCTTGCAAAAGTATTCACCCCCCTTGACTTTTTTTGTATTTTGGTGCCTCACAACCTGGAATTAACATGGATTGTTTGAGGATTTGCATCATTTAATTTACAGAACATGCCCGCAACTTTAACCGCCTCCAGACCGCCTAACGCAGGATTTCGTTCCGGAGGCGGTCGATTCATTCCTCCTAGACGCATATACGCGTCATCTCGCGAGACGTGAGATTTCCTGTGAACGCGCGCACACAGGAGCACGCGTTCACAAGAACTGCAGGTAAACGAGCTGATCTACAGCCTGCCAGCGGCGATCATTCGCTGGCAGGCTGTGGATCCGATTTTTTTTAACCCTTGAAAGGTATATTAGATGCTGTTTTGTTAACAGCGTCTAATATACCTGCTACCTGGTCCTCTGGTGGTCCGTTTTGCTTGGATCGACCACCAGAGGACACAGGCAGCTCTGTAAAGTAGCACCAAACACCACTACACTACACCCCCCGCTGTCACTTATTAACCCCTTATTAACCCCTGATCACCCCATATTAGACTCCCTGATCACCCCCCTGTCATTGATCACCCCCTTGTAAGGCTCCATTCAGACGTCCGTATGTGTTTTGCGGATCCGCGGTTCCACAGATCGGATCCGCGGATCCGCAAAACACATACAGACATTTGAATGGAGCCTTACAGGGGGGTGATCACCCCATATAGACTCCCTGATCACCCCCCTGTCATTGATCACCACCCTGTAAGGCTCCATTCAGACGTCCGTATGTGTTTTGCAGATCCGCGGAACCGCAAAACACATTCGAACGTCTGAATGGAGCCTTACAGGGGGGTGATCAATGACAGGCGGGTGATCACCCCATACAGAGACTCCCTGATCACCCCCCTGTCATTGATCACCCCCCTGTAAGGCTCCAGTCAGACGTCCGTATGTGTTTTATGAATCCGCGGATCCACGGATCCGCAAAACACATACGGACGTCTGAATGGAGCCTTACAGGGGGGTGATCACCCCATATAGACTCCCTGATCATCCCCCTGTCATTGATCACCCCCCTGTCATTGATCACCCCCCTGTAAGGCTCCATTCAGACGGCGGCATGTGTTTTGCGGATCTACGGATCCGCAAAACACGGAGACCGCGGATCCGCAAAACACGGACACCGGCAATGTGCTTTCCGCATTTTGCGGATCCGCACATTGCCAGAACTATATAGAAAATGCCTTTTCTTGTCCGCAATTGCGGACAAGAATAGGACATGTTCTATAGGCTCTACAAAAAACGCAGTGTTCGCCCGATCAGACCTGATCTTGTGCGCACACTTGCGTTCAGTCCGCCCCACCGCAGTGGCAAAATTTTTTTTTTTATGATCACTGCAAAAACACCGTAAAATCGCTGCGGCGCTATAAAAAGATTACTTTTTTAGGGGCATGGCGAGTTCATAGAAGATTTTTTTTTTGTCACAAGTTAGCGGAAATTGTTTTTTGTTTTATTGATTTTTTGTTTTTTCTTGCAAAGTCTCATATTCCACTAACTTGTGACAAAAAATAAAATCTCACATGAACTCACCATACCCCTCACGGAATCCAAATGCGTAAAATTTTTTAGACATTTATATTCCAGACTTCTTCTCACGCTTTAGGGCCCCTAAAATGCCAGGGCAGTATAAATACCCCACATGTGACCCCATTTTGGAAAGAAGACACCCCAAGGTATTTCGTGAGGGGCATGGCGAGTTCATGTAAAATTTTATTTTTTATCACAAGTTAGTGGAATATGAGACTTTGTATTAGAAAATAAAAATAAAAAAATAAATAAAATAAAAATCATTTTCCGCTAACTTGTGCCCAAAAAAATATATTCTAGGAACTCGCCATGCCCCTCACGGAATACCTTGGGGTGTCTTCTTTCCAAAATGGGGTCACTTGTGGGGTATTTATACTGCCCTGGCATTTTAGGGGACCTAAAGCGTGAGAAGAATGCCCTGTGAAATCGTAAAGATACTCTTTGAAATTTGGGCCCCTTTGCGCACCTAGGCTGAAAAAAAGTGTCACACATGTGGTATCGCCGTACTCAGGAGAAGTAGGGCAATGTGTTTTGGGGTGTATTTTTACATATACCCATGCTGGGTGAGAGAAATATCTCTGTAAATGACAACTTTTTTAAAAATTTTATACAAAGTTGTCAATTTACAGAGATATTCCTCTCACCCAGCATGGGTATATGTAAAATATGGCCCAAAATGCCAGAACAGTAAACACACCCCACAAATGACCCCATTTCGGAAAGTAGACACCCCAAGGTATTCGTTGAGGGGCACAAAAAAAAATCTATTTCCGCTAACTTGTGCCCAAAAAAAAAAACTTCTATGAACTCACCATGCCCCTCACAGAATACCTTGGGGTCACTTGTGGGGTATTTATACTGCCCTGGCATTTTAGGGGCCCTAAAGCGTGAGAAGAAGTCTGGAATCCAAGTGCCTAAAAATGCCCTCCTAAAAGGCACTCATTGGAATTTGGGCCCCTTTGCGCACCTAGGCTGCAAAAAAGTGTCACACATGTGGTATCGCCTTACTCAGGAGAAGTTGGGCAAAGTGTTTTGGTGTGTCTTTTTACATATACCCATGCTGGGTGAGAGAAATATCTCTCTAAAATGACAACTTTGTATAAGAAAATGGGAAAAGTTGACTTTTACAAAGATATTTCTCTCACCCAGCATGGGTATATGTAAAAATACACCCCAAAACACATTGCCCTACTTCTCCTGAGCATGGCGATACCACATGTGTGACACTTTTTTGCAGCCTAGGTGCGCAAAGGGGCCCAAATTCCAAAGAGTATCTTTACGATTTCACAAGGCATTTTTTACGCATTTGGATTCCAGACTTCTTCTCACGCTTTAGGGCCCCTTAAATGCCAGGGCAGTATAAATACCCCACAAGTGACCCAATTTTGGAAAGAAGACACCCCAAGGTATTCCATGATGGGTATGGTGAGTTCATGTAAAATTTTATTTTTTGTCACAAGTTAGTGGAATATGAGACTTTGTAAGAATAAAATAATAATAAATCATCATTTTCCGCTAACTTGTGGCAAAAAAATAAATTCTAGGAACTCGCCATGCCCCTCACGGAATACCTTGGGGTGTCTTCTTTCCAAAATGGGGTCACTTGTGGCGTATTTATACTGCCCTGGCATTTTAGGGGACCTAAAGCGTGAGAAGTAATTTGGAATCCAAATGTGTAGAAAATGCCCTGTGAAATCCTAAAGGTGCTCTTTAGAATTTGGGCCCCTTTGCGCACCTAGGCTGCAAAAAAGTGTCACACATGTGGTATCGCTGTACTCAGGAGAAGTTGGGCAATGTTTTTTGGGGTGTATTTTTACATATACCCATGCTGGGTGAGAGAAATATCTCTCTAAAATGACAACTTTGTATAAAAAAATGGGAAAGGTTGACTTTTAGAGAGATATTTCTCTCACCCAGCATGGGTATATGTAAAAATACACCCCAAAACACATTGCCCTACTTCTTCTGAGTACGGAAATACCACATGTGTGACAATTTTTTGCAGCCTAGGTGCCCAAAGGGGCCCAAATTCTAAAGAGCACCTTTAGGATTTCACAGGGCATTTTTTAGGAATTTGGATTCCAGACTTCTTCTCACGCTTTAGGTCCCCTAAAATGCCAGGGCAGTATAAATACCCCACAAGTGACCCCATTTTGGAAAGAAGACACCCCAAGGTATTTCCTGATGGGCATAGTGAGTTCATGGAAGTTTTCATTTTTTGTCACAAGTTAGTGGAATATGAGACTTTGTAAAAAAAAAAAAGAAAAAATCATCATTTTCCGCTAACTTGTGACAAAAAATAAAAACTTCTATGAATTCACTATGCCCATCATCGAATACCTTAGGGTGTCTACTTTCCGAAATGGGGTCATTTGTGGGGTGTTTTTACTGTCTGGGCATTGTAGAACCTCAGGAAACATGACAGGTGCTCAGAAAGTCAGAGCTGCTTCAAAATGCGGAAATTCACATTTTTGTACCATAGTTTGTAAACGCTATAACATTTTTTTTATCAAAGACATGTAGAACAATAAATTTAGAGAAAAATTTATATAGAAATGTAGTTTTTTTAATAAAAAAATTACAACAGAAATTGAAAAATGTCATTTTTTTTGCAAAAAAATCGGTCAATTTCGATTAATAACAAAAAAAGTAAAAATGGCAGCAGCAATGAAATACCACCAAATGAAAGCTCTATTAGTGAGAAGAAAAGGAGGTAAAATTCATTTGGGTGGTAAGTTGTATGACCGCACAATAAACCGTGAAAGTAGTGTAGTGCAGAATTGTAAAAAGTGGTCTGGTCATTAAGGGTGTTTAAGCTAGGGGAGCTGAGGTGGTTAAAGATGTTTCTTTTTATTGTGAAGCAAACAACAAATAGGACACAATAACATAAAAAGTCAATGTACAGTCGTGGCCAAAAGTTTTGAGAATGACACAAATATTAGTTTTCACAAAGTTTGCTGCTAAACTGCTTTTAGATCTTTGTTTCATTTGTTTCTGTGATGTAGTAAAATATAATTACACTCACTTCATACATTTCAAAGGCTTTTATCGACAATTACATGACATTTATGCAGAGTCAGTATTTGCAGTGTTGGCCCTTCTTTTTCAGGACCTCTGCAATTCGACTGGGCATGCTCTCAATCAACTTCTGGGCCAATTCCTGACTGATAGCAACCCATTCTTTCATAATCACTTCTTGGAGTTTGTCAGAATTAGTGGGTTTTTGTTTGTCCACCCGCCTCTTGAGGATTGACCACAAGTTCTCAATGGGATTAAGATCTGGGGAATTTCCAGGCCATGGACCCAAAATGTCAACGTTTTGGTCCCCGAGCCACTTAGTTATCACTTTTGCCTTATGGCACGGTGCTCCATCGTGCTGGAAAATGCATTGTTCTTCACCAAACTGTTGTTGGATTGTTTGAAGAAGTTGCTGTTGGAGGGTGTTTTGGTACCATTCTTTATTCATGGCTGTGTTTTTGGGCAAAATTGTGAGTGAGCCCACTCCCTTGGATGAGAAGCAACCCCACACATGAATGGTCTCAGGATGCTTTACTGTTGGCATGACACAGGACTGATGGTAGCGCTCACCTTTTCTTCTCCGGACAAGCCTTTTTCCAGATGCCCCAAACAATCGGAAAGAGGCTTCATTGGAGAATATGACTTTGCCCCAGTTCTCAGCAGTCCATTCACCATACTTTCTGCAGAATATCAATCTGTCCCTGATGTTTTTTTTGGAGATAAGTGGCTTCTTTGCTGCCCTTCTTGACACCAGGCCATCTTCCAAAAGTCTTCGCCTCACTGTGCGTGCAGATGCGCTCACACCTGCCTGCTGCCATTCCTGAGCAAGCTCTGCACTGGTGGCACTCCGATCCCGCAGCTGAATCCTCTTTAGGAGACGATCCTGGCGCTTGCTGGACTTTCTTGGATGCCCTGAAGCCTTCTTAACAAGAATTGAACCTCTTTCCTTGAAGTTCTTGATGATCCTATAAATTGTTGATTGAGGTGCAATCTTAGTAGCCACAATATCCTTGCCTGTGAAGCCATTTTTATGCAACGCAATGATGGCTGCACGCGTTTCTTTGCAGGTCACCATGGTTAACAATGGAAGAACAATGATTTCAAGCATCACCCTCCTTTTAACATGTCAAGTCTGCCATTTTAACCCAATCAGCCTGAAATAATGATCTCCAGCCTTGTGCTCGTCAACATTCTCATCTGAGTTAACAAGACGATTACTGAAATGATCTCAGCAGGTCCTTTAATGACAGCAATGAAATGCAGTGGAAAGGTTTTTTTGGGATTAAGTTAATTTTCATGGCAAAGAAGGACTATGCAATTCATCTGATCACTCTTCATAACATTCTGGAGTATATGCAAATTGCTATTATAAAAACTTAAGCATCAACTTTTCCAATTTCCAATATTTATGTCATTCTCAAAACTTTTGGCCACGACTGTACATAACTATTCACCCCCCTAACGTCAATACTTTGTAGAGCCACCTTTTGCGGCAATCACAGCTCCAAGTCGCTTTGGATAAGTCTCTATGAGCTATCTCTATCTTACCACTGGGATTATTGCCCATTCCTCATTGCAAAACTGCTCCAGCTCCTTCAAGTTGGATGGTTTGCGCTTGTGAACAGCAATCTTTAAGTCTGACCACAGATTTTCTATTGGACTGAGATCTTGGCTTTGACTAGGCCATTCCAACACATTCACATGTTTCCCCTTAAACCACTCAAGTGTTGCTTTAGCAGTGTGTTTGGGGTCATTGTCCTGCTGGAAGGTGAACCTCCGTCCTAGCCTCAAATCACGCACAGAGTGGTACAGGTTTTGCTCAAGAATATCCCTGCACCAGACATAGCGTTTTCTTTGATGGCCGAAAAGTTTAATTTTAGTCTCATCAGACCAGAGTACCTTCCTCCACACATTTTGGGAGTCTCCCACATGCCTTTTCGCAAGCTCATAACATGCCTTATTGTTTTTAGCTGAAAGTAATGGCTTTCTTCTGGCCACTCTGCCAACTCTATGGAGTGTACGGCTTATTGTCGTCCTATGTACAGATACTCCAGTCTTTGCTGTGGAACTCTGCAGCTCCTCCAGGGTTACCTTAGGTCTCTGTGCTGCCTCTCGGATTAATGCCCCCCTTGCCCGGTCTGTGAGTTTTGGTGGGCGGCCGTCTCTTTGCAGGTTTGCTGTTGTGCCATGTTCTTTCAATTTGGTTATGATAAATTTGATGGTGCTCCTGGGGATCATCAAAGATTTGGATTTTTTTTATAACCTAACCCTGACTTGTACTTCTCAACAACATTGTCCCTTACTTGTTTGGAGAGTTCCTTGGTCTTCATGGCAGTGTTTGGTTAGTGTTGCCTCTTGCTTAGGTGTTGCAGTCTCTGGGGCCTTTCAAAAAAGGTGTGTATATGTAATGACAGATCATGTGACACTTAGATTGCACACAGGTGGATATCATTTCATTAATTATGTGACTTCTGAAGGTAATTGGTTGCACCAGATCTTTTTATGGGCTTCCTATCAAAGGGGGTGAATACATACGCACATGCCAATTTTCTGTTTTCTATTTCTAAACAATAGTTTTATTTATATATTTTTATCATTTCACTTCACCATCTTAGACTATTGTGTTCTGATCCATCACATAAAATTCAGATTAACAAAACATTGAACTTAAGGCTGTAATGTAACAAAATCTGAAAAAAGTCAAGGGGGTGAATACTTTTGCAAGGCAATGTATATATAAACTTGGTATTGGCATTTGTATTGACCCGCCAAATACAGTGAACACTATAAAAACAAAACCCAAAAAACAATGCTGTTCATGCTGTCACCCCTAAAAAATTGAAGTTATACAGAACCCCAAAATAGTGGCATGTAAAACTACTTGTCTCTCAAAAAACAAGCCCTTCTATGGCTATGTCAATGAAAAAAATGAAAAAATTTCTGGCTTTTAGAATGCAGAGATGAAAAAAATCACCCCCAAGTAAAGACTAAAATAGGCAGTGTTCTTAAGGAGTTAAGACATGTTAAAAAAACTGCTGAAGCTTAACATGGAACCAACCAAAACCCCCCACCATTGCACGGTCACAGAAGACTGATCGTATATAGAGGAGCTGTCTGCATGGGAATACATTCCAATATCTGCTTCCAACAGACTTGGAAACCATGGATGAACTTTAGCTCCTCTGCCGAACTCACTGCTTTGTACATTAAGGACTCCTATACACGCTAGTGTCTGTATTACTGTACGCAAAAACGGATTGAAAAAATACAGACACCTTCCATGTGCAATCTGCATTCTTCTCACTCTCATCACAAGAAATTACTATTCTAGTCAGCAAAACCAGACCAGAATAGGACATTTTGGGCTTTATGCCTCCGTTTGACATATACCTTAGAAAAAAAAAAGATACAAAAACGCAGCACACCACGTTCTAGTATCCTGCACAGTCCGGTAAAAAACAATTATATATATTTTTTTTTACAATGGAACTCTATGGTGAACAGATGCCACTGTATGGGATGGGAAAAACATGATGCGAACCCACTGTTTTATCTTTGTGCTGTCCATTTTTTTTCCCGGACCAATAAAAATGAATGGGTCTGTGTGCAATCCACAAAAAATGCGGATCAGACACGAATGCAAAATACAGGTGTTAGGCATTAAACATCTTCCTCTAATTCAAAACAATGCATTAGATGTCTGTCGTCCCACTATTCCTTTCCCCTCTGTCTCTCTGCCCTCCACTTCCACACACTTTTGGGGAGATTTATCAAACTGGTGTAAAGTAGAACTGGCTTAGTTGCCGATACCAACCAATCAGATTCCACCTTTCATTTTCCAAACGACCTGTGAAAAATGTAAGATGGAATCTGATTGGTTACTATGGGCAACTAAGCCAGTTCTACTTCACACCAGTTTGATAAATCTCCCCCTTTATCTTCAGGTTCATTGTATTGTTCAATAACATATCTGCAGTGCTTATTGTTCTAAATGCTTGGAAAACTTCAACCTATCTTGTACAGCTACAAAACAGGAGTGACACAAGCTAAATTGGTCATTTGATGCCTGCGAACATTGTTATTTTGCTCTCACTACTGTTTAAAATGTCTTTAAGAAAAAAAAAGAAAAGAAAAAAAGAAAAACAGTGGACTGCTGGAATTCATGCTTCTACAAAGAGCTAATATGTATAAACCAGCCCTATATTTGTTTATTGAGCACAAACCATTAGTTCCATTGTATGTGAGCTTTTGAGGAGAATCCATCCTAGTGACAGAGTCATATTTCAAGTCTCTAAGTGTATAATCAAAACAAATGTGTTTTCACGTTCTTCTACACCAAAGCAATTGTCATTATGTGAATGGCTTAAAAAATTGTTCCGTCTACTAATTCACTTACAAAATCACTCACTACAGATTACGCCAATATATAAAAAAAAAGGCCAGCTGACAAATAAATGCTTATTCATAATTCATTCCCAGTTACAGAAAATAATCAATATTAATGCTTAAAGGGCTTCTGTCACCCCCCAAAAGTCATTTTTCATTTTTGGGCTAATTAAAATCCTTATAGTGCGATTATTCAATATATAGTGCTCTTACCTTTTTCTGTGGCTTAGTTTCTTTAAAAACCGCACTTTTATAATATGTTAATTACCTTGCTACCAGCAAGTAGGGCAGTTACTTGCTGGTAGCCGCCGCATCCTCTTTTCAAAAAAACGCCCCCTCCTCCTGTTGATTGACAGGACCAGCGAGCGCTCTCCTCCTCTGGCTGGCCCTGTCAGCATTTCAAATCCCACGCCTGCGCTTTACGTGTCTTCATTTGGCGCAGGCGCTCTGAAAGAAGGACGCTCGCTTCCTCAGCACTCCCTCAGTGTGCCTGCGCCGATGACGTCACCTTTAAACCCGAAAGAGAAGACGTCATCAGCGCAGGCGCACTGAGGAATTGCTGAGGAAGCGAGCGTCCTTCTCTCAGAGCGTCTGCGCCGAATGAAGACACGTAAGGCACAGGATTTGAATTGCAGACAGGGCCAGCCGGAGGAGGAGAGCGCTCGCTGATCCTGTCAATCAACAGGAGGAGGGGGCGTTTTTTTGAAAGGAGGATGCGGCGGCTATCAGCAAGTAACCGCACTACTTGCTGGTAGCGAGGTAATTAACATATTATAAAAGTGTGTTTTTTTAAGAAACTAAGCCACAGAAAAAGGTAAGAGCACTATATATTGAATATTCACACTATATATTGAATATTCGCACTATAAGGATTTTAATTAGCCCAAAAATGAAAAATGACTTTTGGGGGGTGACAGAAGCCTTTAAAGGGGTTCTCTAGGATTAGGAAATAGTGATTGCGTATTTAAGCATAGAGAGTGATGAATGTATTGTTATTTACAAGCAGGCCACAGTTAGTCCAAATATTTGAGTTCTTGCGCACCAAAGCATGGGGGTGTGCATATACACAAGTCCATGCATATATAAAAAGATACAATGGCCTTAAAAAAATTGAAAAACTATGGCCATGCTACTGACTATAGATCAGCAGAGGTAGGTAGGCCGAGTGGGGTACATTTTCATTTACCTTAGCTACATATATCTATGTATGTAACGATCAGTGGGTGTCGAACCACTGTACCAATTAACTGGTTTGGCTTAGGGGTAGTCCTCAAGGTGTTATCCTGGCAGTCCTCTGGTTTTCACCTGTGGTAATGTGAACAGTGCTGGAAGGTGTGTTGTCCCACTTCAGGTACCTCAGATAGGTGAGACAGATAAAATCCAGAGAGTGGCAGTAGACTCAGCAAAGCATAGTTTGCTGAGACATTTTTGTATACATTTTCTGGGCTGGATTTTACTTGGACTGGTGGCTAGGCTTGGTAGAGGGAGTTGCCAGTCCACACCCTTCTAGTACGGGTTTTCCTTTCTATCTGAGGTGATCGCAGGTGAGGCCTGCTGTAATCAGGCTGGCATAAAGCGCCTCAGAGTAGGTGAGTCTGGGGAGAGATATGCTGTGAGATAGAGAGACCCAGAGCAGAGGCTCTGTGCGTGGTCTCAGCTCGCCAGGCTGGGAGACCCCGGGGCATTGTGACCGCCCGAAGTTTGGGGAACGCCGTGACGCCGGGATTCAAGGGTCACAAGGCCAGAGTCGTGAGGACTGTTGGGCCACACTTCCCCATACAGGTACGGGACTGATTACAGCCAGAGAGGCTGGGGAACTACGGGCTGAGAAAAAGCCACATATGGGTTTCGTGTGTAAACAGGGTTCTGTAGCTGAGTCAGGGCCACGTTAACAGGTGTAGTGAGAGCCCAGCCAGGCAGGTATTTGTTTTGTTTTGATGTATGTGGGAACCTCACCACATCCAGTGATTATTAACTGGACTGTTCCGTGTATGAAAAATGTCCCAATAAATGCAATGTTTGGCCCCGAAAGCTGCGGTGGACAACGATTCTTGTGAGAATGACCCCCAAGTACAGCGATCCCTTACACACCCTATACAGGGATGTGGTCTTTGCTGCAGAGGAGCCACCAGGCTGCTACCTCTTGGAACAGTACTGGTGTAGTTGCCAGGTAATACTCGTAGTCAGTGAACAGGTGAGGGCAGACAGAGTCTGTGCGTATCCATAAAACAATCTAAGGTCAGGGCAGACAACAGAATGTAAGTACACTAGACAGGCCAAAGTCCGGACAGCCAGCGGGTATCAGAATCAGTTAACAGGCCGATATAAATAAACGAGCAGAAAAGCAGAAACCACAACTTTTCTGGTAAAACTAGCAAGCTAGGAACCAAGCTCTAGAACTCAGGCTCTATCCCACTGGGGAAGCTACCTAAAATATCCAGGTACATTCAGAAATAGGCTTGGGAAGAATTAGATTGTGTGCGCACTGGCCTTTTAAAAGCCAAGGAGTGCACACCCTATGCCCAGGGAGAGGAGGCCAGACTGCGGCCTGCTAGAGCAGCAATTTATTTTAATTCGGCAGCCTGTGGTCCCTGCTGCCCAGCTCCTCTGGGTGGGCACAATGCTGTCTTGCTTTCTTTTCCTGGTCCTGCCGGGTTGCCCAGACCCACTGTCCTTCCTCTTTATCACCCACAATGAGACAGCCACCAGGCAGGGCCACAAAGTGAAGCAAGATGTTGCCAGAGCCCGGAGGAGCTGGGCTGTGGGGAACACAGGCCTCTGAACTAACAATATAAATTGATTCTTACAAAATGTAGAATCTAACATTGTTGTATTTATTTTCATCACGTTATAGATGTTTTAAGGGCTTTTAGAAATCTGAATGAACAAAGGTGTACTATTGTAAATGATGTTCACCTTATTTAAATAGTGTATAAAGAATGTATGCCATGACTTTTCCACTAATATGTTAAATGGCTGGTCTAGTTAGGACATGCATGTATTAGTGAGTGGGGCTACCGGGAATATTGAAGGGAGTTTCAAACCCCATCACATATTTTTAAAACTTACAATGGTGTAAAATAACAGAGAATGGAGCTCAACCTACCATTACTCTTTAGGCCTCTTTCAGACAGGCGTCCCGGATTTGCTCCGGATGCGTTCCGGGTGCACTGTGGAAAACCAGCGCGAATGAGCACGCAATTTTAGTCAGTTTTGACTGCCATTGCGTTGCGTTGTTCAGTTTTTTCCGCGCGAGTGCAATGCATTTTGTCTGAAACTTCTTCACTGAAGTTCGGGTTTGGGTTCGGTGTTGTGTAGATGTTATTATTTTCTCTTATAACATGGTTATAAGGGAAAATAATAGCTTTCTTAATATAGAATGCTTAATAAAATGTTGCTTGAGGGGTTAAAAAATGAAAAAAATTTACTCACCTTATCTACTTGATCGCGCAGCCGGCATCTTCTTCTTTCTTCTTATTTGAGGACCTGCAAAATAAAATGGACCTTTATAACTACCCCCTCTGCTACGTCAACTAATTCATTCAAACCACGCACCTGGAATCTTCAATTCGTCCGTCTGAAATCTTGCACAGGCGCAGTACCGCCTACTGCCTGCGCCTGTGTGATCCAACCGCTCCTGAGGGCAACAGCCTCAAAAGTGTCACTGGGCATGCGCCGAGCCCAGTGACGTCTTCTTATCGCTGTTGTCCTCAGGAGCTATCGGATCGCACAGGCGCAGGAAGTAGGTGGTACTGCGCCTGCGCGAGATTTCAGATGGACGAATTGGAGATTCCAGGTCCGTGGCTTGAATTAATTTGTTGATGTAGCAGAGGGGGATGCGCCGTTAAACTAGGCTGTGGGACGATACTGCATTACGAGGAGGCGTGCTTGGGCTCTAAACTAAGGCAGGCTAGGCACTGCAGTGGGGCGTTACTGGGCTCAAAGGGTGATGAATAACGCCCCTCTGGGCACCTTCGGGGTTCATTTGCATAATACAAAAATCTTTTTTTTTTACAAAATGATAGCATGAAAAGAAGAAATAAAACCACTGCAGGAAATAAGGTATTTTATTAAACATGGCAATGGTGACAGCTTAATATGGTCAAGCCAGGTGACAGATTCCCTTTAAAGATGGAACCCGCTCCAGAGCAGAGACAATGCAATTGCCAGCAGGTGGCTGCTGTTTCACACAGCATACACCAGGGGCTAATTGCTGTGAATGGCAAAAATGCCAATTGCAGACATTTAATCCCTCAGATGCCGTGGTCAAACGAGACCACTGCATCTGAGAAAGCAAAACCTGAAAGAGCTGCACTTCCGAGCCTGGAACAGTTTTCTCCCATAGCGATCAGGGGAGCAATTTATTGTCTGTGAACATTTATTGTCTGTGAAAGCTCAAAGCCTGCTAAGGCTCTGATGCCTTTTACATGTAAATTTCAATGTATGCCTGCAGGTGGCAGCACTGAATTGGAATATACCAATCTTTGTATATTGTAATGGATAACATTCCATTACTGTATATTAATTGTAATCCAATGATTGCATGTTATAATCACCAAGGGTAACTTGAAAAAAGTATTCAAAAAAGTTGAAAAGTTGAAAAAAGTTTTAAAAAATAAAAACTATAAAATTCAAATCACCTTTCCACAAAATTAAAATTTAAATAAACAATTAAAAAAATCATAGGCATTGTTGTGTCTGAGAAAAATTCAAAATGGCCAATTTTCCATTTTTTCATCACTTCACCTCTCCATAAGAATTTAATAAAAAGGTCTTACATACCCCAAAATGTTATCACTGAAAAGTGCAGATCGCCACACAAAAAATGAGCCCCACACAGCTCTGTAGACATAACTATAAAAAAAAGTTATGGGGTCAGGATATGGCAATAAAAAGAAAAAGTTATTTTTTTCCAAAGTTTTTTTTTCCAGTATTAAAACACAAGGAAAACTTTACATATGTAGCGTTATTGTAATTGTACTGACCTGGACAATGAAGAGCACAAGTCATAAAGCACTGCCGTAAAAACAAAACCCATAAAACTGTGGCGGAATTGCGTGTGTTTTTTTCAGTTTCACTCCATTTGGAATTTTGTTCCAGCTTCAATATTAACCCTTTCAGGACCGGGCCATTTTTCACCTTTATGCCCAGGCCATTATTTGCAAATCTGACATGTGTCACTTTATGTGGTAATAACTTTAAAATGCTTTTACTTATCCAGGCCATTCTGAGATTATAAAAAAAAAAAAAAAAATTTACCAAAAATTTAGAAAAATTGGCAAATTTCCAAATTTCTATTTCCCTATTTTTATAATAGATAGTAATAACTCCAAAAATAGTTACTTTATATTCCCCATATGTCTACTTCTTGTTTGGATCATTTTGTGAATGCCATTTTATTTTTTGGGGACGTTAGAAGTCTTAGAAGTTTAGAAGCAAATCTTGAAATTATTCAGAAAATTTCCAAAACCCACTTTTTAAGGACCAGTTCAGGTCTGAAGTCACTTTGTGAGGCTTACATAATAGAAAACACATAAAAATGACCCCATTTTAGAAACTACACTCCTCAAGGTATTCAAAACTGATTTTATAAACTTTGTTAACCCTTTAGATGTTCCACAAGAATTAATGGAAAATGTAGATGAAATTTCACAATTTCACTTTTTTGGCAGATTTTCCATTTTAATGAAAAAAATTCCGCTAACAAAGCAAGGGTTGACAGCCAAACAAAATTCTATATTTATGGCCCTGATTCTGTAGTTTACATAAATACCCCAAATGTGATCATAAAGTGCTGTATAGGCACACGGCAGGGCGCAGAAGGAAAGGAACGCCATATGGTTTTTGGAAGGCAGATTTCACTGGGATAATTTTAAGCTGCCATGTCACATTTGAAGTCCCCCTGATGCACCCCTAGAGTAGAAAACTCCCCAAAAAATTACCCCATTTAGGAAACTACGGGATAAGGGTATTTTCACACTAGCAGCAGGACGGATCCGACAGGCTGTTCACCCTGTCGGATCCGTCCTACCACTATTTTGCCGTGCCGCTGGACCACCGCTACGTCCTCATTGACTATAATTGGGACGGGGCGGAGCTCTGGCGCAGCACGGCGAAAGGCTGCCGGACTAAAAGTACTGCATGCCCAACTTTTTAGTCTGGAGGCCTCTCACCGCGAACTGCCGTGCTGCGCCGGAGCTCCGCCCCATTATAGTCAATCGGGATGGAGCGGCGGTCCGGAGGCACGGTGAAATAGCGGTAGGACGAATCCGACGGGGTGAACAGCCTGTCGGATCCGTTCTGCCGCTAGTGTGAAGGTACCCTAAGGTGCCAGTTTTTTTGGTACTATTTCAGGGTACATATGATTTTTGGTTGCTCTATATTACACTTTTTGTGAGGCAAGGTAACAAAAAATAGCTGCTTTGGCACAGTTTTTATATTTTCTTATTTACAGTGTTCATCTGACAGGTTAGATCATGTGGTATTTTTATAGAGAAGATTGCTACAGATGCAACAATAACAAATATGACAACTTTTTTGGGTTGTTTGTTTCAGTTTTACATAATAAAGCATTTTTGAAAAATATGTTTTTTTAGTGTCTCCATATTCTGAGACATCGTTTTTTTTATATTTTAGGCGACTGTCTTATGTAGGGGCTCATTTTTTTAGGTATGAGATGATGGCTTAATTGGAACTAGTTTAGGGTGCATATGACTTTTTGATCGCTTGGTATTACACTTTTTGTGATGTAAGATGACATAAAATGGCTTTTTTTGCAGTTTTTTTTTACGGTGTTCACTTGAGTGGTTAGGTCATGTGATATTTTTTTACAGCAGGTTCTTATGGATGTGGCGATACCTAATATGTATACTTTTTTTATTTAAGTTTTACACAATAGCATTTTTGAAACCAAAAAAAATCATGTTTTAGTGTCTTTATATTCTGATAGCCATAGTTTTTTTAATTTTTCCCCAATTGTCTTAGGTAGGGTCTCTTTTTTTGTGGGATGAGATGACGGTTTGATTGGTATGATTTTAGGGTGCGTATGACTTTTTGATCGCTTGCTATTACCCTTTTGCGATGTAATTTTTTACCGTGTTCACCTGAGGGGTTAGTTCATGTGATATTTTTATAGAGCAGGTTGTTATGGACATGGCGATACCTAATATGTAAACTTTTTTTATTTATTTATTTAAGTTTTACACAATAACAGCATTTTTCAAACAAAAAAACATGTTTTAGAGTCTCCATAGTCTGAGAGCCATAGTTTCTTTATTTTATTTTTGGGGCGATTGTCCTAGATATGGGCTCATTTTTTGTGGGAAGAGGTGAGATTGGTACTATTTTGGGGGTATATGCCTTTTTAATCGCTTGGTATTGCACTTTTAGTGATGTAAGGTGACAATTTTTTTTTTATTTAGCACAGTTTTTATTTTATTTTTTTGACAGTATTCACCTGAGGGGTTAGGTCATGTGATATTTTTATAGAGCCGGTCGATATGGACACGGTGATACGTAATTTGTCTACTTTTATTTTGTTTCCCTATTTTCTACAAAAAAAATTTTACTTTATTTTGGGAAAAAGGATGCTTTTTTTTTTTTACTTGAAACTTGAACTTTTTTTTTTGTACTTTTATTTTTACTTATTTTTCACTTTTTTTTTTGTCCCACTCTGGGACTTCAACTTTTGGGGGTCTGATCCTTTTTACAATGCATTGGCTTTAAGGGTATTATTCTATGTAATTCACTTACAGCCTGCTTGCCTGTGAGATCCAGGGGGCTGAATCTCACAGGCTCTCCCAGAAGGCAGACACAATGCCTAAGGAAGGCATCGGGCTGCCTTCCCTGCCATCGGGTCCCCGTCACAGCAGCACGGGGACCCGATGGCCACACCGCACATGTCTGAAGCCCGCACTTGCCGTGGTCAGCGCTGACCGCGGCCATGCAGGGGTTAATGTGCCAGCATCAGTGATTTCACCATTGCTGGCGCACAGTGGCGCACCTACAGGGGGGGTCCAGCGGGTCTGGACCCCCCCTAGAACAACCAACCGAAATTTTTTTTTTTTAATCCTTCAGGGCCGCACCGCCGATCACCACAGGCGGCGCGGCCCTGGATGTAATTGCGGCCGCGGCGGTGGTGGGGGGGCAGTGGGAGTACTAGGAGATGAGCGCTTCCATTGTGGAAGCGCTCATCTCCATATCTAATCCATCTGTATCGCCGTCCTTAGGACAGCGATACAGATGCCTGTGCTGTGCTGCGGCAGGGGAGGGAGAGGCGTGTCCCTCCCCTGTTCTTCTGATAGGCCGCAGGCACTAATGCCTGCAGCCTATCAGAGGCCGGCTCAGGCGAGATGACGTCATCATCACGCGCCTGAGCCGGGCAGCACACAGCAGGGACACAGGCCGGAAGAGCCTGCATCGCATCGCTGCTGATGGAGGTAAGTATCAGTGTATTTTTTATTTTATTTTTGTTGTTTTGTTTTTTTTGGAGGGGGGGAGCTGGCACTATGGGGGCACTAAAGGGGAGTACGGCACTATGGGGCATCTGGTGGTACTCTTTTTTTTTTTTTAAGTGGCACTTCTTACTGGCACATTATGGGGGGGGGCCATGGGGGAGAGGAGCACTATGGGGGCTCTAAAGGGGCTTTTTTTTACACATTATGGGGAGAACGGCACAAGGGGGCATCTGGTGGCACTATAGGGGCATTATTTGTGGGGCACCATGGGGGAGAGGAGCACTATGGGGGCTCTAAGGGGGCTTTTTTTTTTTTACACATTATGGGGGGCACTATAGGGGAGAACGGCACTATGGGGCATCTGGTGGCACTATAGGGGCATTATTTGGGGGGCACCATGGGGGAGAGGAGCACTATGGGGGCTCTAAAGGGGCTTTTTTTTTTACACATTATGGGGGGCACTACAGGGGAGAACGGCACTATGGGGCATCTGGTGGCACTATAGGGGCATTATTTGGGGGCACTATGGGGAAGTGGGGGTACTAAAGGGGCCTTTTTTTCTTATTGGCACATGGGGGCATTATGGCATCTGGTGGCACTAAGGGGGCATTTTTCACTGGCACATTATGGGAGGCACTATAGGGGAGGGCGGCACTATGGAGGAGTGGAGCACTATTGGGGCATATGGTGGAACTTTATGGGGCAGCACCATGGGGGAGAGGAGCACTATGGGGGCATCTGGGGGGTCTAAAGGGGCTTTTTTTTATTGACATATTATGGGGGCACTATAGAGGAGAATGGCACTATGGGGCATCTGGTTGCACTATAGGGGCATTATTTGGGGGCACTAAGGGGAAGTAGGGGCTCTAAAGGGGCCTTTATTCTTATTGGCACATTATGGGGGCATTATGGCATCTGGTGTCACTAAGGGGGCATTTTTTTACTGGCACATTATGGTAGGCACTATAGGGGAGAGCGGCACTATGGGGCATCTGGTGGCACTATAGGGGCATTATTTGGGGGGCACCATGGGGGAGAGGAGCACTATGGGGGCTCTAAAGGGGCTTTTTTTTTTACACATTATGGGGGGCACTACAGGGGAGAACGGCACTATGGGGCATCTGGTGGCACTATAGGGGCATTATTTGGGGGCACTATGGGGAAGTGGGGGTACTAAAGGGGCCTTTTTTTCTTATTGGCACATGGGGGCATTATGGCATCTGGTGGCACTAAGGGGGCATTTTTCACTGGCACATTATGGGAGGCACTATAGGGGAGGGCGGCACTATGGAGGAGTGGAGCACTATTGGGGCATATGGTGGAACTTTATGGGGCGGCACCATGGGGGAGAGGAGCACTATGGGGGCATCTGGGGGGTCTAAAGGGGCTTTTTTTTTATTGACATATTATGGGGGCACTATAGGGGAGAATGGCTTAATGGGGAATCTGGTTGCACTATAGGGGCATTATTTGGGGGCACTAAGGGGAAGTGGGGGCTCTAAAGGGGCCTTTATTCTTATTGGCACATTATGGGGGCATTATGGCATCTGGTGTCACTAAGGGGGCATTTTTTGTTAATCTCTGCAGAGATGGGAGATGGCTGAAAAATCATCATGGCGGTCTGGTCTGAATGGAGAAGATGAGGAAAGAGAACGTCTACAACAAAGGTGACATCACTGGATGTAAGAGGTATGTGGTGCTATGTAGGAGAGGAGATGTTCCGGCTCCTCCCCCTGCCATTTGCAGAAGGAGGATTCAGAGCTGGGTGAGGACGGTCAAGGGGGGCAGCAGGCCACGGGCGGGTGGCAGATGGTGGGGGAAACCACAGGCCTTGAGCAGGATCAGGGGAGGGAGGAGAGCGGAGGAGCTTCCTGGCTGTAGCTTGTTATATAAGCAGGCAGTGCAGCCAGGACAGACCCTCCCCTCTCCGTATGATGTGTAGAGACAGGCCGCAACTATAGAATGTCAGCTGTACAATGTTTGTTGGGAGTGGCCTATTATATGTAGGAGGGGCTTTTAATAATGGGCGGGGCCAAAAAATTTGCGGCGCGATTCACGCGCCGCATTGTTATTTTCCGGCAGGCCTTTTAGAATCGCCAAGTAAAAGAATCAGCACAACACACTACACCCTTTCCCTGCATTTTTAAATATAAAGGGGGCTTTGAAAAATTCAATTAGCATAGCGCACTACACATGCCGCATTTTTTTGCCTTTCGGACTCCCCCTAAAGAAAATTCCTGGGTGCTCCCCTGCTGGCGCATACAGCAGGGGTCCGGCTATCAGTGACTGCACCCGCCCGATCACCATGACGTACATGTACTTCTGTGGGCTTTAAGTCACGTCCAGAGATGATGTACATATACATCAGGCATTAAGGGGTTAAATAATGCCATTAAAAAGTACAACTTGTCCCTCAAAAAACAAGCCCTCATACGGCTATGTGAACAAAAAAATTTAAAAGCCCAAGAAGGCAGGGAGTAAAAAACGAAAACTCAATAACAGAAAATCATCTGGGGTAGAAGATGTTATACCCCTATAATAAAAAAGAAAAAAAAGAAACCAAATTTGTAAATAGACACTAGCGTGATTATTGTGGGTAGCAACAAAACAAGTATATAAAAAGCAAAAATACTAAAGATACAGTATGCTATTGAATATTGTAGATATTGCAAATGACTGCTGTATAGACAATGTTACATAATGAAAACCCACAATACTGTTGGTTTACTAGCTTAGCATTTGTTTCCCAAAAATAAGTCATCAAATTAGGAACATTTTTATTAGAGATGTTTGATCTTGCATTCAGTAGATCACTGCAGATAGAATATTTCATGCTGCATGTATAACCATCTTCAAAGTGGCTTAGAAGTGGTTTGTTGCCTACCTATGAACTATTTATATATTATACAGTTAGTTATCGTGTAGAGCTTTTTTGATCTGGCCAAATCTGAAAGTCAATGCAGTAGGGGAGATTTCCTGTATCAAAACTGGTGTAAAGAAAAAGTAAAGCAGTTGTCCCCCCTAGCAATCAACAAGATCGCCACAGTACTTTCATTTCCTAAAGGGCGTTAAAAATGAGAACTGAAATGTGAATGGTTTCTATGGGCAACTCCTCCTTTTTTCCCCTGGACAAGTTTTACTAAATCTCACCAAAACTGACTAATTTTAGTAGTTCATCACAATCAAACAATTGGAAAAGTTTCAGAGACATACTGTGTGCTCAAATCCAGCCAAATGCAGCCAAACTGATTGGTCGGCGTTTCATAATACAGATGGACAATGACCCAAAACATAAAGCCAAAGCGACGAGGAGTTTATTAAAGCAAAGAAGTGGAGTATTCTTGAATGGCCAAGTCAGTCCCCTGATCTGAACCTAATAGAGCATTTCACTTGTTAAAGACTAAACTTCAGACAGAAAGGCCCACAAACAAAGAGCAACTGAAAACCGGTGCAGTAAAGACCTGGCAGAGCATTAAAAAGGAGGAAACACAGTGTCCGGTAATGTCCATGAGTTCAAGACTTCCGGCAGTCATTGCCAACAAAGGGTTTTCAACCAAGTATTAGAAATTGCCATTTTATTTACAATTATTTATTTTGTCCAATTACTTTTGAGCCCCTGAAATGAAAGGATTGAGTTTTAAAAATGCTTTAGTTCCTCACATTTTTATGCAATCATTTTGTTCAACCCACTAAATTAAAGCTGAAAGTCTGAACTTCAACTGCATCTGAATTGTTTTGTTCAAAATCCATTGTGGTAATGTACAGACCAAAAATTAGAAAAATTTTGTCTATGTCCAAATATATATGGGCCTAACTGTATACTAAATGGACACCCTTTTAGCATATGTTTGGCCATTTAGATTTAGCATATAAATGGGGAGATTTTTGCCACAGACATTTGATATAATGCTACCCTGTAGTAATTAAATATTAGCGATGGTAATAATAGTAAGAACACAGAACAGTACTCAGATGTCTTACCTTTTTCACACATCCTGAGCTCATGTTATGAACTGTGTTCAAAACTTATTATCAAATGAACTTCACACTAGGGGATGTTGAATTATTAAAATAGAATTTATACCAAATGAAATGCACTCTGTCTTATAAATGACACTCTGTTCTCAAATATTGAAGGATGCAGTCTAGGTTAATATATAAGAATAATTTATATCTGTTGAGACCACCACTAGTCTCTCATCAGATATGTAATAATACAATTAGACTAAAATTCATCGGAAGTCAAATTGAAATTTGAATCCAGGAAAGAACTTTTAAAACTCTGCACACCAAGATCTTTTTTACATGACATTTCTACACAAGCTTTTCTGGAAGTACATTAGTTCACAGGAGCTCAGATGTTTCCACTCTTACCACCAAATCTTTATCAACCTTCTTTATGGCGTCATCCTAAGCAAAAAAAAAACATGTAGCTCCACATTACATCTTCTTCTATATTCTAACAAATTGTACAATGAGCTATTCCCAATATGCTTTTTTCCTTATCTCTCTATGAGTGAGAAATGAATGAGATTTCTATGGGTTCTTCTCCTGGAGCTGACTGCAGAATACAGGCACTATTTTGGCAGCTATATTCTGTGACAATCGAAGTACTGCCTCAGTGAGCCACATTGGTGCCTTGACAACAGAAGGATAGACATGTGGATTTTGATATTTCTGCTCCACAAACCTAAACTTATTCTTCTTGTGCAATTCAGTTAATAGAAATATACCTATAATAAAACAATATAACATAATACAAATGTAAGTTCACTATAATATGTAGCTCCAAAGATAGTGTACCATTTGAATCCAGTTTAGCCAATGCACGCACTAGGGGTGAGACATTGCTGCAATTTATTTTACTGAAGAATCATAATTGATAATTGATCAACTAGAAATTATGATAACTGATTAACAATGTCTGTGATGGGTCTCTTTTTGATCCATTTGTCCATTTTTCATCTGTTTCATCTGTGTTTCACATCCATGAGAAAAATGGAAGATGATTCATTTGAGCCCATCCCACTGAAATGAAATCTCCTGGGCAGTGGCGTGCTAAGGGGAGGGGGGAGTGGGGGTGGTCCACCCCGGGTGCTGGCCCTCAGGGGGTATCAGAGTCCAGAAGCAGTGTGCACTTCCATCAATACAGATGGAACTGCTCATTGCTGGAGCCCTGGGAGCTGCACTCCTGTCACTCACCGGTCAGCTCCCCGCGGTCATCCCCTCCTTCAGGCCATCGGTAAAGTAGGAAGACTTCTCCCTGCTCCATCATTCAGCCTGCAGGCACAGATCGCGCTGCTGGCCTGTGTGGCGGAGCCGGCAGCCCGGAAATATGCATAAGCTCCGCCCACACCATGCTGCAGAGCGATCTGTGCCTGCAGGTAAGAGAGGTATGTGAGCTTCAGGAACAGAACAAGGTGAGTAGTTACTGTGTTTTTTTTGATTGTTTTCTTTTAGCACAGAGGGGGCACAATGGGCATTTCAACTCTAGAGGGGGAACAATGGTGTAATGACCGGCGTCACGCAAAGGGAGGGAAATGGGAAGGCCCTGTCCAAGGGAGAGGGAAAGATGGTGACCCCTGACTCACCTTGCGGCTTGCACCTGACTGCCCTGACGTCCCTAGACGGGTTCCTCCCCCGTATGCCGATCACGTGCCTAAACCCTGGCTTTTCCTAAGATGAGCCCTATGTAGTGAACGGGGCGGTGGGAACACTAGTCCGCACCACTGACACTAAGAGGAAAACACCAAGGAGAGGACAGACAATACAGACAAACATATAATCCCAGGTGGGCGACAACAGCAGACCACCAAGGCCCAACAGGGATCCGGAGGGTAACATTCTGGAACAACAACCAGGGAACACAGCTACACAGCTCCAGTGGGTCAGTATAGAAGTCCAGGCAGGAAGCTCTATATCTGGCAACCAGAGAAGTGAGAGATGGGAATATAAGGAGGTTGGGATTGCTGGACAAGAAACAGCTGAGGAGGAGAAGCTACGGATCCCTGAGTGAGCCAAAAAGGATTGCAAGGCAAACCCAGAAAGCTACCATTAATAAACAGCACTGTCTTTAGACATAGAGCGCGCAGCCACCCGCTGCGACTTCCTGACCCTGGGTATAACGGAGTCAGGCGTGGCTCTTGACACCCTCATGACAAATGGGCATTGCAAATGTGAAGGAGGCACAATGGACATTTGTATTCTGGAGGGGGCACAATAGGCATTTCTACTCTGGAGGGGGCACATTGGACATTGCTAATGTGAAGGGGGCACAATGGGCATTTCTATTATGGACCGGGCACAATAGGCATTTCTACTCTGTAGGGGGCACAGAGGGTATTGCTAATGTGAAGGGGCACAATGGCCATTTCTACTATGGAGGGGGCACAATGGGCATTTCTACTATGGAGGGGGCACAGTGCATAGAGGGCATTACTACTCTGAAGGGGGCACAATGCACAGAGGGCATTACTACTATGAAGGAGGCACAGAGGGCATTATTACAGTGAAGGGAGCACAATGGGCATTACTAGCACAGAGGGCATTAATACTATTAATGGGGCACAATGGGGATTTCTACTATGGAGGGGGCACAGGGGGCATTATTACTGTGAAGGGGGCACAATGGGCATTATAACTATTAAGGGGGCACAAGGGGGATTTCTACTATGGAGGGGGCAAGGAGGGCATTATTACTGTGAAGGGGTGCAATGGGTATTATTACTATTAATGGGGCACAATGGGGATTTCTAATATGGAGGGGGCACAGAGGGCATTATTACTGTAAAGGGGGTACAATGGGCATTACTACTATTAAGGGGCATTATTACTGTGAAGGTGGCACAATAGGGATTATTACTATGAAGGGGGCACAATGGGGATTATTACTATGAAGGGGGCACAATGGGGATTATTACTGTGAAGGGGGCACAATGGGGATTATTACTATGAAGGGGGCACAATGGGGATTATTACTATGAAGGGGGCACAATGGGGATTATTACCATGAAGGGGGCACAATGGGGATTATTACTGTGAAGGGGGCACAAAGTGGGTATTACAACTGTGAAAGGGCACAGATAGGGCTTTACTACTGTGAAAGGGGCACAAAGAGGGCATAACTACTGTGAGGGGGGCACAATGAGGGCATAACTACTGTGAAAGGTTGTACAATGAGGGCAATACTACTTTGAGGGGGTGGGTGCCACAGAAAGGACCCGCCCCGGGTGCCAAAAAACCTAGGCAAGCCACTGCTCCTGGGCTCCACACATGCCATTTTCTATAACTTTTAACATAGAGAGTTTGGTTTGCCTATCTGCTGAGATTTTGGATAACAGTGGATAACTAATATGTCCTCTATATCTGTAGAACATGTTCTATGTGTGGAGCTCTAGGCATTTTTGAGAGTTCCATGAGATGCAGGAGGAAGAACCAAGGAAGCAGAAAAGGCTACATAGTCTCAAAGCAAGCCAGAACAGGCCACTTTCATACTTGACAAGTCTTTGACCTCCAGCCACCTGTCTATCCTAACCTTTGACAAACTGCTGGAAGTGTGCACTGGAATTACGTACAGGGGCACAATTATGAGACAGTGTATTTCTCTGAAGGAAACACTGCGTTGATTTTGTTGTGGTCATGATACCCTTCTGTCCTACTGGTCAGGCTGCTCCTGGACAAGACAAGGGTAATCAGCTGTTCGACATTCAACCATGGCATTTTTATAGGTTAGGGACACCAAATTCAGCATGCTGCCAAAGCATTTCACTGATTGCTGATGTACTGCTAGGTCGAAAAGTAGATTGTTCAAAATACTTCTGAGCAGTGGTCTGGATGGTATTCATAGATATATAGGGGGAGATGTATCATCATCATCCCCACTCACCTGAAAACTAGTGTAAAATAGTCACAGACCCAGGGTTTGCAACTTTTTAAAAGCTATTTGGGTTTGGCTAGTTTCAGAAAAAGAGGTAGTGGTGTAGCTGTGTAGGTGGGGCCATCCGACCAGGCAGATTTATCATAATTTATGACAAACATGTATTTCAGTGGTTGATAAGGGGTTAAAACCATCTAAGGTGTATGTGGAGCCCTCAACTTCTAATCCTTTTGTTCTCCCAGGAGATAAGCCACTCCACACTGAAAACAACACATACTGGACCAAGCATGTATGTGTATATGTATTACTGGGCCTATTTCCGCACACCTCCTCCAGTCTCTCTCCCCAGCTATTACTACTCACCTAGCTAAAATCTTCAACCTCTCTCTCTTCTGGCGTCGTCCCCTCTTCTTTCAAAGATTGTGTGATAACCCCATAAATAAAGAAAATAACTTCTCCTGACCCGTCCTGCATAACTAACTACAGACCTGTCTCTAATCTCCACTTCATTTCTAAACTCCTGAAGCATCTGGTCTACTCTTGCACACATATCTACACTCCAAGCACAACAAATATCAGCTGTTGACTGGCTCATGTAGCTTTATAACCACTCCCTTATTGTGTTAAGATGGCCGGACGATTGTACGAAACAAGCACTTGTTACCTACTGTGTCACCACTATTCTCTACATAGATTGTAAGCTCTTGTGAGCAGGACACTCAATCCTCTAGTATTCATTTTTGACTTGTTTCTTGCTATGTTATTTATTACTCTGTTTGTACATGAACCCCCTGATTGTAAAGCGCTGCAGAATATGTTGGCACTATTTAAATAAAGAATATTACAATTACTATAGGGTAGTCAGGAGAGATAGCTGTCAGCCGGACAAACCAAGTTTTTTTCACCCTTGCATGACCTACATTTATTGAAAATACCAATAAAACCAGATGTCCATATTACAGTATAAGCACATTTTAGCTACCACAATATGATTAGAATACCTAGATTGCTGGTGATTCTACTTACAGGGGTTTTCAGATACTTAGATATTGATAGGTCATCAATATCAGATTGGTGGAGTGCACAATCAGTTGTTTCGGGCAGCTGCCAGCACTGGAAACTATACAGTGGACGGAGAAGAAAGCACAACGTTCACAGCTTAGCTCCCATTGAAGTGACGTTTTTTCAACGCACTGAATATATGTGGAACGTTTTACCATGAGCTACCAAGAAGCTAAATATAGAAAATGTACAACTAATATGGCTGCACATCCTGTCATTTTTGTGAAAATGGCCACTACAACAAAGCAGAAAAATGGCAACATCTTGGTAAGTAAAAAAAACAAAACATAATTCCTACATTTTGGCTACGATTATAACTTTTAATTTATAAATAAAAACCTATTTACATACTGCTGGTGGAAATGCTGATCAAAAGAACACTCCAACCCTTGCAATGCTCCCCCATATGCCCGGGCCCCTTACACACAATGTACTTACCTCGCTCCCCAGCACCCGCTTCACTTCTGAAGCCCGCATGGCCGCTGCTACATCTTCCCTTCGCACAGATCAAAACATCTGTCGGTGGGTGGAAGGGGGGCAGCCAATAGTAGGCGGTGACGGGAACGAGCCTCCCTAGCGTCAAACGCAATGCTCGGGGGCCTTGTTCACGTTACCTCCTGCTATTGGATGCTGCCCCTGCGACGCCGGATGTTTTGATCCGCACAGGGGCCATGTGGGCTTCAGAAGCAACACGGGTGCCCGGGCATATGTGGCATGAATGCTTGTTAGCGATTATCTGTCCAATGCTCAGCCAGTGTAAAGGGGTCTTTATGCCTACTGCAGATATGAGAGGGTAGTGCATGGCACGGAGATTCACAGAACACCAGAGAGGGAATGGAGTGGATGTAAAAAAATAACAAAAAGGAAAGCATACAGCAATGTGCAGTAGTATTACATTAAAAACCATGAATGTTTATATAAATGACGTTATTTTTATATTTACTGTATACATTTTTATTTTTATATTTATAATATTTTTATATTTTATGACGTTATATTGTATAGTATTTCTTGGTCACCAAATACCACACATTGCACTGTTTGGCACAATAAATGAGGACAAAAATAAAAAATAATTTTCTGGTCAATGAAGGGTTTAATTTTGTATGGATACCTTAATCTTGGCCTTTACTGGATGAAAATAAAAAGAATTTTAAAGAGACATATTCATCCAAGTATGAAAATAGCTCCTTTAACCTACTTTGGTTTTCTTGGAAGCATGAAATGTGGGTACCTCTGAAGGTGATCAGGGAGTTAAAGGAACAAAGGGAATAATTATATAAAGAGAATTTCAGGTTAATTGAACTCATAGATATTCATTTATTATGTGTTATGGTTAAATCATAAAAGGGTTCAAAGCTTTAATTGTCTGCCAATTGTGATATATAGGAGGGCTGCACAAAGATATCTAATGCTCACTTTACAATTCAGCCTTTTTTGTGCCTAATGTATGGACTTCTATAATGAAAAGAAAATTAGAAACCTTATTTTTTTAACAGTTGTGAACTGTTATCTTGGAAATACCATTTTAAAGAGAAATGTTTGCATAGGCAAATATAGGGGCAATTATTATGTGCGCTAAATAAAACTCACAAAGGAAACATGAATAGAGTACAGAAGACGGAATTTATCATGTGGAAAAGCTCCAGTGTAGCAAAGTATATAACATAATGTTAATGAGGAGCTACATTATTCACCAGGCTGATATACGTCACTATACCTTTTGTTTGCTGCATATGAAAACACAGCTAGGCTCCACAAAAAAAGCATCATTTTATACAATGATGGTCTATGGGCAACACAGTTGTCTAAACCAGCAACATCCATCGGAGCTTTAAGTTTGGGACATTTCCAACATATAAATCAGAATAACATTCTTGGCCACCACCACCACCAATCAGCTGTTTCTAGAGACTGGAACTACATGGTGGATGGAGCTGGAAGTAGAATATCTCATCCACTGTGTAGGTGCCATGCCAGAGAACTGCAGCTCAGCTCCCATTCAAGTGAATGGGAAATTAGCTGCAGTATGCCAACCTGACAAACTGAACAGTGAAAAGAGCCTTCAGCCCAATGTATACTTTCCAGCGCAGAAAGCTTCCCAAAACAGCATAGGTCATCAATATCTACGTTTTAGAAAATGTGTGTTAAATCCTAATATCATAGGACTAAATGCCATAGTAACAAGCACAGCAGCTAATATGGAATAAGGAAGCAGTGGCATAGTGTGGGTGCCAGTGCCGGGGGCAAGCTAAGTATTTCACCCCCTTAACCTGTGACACATGATTGCTGGGTCAACTCAGGAAGCAAAGGTGAAGGCAGAGGCGATATTAAACCACTTCTGTCTTCTCCTCGGGGTCCCTGACAATTGAAGACCAAATCTGCTAGATTCATCTGGAGCTGTTTTGTCCTTTGAAATCCCCTCCCCCAGTGCCAGCAGGATTGTCCCCATATGTCTCACCTCTCTTGGGGACTTGCTTGACAGGAGCAGTGAGGCTGCAATTAGGGAGAAAAATTTCTCCTGCAGTTTGCTATGGGACCACATGGTAACTTGTTACACTGAAACCTAATACAATGGGCATCACAATTGAAATTCTTGACCTCATTAGTTACAGAATCTGCAAGCAAGCTTATGTTTTTTCAGTTTTAAAGGGGTTGTTCCATCACTGCATTACTAAGATGAAATGGGACTAAGCACCAACCACTAGGGGGACAGTAAACAGTGGAGTGGTCCGGTGCTCTGCTGCTTCAG
The DNA here is from genome assembly GCF_905171765.1 of Bufo bufo. Lineage (NCBI taxonomy): Eukaryota > Metazoa > Chordata > Amphibia > Anura > Bufonidae > Bufo > Bufo bufo. The sequence continues at coordinate 237,312,332 of NC_053390.1, forward strand.
TAGTTCCCGTTGCATTCTGACTTAGGGAAACAGCATAGCTTGCATAGCTGGCCCAGCTACCATAGCTAGCATAGTCGGCACTGGGTATGATTAAGGGGGGCAGGGGACTAGGCAAAGGTGACAGGGTATGATTAAGGGGGGCAGGAGACTGGCTATGGGTGACACTGGGTATGATTGTACTTGTTTGTACTTGCACTTAAATTATCTGTAATTAAAAAAAAAACTGTTTGTTACAAAGATTGTTTTCCTCTTTGTGTATGTTTAGGTGAACCCGGGGGGGGGGGGGGCACAAGATTAGTTTGCACAGGGCGCCTGAACACCTAAATCCAGCCCTGACCAGACAGTAATGGATGATGATGTAGCCAATCACATGTGGGAGCTGGCTGAAAAAGGGCATCAGCATCATCAGGGGGTGGGTGTGGCAGAAGGCCCGTGAGACAGCATCAGGGTGGTAGCATGCCAATGAGCCAGCAGGGTAGAAGCAGTGGGAGATCTGGAGCCAAACACACCCAGGGTAGACCGTCTGCTACTCAGCAGCCTACCTGTCAGGAAATAACTAGCGGTGCATGGGTTCATAAAGGCAGCAGCAGGCGGTCACCAGAGTGGTGGGGGTAAAATGTCATACTCAGCAGTGTGGAAATGTATTATCAAGTCACTGGAGGACGTTAGCATAGCAGCATACAGGATATGTGGGCAGAAGGTGAAGTGTGGTCAGGGTGCTAATGTTGGTTTGACGGCTTTGTGTCAACACATGAAGCATCAAAATAAAATGGCCTAGGAAAACCGGGGCACTGGTGTAGCGGTACAGCCTGACGCAGAAACTGCTATTCCCCCAGCGGCCCGCATCCCTTCTCCAGCAGTCAGGGCTCCTCAACCTCAGCAGAGAAAAGCAGCAGGAGCTAGAGGGCAACGATGAAGACGACACAGATGACCACGATAGACCACAGCAGTATGCAGTGGAAATGGAGAAAATTAGTCCCACCTAGTTTCTTGCGCAAATGGCCAGATGCATGCTGTGTTGCTTGCATAGTGACAGCCACATTATCACCATTCGGCAGAGAGGTGACTATTGGCTCTCCACAATGTTAGACCATTGCTACCGGTCCAAAATGGGGGCCTTTTTTACACCTTCTGAGAAGGATGAAAAACTCAACTACTATCGAGACATCATTTGTAGTCGGTTGGTCGCAGGTTCGCAGCCTATGTGCACTATCGCCCATCCTCACTAAGGTCATGATTTGGAAGCACAGAAGACATGCAACTATTTCCATCCCATTTTATCCCTGTTTTGGACCCACTTCTGTTTTTGCCTTACCAATACTGATCAAATACGGATGCAAAAAACTGGTCAAATACTGACTGTGTGATAAAGGCCATTAAAGTCCTGCAGGATTTCTTTTCCATTTGGATAAAAACGATTTCAGACGCAAATGGCCAAAACGCATGCAAAGTGAGCATGAGGCCTCTATCACATGGTCAGTATTTTGCATTAGGATTTCATTATGATTTGGAAGCCAAAAGCAGGAGTGGGTCCAAAACACAGAAGACATGAAAATATTTCCAGCATACTTTATCTCTGTTTTGGACCCATTTCTGTTTTTGCCTTGCAAAAACTGATCAAGTGCTGACTAAATACTGACTGTGTAAAGGAGAATGCTGAAAATATATGATCCACTTTTGTTTTGGCTGTTCTTCTGGTGGATGAGAAGGGAAAAATAAACAGTGACGTCAACATAACCTTACTGCAGGCAGCCCCCCTCCCACTCTGTCATGGGTCCACAACTTCAATCTTGGGCCACTGCACAGTTCAGCCGATAAATTAGACCTGACACTAACATTGACCTATAAGGTTCAGTTATTTTGGTCAGTTATTTCCATCAGTTTTTGTGACCTAATTTCAGAAGCCAAGCCTTCTCTCAGATTAGGTATCATGAATAGATACAGTATACACCTGTTCTGTGGGATTGACCTGCACATGCTTTTGGCTGACAATTAATGATAAAAAAAACTGACCAAATCACTGAAGTGTGAACTAAGCCTAAAAGTGATGCACAGTCATTCTACAGCTAACAGAAGGGATTCAAAAGAATGTGTTTGCACTGCTACAACATTGATTGATAGAACCTTTTTTTTCACTACTTTATTGGCGCTGCCTCCATGTCTTTATTTTGTTCGACTAGAGTTATTGTTAGCTGTCATTGTCATTGTTTGTTTCACTAGAGCTGGGATGCCCAAACTGCGGCCCTCCAGCTGTTGCAAAACTACAACTCCCAGCATGCTCGGATAGCCTACAGCTATCAGCCTAAAGCAAGGCATAGTGCGAGTTGTAGTTTTACAACAGCTGGAGGGCGACAGGTTGAGCATCCCTGCACTAGAGATATCAGACACAACTCCTGCAGGGGCACTCTGCGTTTTTTTTTTTTTTTGCTTTACTGAAGGCTGCTGCATGCTTTTCTTTTGGTTTAAAGAAAGGGATTAGCTAGGAATGTTGGAGGCCTGCACGATGATGTGCATGTACATACAGTCAGGTCCATAAATATTGGGACAGCGACACAATTCTAAAATTTTTGGCTCTATACACCACCACAATGGATTTGAAATTAAACAAACAAGATGTGCTTTAACTGCAGACTGTCAGCATTAATTTAAGGGTATTTACATCCAAATCAGGTGAACGGTGTAGGAATTACAACAGTTTGCATGTGTGCTTCCCACTTCATACGGGACCAAAAGTAATGGTACATAATAATAATTATAAATCAAACTATAACTTTTTAATACTTGGTTGCAAATCCTTTGCAGTCAATTACAGCCTGAACTCTGGAACGCATAGACATCACCAGACGCTGGGTTTTATCCCTCGTGATACTCTGCCAGGCCTCTACTGCAACTGTCTTCAGTTCCTGCTTGTTCTTGGGTCATTTTCCCTTCAGTTTTGTCTTCAGCAAGTGAAATGCATGCTCAATCGGATTCAGGTGAGGTGATTGACTTGGCCATTGCATAACATTGCACTTCTTTCCCTTAAAAAACACTTTAGTTGCTTTTGCAGTATGCTTTGGGTCATTGTCCATCTGCACTGTGTAGCGCCGTCAAATGAGTTCTGAAGCATTTGGCTGAATATGAGCAGATAATATTGCCTGAAACACTTCAGAATTCATCCTGCTGCTTTTGTCAGCAGTCACATCATCAATAAATACAAGAGAGCCAGTTCCATTGGCAGCCATACATGCCCACACCATGATACTACCGCCACATGCTTCACTGATGAGGTGGTATGCTTAGGATCATGAGCAGTTCCTTTCCTTCTCCATACTCTTCTCTTCCCATCACTCTGGTACAAGTTGATCTTGGTCTCATCTGTCCATAGGATGTTGTTCCAGAACTGTGAAGGATTTTTTAGATGTTGTTTGGCAAACTCTAATCTGGCCTTCCTGTTTTTGAGGCTTGCCAATGGTTTACATCTTGTGGTGAACCCTCTGTATTCACTCTAGTGAAGTCTTCTCTTGATTGTTGACTTTGACACACATACACCTACCTCCTGGAGAGTGTTCTTGATCTGGCCAACTGTTGTGATGGGTGTTTTCTTCACCAGGGAAAGAATTCTTCGGTCATCCACCACAGATTTTTTCTGTGGTCTTCCGGGTCTTTTGGTGTTGCTGAGCTCACCGATGCGTTCTTTCTTTTTAAGAATGTTACAAACAGTTGTTTTGGCCACGCCAAATGTTTTTTCTATCTCTCTGATGGGTTTGCTTAGTTTTTTCAGCCTAATGATGGTTTGCTTCACTGATAGTGATAGCTTTTAGGATATCATCTTGAGAGTTAACAGCAATAGATTCCAAATGCAAATAGCTTGAAATTAACTCTGGACCTTTTATCTGCTCATTGCATTTAGGGTAATGAGGGAATAACACACACCTGGCCATGGAACAGTTGAGAAGCCAATTGTCCCATTACTTTTGGTTCCTTAAAAAGTGGGAGGCACATATGAAAACTGTTGTAATTCCTACACTGTTCACCTGATTTGGATGTAAATACCCTCAAATAAAAGCTGACAGTCTGCAGTTAAAGCACATCTTGTTTGTTTAATTTCAAATCCATTGTGGTGGTGTATAGAGCCAAAAATGTTACAATTGTGTTGATGTCCCAATATTTATGGACCTGACTGTATATGTGACCTGCCGGTCATTCTGACACAAAGTAACTGTTTTGTTACCAGAAATGATTATTTATGCATGTTACTGCACTGCACAGTGATGTACACCAATATACACTCTCCCTGCAGCTTAACTGCAGGCCAGTATAGACATGATTTTATGTGCTTTGTGACAAATTCATAATGTACCGAATTTCTTGGCGTAATTCGGAAAAGCATCCAAATCTTAGCGACATCTAAGCAACAAGTGGTTTCTATTAGAGGTTACTCCAGGAAAGAACGTACCCCTGTAACTTCTGTACAGACTCTCCATGATGATTTGCACCCTGGTTTGGTCCTAAGCCAAGTCTAATAGGACACTATGGTACACTTTTTCTCTTGAAGTTTTAGCAAAATAGAAGTATCCAGATAAGTTGTGGTGTGTACTGTTACCAGTAACAGATGTACGAATGACATCTAAAGAATTAGGCCATCCTGTCATCCTGTGCTGAATACAAGCTAAAGATAAATAAGATAAATGTTGATCCTTGTTAAAACATACATGGAGAGAAAGGATGTGATTATAAGGATATAATAAACTAACACAGATAATCAGGGTTTATTTAATGCTTAGTTTGTGCTGGTGCATGTGAATAATTATGCTCCATCATCCAAGGCTGAATTCGATATTTGCTCTATTTTTGAAATGTGTGCATTAGCTTTTATGTGCAGTATGTTTGAGATGTGTGCGTGATATGTGAAACATGACTGCACTTAGTAAACATGTTGCTGAATATCTGACAAGAATGACAAACTAGAAAACATTCTTAAACACGGGATAATGGTGATGGAAATATTCTAAATGGCAGAACTTCAGCTACATAAACATCTGGACTCATCTGAATTTACATTCAATAATTTGCCATCTGTCTAAATGTTCTTTGTTTTTTTATTCTTTTGTATTTTTGGCTTGGTTTTGTTCTTTGATTAGTTGTACAGATTTGTTTCTTCCTATTATATCTCTTTTAGGTTTAATTAGCATGTACTTAAAGACATTGGGGAGAATTCATCATGAGGGGAATATCTGAAGTCAGTTTTGCTTGAGTCTGGGTTGGTGTACTTTATGTCACATGTATTAAATGTCTTATCCTTAAACCTAACACTAGAAAAGCTCCTCCAGATTTCCTACTCCAGCCACCGACTGGAGTGAGATTGCGATTTAATTTTTTTTGCGACTTTTAAAAAAAGTCTCAATGATAAATCTGGAGTTAACGTTATAAACATAGCTAACCATGCCTACTTTTCCATCCACATTACAAAACTGGAGTGGCAAAAAGTTGCTAAATGTTTTCAGAAGCAAAGATGTAAAAGCCCTATTTTGCAACTTTTTGAAGCCAGAATTTTGGTGGACTGTGTAGAACAATCAGCCATTACTGAGATGCGCAATAGGACACTGAGTTATGACATTAGCCAGCATAGAATTTATAGCTCTACAGTGACGTGTCTTTTCCAACAAACTTAAAGGCTTTTTGTGATGTTAAAAGCAAGAGTGTAGACAACTTGAGAATGAACTTCCAGTGATCCAGTGACTATAAAAAACATCATGACATGCCTCAGGACATACAGTAAAAGCACACATCAAACTTATGTTTCTGTTACTGAACAAGCACGAGGGACGGTCATACAGCTCACCACTAAGCCACTTTGCAAGGTCCAAATCCTGGGAAAATGTGATGGTGCATGGAAAAGCCATGCACTGTGTCTCGATAAAATGATTCTTTATTGTTCACTTCTTAAAAAGATCCATATAGTGCGAATTCACATGCTACTCTTTTTAGAGGAGTGCTTGTCATCCTTCGTCACGGTACAAACTTACAATGTGCAAACAGACATCCCAGGTTCTGTTTTTTAAATGTCTGTTTGCACATTGTAAGTTTTTGCCATGATGAATGAGGACATGTGTTCGTCTGAAACTCGTAGCATGTGAGTTCGCTTTATGGATTTTTTTAAAAAGTGACCAATAAAGTGACCAATAAAGAATCATTTTATCGAGACACAGTGCTGGATTTCTCTTATCACTGTTTTTGTTACTGCATCTAAATAAAGCAATTTATTTGTAGATACTGTAATCGGAGAAGCTTCACTACAATCCTTCCAGGGCTTTTCACAATGTGACTATATAGCAGTTCATTTATCCAGGATTGTACTGTAACTCCTATTGTGACCAGCAAAATCAAGAGAATAGGCAGGAGGAGATCAGGTAGCAAGGCCAAGTCCGAGTATTATGGATCCAGGCACACATTCATTAACATTTTCAATATGACAAACTGTTCTTCGGTTAAAAATAAATATTTGAGGATTTGATGTAGTAGCACAAGTTTAAATTTTTTTTGGGCTGTAGGTCCATTTTAAAGAAATACACATTGAAAGGGTTTTCCGAGAGTCCAATATTGATAACTTACTTTATCCTCAGGATAGGTTGTCAATATCTGATTGGTGGGGGTCCAACTCCTGCTACCCTGATGCACCAGCTGTTTGAAGAGGTCACGGTGCTCCAGTGAGTGCTGCGTCCTCTTCAAAGGCCAGTGACGTCATGTTTATAGACCACATGGCCTATGTGAAGCTCAGTCCCATTTGAGTAAATGGGCCTGGACTTCAATACTAAGCACAGCTGCTATACAATGTATGGTGCTGTGCTTGGTATGTTGTGACGAAGCTGCAGCACTCACCAGAGAGCTGCAGCTTATTCAAACAGCTAGTCGGTGGGGGTGCTGGGAGTTGGCCCCCACTCATCTGATACTGATGACTATTGATCAGTACTGTATCCCTCTTAAACCCTTTCAACTTAACTGGATATTTGCTTCTGACATTATGGGATATGGATCTGACATTTTGGTAGAATGTACATTCACTGTTTAGATTTATCCTAATTCAAAACTGGAGCAGGGAGAGATACTGGTGCACTGTTCACATGATGTGCCAGGATTAATAAATCTCCTTCAATGTGCTTATTTGTATAGAATAGAAGAATAGAGAAAGTTTCTAGCCCTGAAGGGTTTTTTGACAACTGGTGTCACTTAATCAGATTGTGCCTTTCTCCTAAGCACTTCTTTACAGAACGCACTCTATTACTATGAGGTTACAGAAAATCAATTCAGACAATAAACACTGGAGCTTTGTGTCTTTGTTTATGCATCTTGTAAGATGCCAAGTGGGGTGTCACATCGTAAGTGCACCTTCTGCATTTCAGGAAGTAATATATATGACAGACACTTCAAAGGAAGTACTGGCAGAAAGATATCTCTGTCAATACCTTATAGCTGGAAGGTATAACAACATTGACTTCCACACACCATTGTCTGTTTCCTAATATAAAGGAAAGAAAAAAGGAAAAAAGAAGTTAAAGTGACCTCTTTCCCCCTTTAATGCCAGGGTATAGGGGTGGCGCCAATTTAAAGTATATATGTTGTAACAATGAATAGATAAAATAATAGGTATCATAGAAAAAAGAAAAAGTTTAAAATGTATAGGTGTTAGACCAATAAAAATATATCACAGGTACTTTTCAGGAAATTTCTCAGATCTCTTCAAGGGTTTATGCCACGGCTGGACTGTTGGTAAAAAAAAAAAAAAGAGGGTGTACGGTGTGGGTTCAGCCAACCGTATATGATGTAGACATAAAAACAACATGGCTAGTAAACCTGGGGGTTGTTGGTAAAAACAGTAAAAAGGTACTTTCACACTAGCGTTTTTGTTTTCCGGTACTGAGTTCCGTCACAGGGGCTCTATACCGGGAAAAAACTGATCAGTTTTATCCTAATGCATTCTGAATGGAGAGCATTCAGCTCAGGATGCATCAGGATGTCTTCAGTTCAGTCCCTCTTACGTTTCTTGGCCAGAGAAAATACAGCAGGATGCTGCAGTTTTCTCTCCGGCCAAAAATCCTGAACACTTGCCGGATCGGCCCCAAGTGTTCCAGAAAAATGTATCCGGTTTTGCGGTCTGCGCATGCGCAGACCTGTAAAAATGTGAAAGATGGATCCGGTATTGCAATGCATTTGTCAGGCGGATCAGCTTGCGTCCGGATTGCCGGATCCGGCAGGCAGTTCCGGCGGCGGAACTGCCTGCCGGAATTCTCTGCCGCAAGTGTGAATTTAATAAAGCTTGTTGAAAGGTTGCAGGGCAGCCAATCAACAAGCTTTCAAGCTGTAGGCACTTAGAAGCCATTACAGCCATGCCTACCAATAGCCACTAAGGAAGAGGTTAGTAATACCTCGAAACGCGTCTGGTTCTTTATACCAATGTTCTAAAGACCCAAGGATTACATATAGCATGGCCATGCGATAAAGAACTCTGTGAATAAACAGAATTGGTTGAGAGACTGTAATATTAGTCTTTCCACAGCGAACACCACAAGTATCGCAAGACCAACGGAGGTACGTGATCCTCTACCCTCGACCTCGCGAGATCTACAATCAGAGCATACAGAGCAACGACATGGAACTCCGGCTCTACCTCCTCCCATCTGTCCGCTTACAGAGCGCACCAAGAGACACAGATACTCTGATAACCATCCTTACAGAAGGAGGGGTAAGTGAGCAATTTTAGCCCGCAGGATACATACATGGTGTGGCCATATACCCTCTGATGACTGTATAAACTACGTGACGGTTGTAATCCTGGAAAACGCTACACTGTATATGAATGTCTATGAGCTACTAGAAACTTTCTGGACTTGCAACTTCTTGAAAAAAAACAGATTTATTCTTTTAAAGGAACCCGACCATTTATGTCTGCATAATTATATCAGTGTTACTAATCATACAGACAGTGCCTTTTGACTATACATATGGCTGTTGTTTGATAAGCTATGGCTGTTGTTTGATAAATTTTTATCGCAAATTCCAATACCTATCATCTTATTTTTATTTGTCCCTCCATTTTTAATTTATTTTTATACATTTTCTATTATATATTTTAAGTAACTATTTGAATACATTTTGATACCAGGTGGCATCCTCCGCGTAGCTCTATTTGCTTGAGTGCTTGCCCACTTATAGATTTAAATTAGGAGATGGAGAGAAGGGAATAACGTGAAATAAAATACTGTATATGGTAAAACAGAATTTTTTTTGCCTTTTGCTCACTCCACCCAAGGGGGAGGTTAACAGTATAAACTCAAGACACTTGGTACCTTACCCCCTTGCTCCGAGTCCACTGTGAATATAATCTCTCCCCAGTCCCCAGGTGGAATTAGGACTCTCGTTCAGGAGAATAAGATGCTTTATTAACACTCAATGCGTTTCGGGTTTTGTCATAAGTAGTGTAGAGTGAACCTGAACTGTAAAGTTCGGGTCCGTACCGAACTTTGTGAGTTCGGGTACCCAGACCCGAACCCGGACTTTGCCGGAAAAATTCGGGTTCGGTGTTCGGGCATTTAATAAAGCTTGTTGAAAGGCTGCAGGGCAGCCAATTAACAAGCTTTTAAGCTGTAGGCACTTAGAAGCCATTACAGCCATGCCTACTAATGGCATGGCTGTGATTTTGCCGATGAATCATGTGACCCAGCCTCTATAAAAGCTGGATCACATGTAGCAGCGCCCATCAGCTCTGAGTATTGCAGGCAGCTGAACTGAGGGAGATAGTTAGGAATCTGGCTATTTGTTTTGTGGGTGACCTACAGTATAAAGATTTTTTGTGGGTGCAATGCACCATCTTTGCACCCCTGACACAGAAATATAATACTAAATCTGGCTGTTAATTCTGTGGGTGACCTATAGCAATCTTTTGTGGGTGCAATGCACCATCTTTGCACCCCTGACACAGAAATATAATAATTAATCTGGCTGTTAATTCTGTGGGTAACCTATAGCGATTTTTTTGTGGGTGCAATCCACCATCTTTGTACTCCTGACACAAAAATATAATAGTTAATCTGTCTGTTAGTTCGGTGGGTGACATATTCCCATATTTTGTGTGAGGTACACCTGCATTGCATACCTGACAGGGAAATAAATACAGTTAATCCGTCTGTAAGTTTGGTGGGGGACATATACCAATTTTTTGTCTGAGGTACACCTGCATTGCATACGTGACAGAGAAATTGATATAGTTAATCCGTCTGTTAGATTGGTGGGTGACATATTCCCATTCTTATTGTGAGGTACACCTGCACTGCTTACCTGACAGAGAAATAAATACAGTTAATTCTGTGGGTAACCTATAGCGATTTTTTTGTGGGTGCAATCCACTATCTTTGTACCCCTGACACAAAAATATAATAGTTAATCCATCTGTTAGTTCGGTGGGTGAAATATACCCATTTTTTGTCTGACGTACACCTGCATTGCATATGTGACAGTGAAATTGATATAGTTAGTTCGGTGGGTGAAATATACCCATTTTTTGTCTGACGTACACCTGCATTGCATATGTGACAGTGAAATTGATATAGTTAGTTCGGTGGGTGAAATATACCCAATTTTTGTGTGAGGTACACCTGCATTGCATACGTGACAGTGAAATTGATATAGTTAATCCTTCTGTTACATTGGTGGGTGACATATTCCCATTTTTTGTCTGAGGCACACCTGCCAGTGGCGTACATACAGGAGTCGCAGTTGCGACCGGACCCCCCCTGGCCCCTGCAGTCAGTGTTCCCTTCCCTCTAACTAAGCTGCGCGGGTGGGCAGCCGCGCAGCCATATCGCGCCGCTCAAGCTGCAAAATGCCAGCGCCCAGCAGTCAGTGCAGTGAGTGTCAAAAACATCTCCGTCATGTGCTTCCTGCCCCGTCTGCCTGCTCCCCCCACTTTATGAATGAAGCAGGCAGGCGGGGCAGGAGGCGCATGACGGAGGGAGAGATGTTAAGCTCAAGCTGCCGGCGCGGCGGCGAGTCTGCATGCCACGCACCGGCAGCACAGCAGCAGCAGGGCGGGGAGCGGCACTCTAGTTCGGCTGCCCTCTGCCGGCCATGTGAGGAGTGGGGGTGGTGAAGCGTCCGCTGCTCAGGAGACTTGTGTAGGAGCAGTTGCAGTGCAGTTGGGGCTCGTCTTCCCGGGTCCCGCAGTGCATGACCCATGTGCCCGCCCTGTTGTCCTGACAGCCGCTCACTCCGCAGCCGCTGCCCCGTGCTCTGCATCTCAGCAGCAGCAGAAGAAGCGCGGGGAGGAGCTGGGCCATGACCGTGGAACAAAATGTCCTGCAGCAGAACTCCCAGAAGGTAGGAGCTTCCCACGGTGTGTGCACAGAGTCGGGCACTGCACCGGCCCTGCCGCAAGTGTCCCCGCCTCCTCCCTCCCCACTGATACATTACTAGAAGGCACTTATGGGGATATCTATGGAGGACACTGTTGTGGGGGGATCTGTAGAGGGCACTGATATGGGGGATCTGTGGAGGGCACTGTTATGGGGGATCTGTGGAGGGCACTGTTATGGGGGATCTGTGGAGGGCACTTATGGGGGATATCTGTGGATAGCACTGTTATGGAGATATCTGTGGATGGCACATATGTAGCATAAGATGCTATATATGTGTCATCCACAGATATCCCCATAACAGTGTCATCCACAGATATCCCCATAACAGTGTCATCCACAGATATCCCCCATAAGTGCCCTCCACAGATCCCCCATAAGTTCCCTCCACAGATCCCCCATAAGTGCCCTCCACAGATCCCCATAACAGTGTGTCATCCACAGATCCCCCATAACAGTGTGTCATCCACAGATCCCCCATAACAGTGTGTCATCCAGAGATCCCCCATAAAAGTGTGTCATCCACAGATCCCCCATAACAGTGTCATCCACAGATCCCCCATAACAGTCTGTCATCCACAGATCCCCCTCATTCACTGGAAGCCATTTGGCACCAGGAGAGGTATAGTATGGACTCTCATTGCATTCTTTGGTGGCCATTTGGCACCAGGAGTGGTGTGGAATGGGCTCGGCATGCATGTTGGTGCCTGCATTTCTTGGATATAATGGAGGCCATTTTGGCACCAAAGATGACAGAAATTAAAGCAGGCCCAGCATGCATGTGGAACCTACACTCCCTGAATTGTATGGTAGCCGTCATGGCACATAACAGGTAGAATTTAGTGTTAGGAGGGGGCCCCATGGATCAGTTTTGCACCGGGGCCCCATGGATTGTGTGTACGCCACTGACACCTGCATTGGATACGTGACAGTGAAATTGATATAGTTAATTCGTCTGTTAGTTCGGTGGGTGAAATATACCCAATTTTTGTGTGAGGTACACCTGCATTGCATGCGTGACAGTGAAATTTATATAGTTAATCCGTCTGTTATATTGGTGGTTGACATATTCCCATTCTTGTTGTGAGGAACACCTGCATTTCATACCTGACAGGGAAATAAATACAGTTAATCCATCTGTTAGTTCGGTGGGTGACATATACAAATTTTTTTGTCGGAGGTACACCTGCATTGCACACGTGACAGTGAAATTAATATAGTTAATTAGTCTGTTAGTTCGTGGGTGACATATACCCAATTTTTGTGTGAGGTACACCTGCATTGCATACATGACAGCGAAATTAATATAGTTAATCCGTCTGTTAGTTCGGTGGGTGACCTCAAAGAATGAGAAGACCATCAAATAAGGGACGTGGCCCTGGATGTGGTGCTGCTGGTGTTGACGGAGCTCCTGTTGCAGGGAGAGGACAGGGTCGATTTGTGCCAACTACAAGCCCAAATGATACACCTTCCTTAAGTGCACGTAGACGACAAAAACTTCAGCGTTATTTTGTAGGCCCGAATAATGGTGTACGAATGGTGAGGCCAGAACAAGTAGAGGCGGTAGTAGATTGGGTGGCTGACAGTGCCTCCAGTTCCTTCACATTGTCTCCCACCTGGTCCCCTGCTGAAACCTCAGAGCTGGCAGTTGCAGCCCATGGGCATCTGTCTTTCACCTCACCCCCTTGCAAATCAGCCAAGCAGTCTGAGCCCCAAGTCATGCAGCAGTCTTTTATGCTTTTTGATGACTCTGCTGGCGGGGTTTCCGTGGGCTATCCACCTAGCTCTGCCCCAGAAGTGGAAGAGATTGAGTGCACCGATGCCCAACCACTTATGTTTCAGGATGTGGACATGGGAGGACCACCGCAGCACGTCTCTGATGATGACGAAACACAGGTGCCAACTGCTGAGGCTTTCTGCAGTGTGCAGAACGGCAAGGAGGGAAGGGTTAAAGAGTGGGTGGAACATGATGTGGAGGATGATGAGGTCCTAGACCCCACATGGAATCAAGGTCATGCGAGTAATGTGTGCAGTTCGGAGGAAGAGGTGGTAGTCACACAGCGCCAGCCGCACAGCAAAAGAGGGAGCAGGGTGCAAAAGCAGAGTGGCCGTCCCCTAGACAGTACACCTTCTACTGTCCACCACACCCAGGGACTGAGCACACCAAAGCCAGTTCCAAGGAGTTTCCTGGCATGGCAGTTCTTCAGACAATGTGCTGATGACAAGACGCGAGTGGTTTGCACGCTGTGCAATCAGAGCCTGAAGTGAGGAATAAATGTACTAAACCTGAGCATCACCTGCATGACCAGGCATCTAAATGCAAAGCACGAGCTGAAGTGGAGTAAACACCTCAAAAACCACAAAAGATCTCAGACTCCTCCTGCTCCCTCTTCTGCTGCAGTCTCTGCCTCTTCCTCCCCCTCTGGAGTGACAGTGGCACCTGCCACCCAGCAAACAGAGGATGTGGCAGCAACGCCAGCACCTCCGTCACTATCACCAAGTATCTCCACACTGTCCCATGGAAGTGTTCAGCTGTCCATCTCCCAAACACTGGAGAGAAAGAGGAAGTACCCCCCTACCCACCCTCGATCCCTGGCCCTGAATGCCAGCATTTAAAAATTCCTGGCCTTTGAAATGCTGTCATTCCATCTGGTGTAGACTGAGATTTTTAAAAAACCTTATGGCGGTGGCTGTCCCACAGTACGTGGTTCCCAGCCGCCACAAATTTTCCAGGCGAGCCATCCCTGCCCTGCACAACCAAGTGGCGGACAAAATTAGGTGTGCACTGCGCAACGCCATCTGTGGCAAGGTCCACATAACCACCGATATGTGGACCAGTGAGCACGGGCAGGGACTGTCACGAACAGTGGGTAGGAAGTAGTGCACCCCTGACTGCCACCCACGCCTCTGTCCCTGCCTACTTGCACTTACCTGTCCTAAATAACGGAGCGCAACTGGGCGGCAGTCCCTAACTTACGTAAGTGCGGAAAGGACAACAAGACAGACAATACAGAAAGTCCAGGTAGCAGAAGTCAACACCAGGAAGTCGCAGCAGAACCAAGGAGCAGGTAAAGCGAGTCAAAACATGAGCCAGGAGTCAAACCAGGGGATAACAGCAAGATAAAAGGAGCGGGCGAGGAAGAGTCAAAACATGAGCCGAGAGTGAATACCAGGAGAAACCACAATACACAAGGAGCAGACGAGGACGAGTCAAAACACGATCCGAGAGTCAATACCAAAATTAGAGGAAATAATGCAGCAGTTTACACTAGGTAAGGACCTTAATCAGCAGGCTGCCTGTTAACCACTTACCGCTACGCTAACGCCGAAAGGCGTCATCGCTGCGGCGCTCCCAGTCTACACTAACGCCGATTGGCGTCATCTCGCGTGAGCCGAGATTAACTGTGAACGCGCACGCCTGTGGATCGGAAGGTAAGCGAGTGGATCTCCAGCCTGCCAGCGGCGATCGTTCGCTGGCAGGCTGGAGAAGCGATTTGTTTAACCCCTAACAGGTATATTAGACGCTGTTTTGATAACAGCGTCTAATATACCTGCTACCTGGTCCTCTGGAGGTCCCTTTTGTTTGGATCGACCACAAGAGGACACAGGTAGCTCAGTAATAAGTAGCACCAAACACCACTACACTACACCCCCCCCCTGTCACTTATTAACCCCTTATTAACCCCTGATCACCCCTGATCACCCTATATAGACTCCCTGATTACCCCCCTGTCATTGATCACCCCCCTGTCATTGATCACCCCCTTGTAAGGCTCCATTCAGACGTCCGTATGATTTTTACGGATCCACGGATACATGGATCGGATCCGCAAATCACATACGGACGTCTGAATGGAGCCTTACAGGGGGGTGATCAATGACGGTGGTGATCACCCCATATAGACTCCCTGATCACCCCCCTGTCATTGATCACCCCCCTGTCATTGATCACCCCCCTGTAAGGCTCCATTCAGACGTCCGTATGATTTTTACGGATACATGGATCGGATCCGCAAAACACATACAGACTTCTGAATGGAGCCTTCCAGGGGGGTGATCAATGACAGGGGGGTGATCACCCCATATAGACTCCCTGATCACCCCCCTGTCATTGATCACCCCCCTGTCATTGATCACCCCCCTGTCATTGATCATCCCCCTGTAAGGCTCCATTCAAACGTCCGTATATTTTTTACGGATCCACGGATACATGGATCAAATCCGCAAAACACAGACGGACAGCTGAATGGAGCCTTATAGGGGGGTGATCAATGACAGGGGGGTGATCACCCCATATAGACTCCCTGATCCCCCCCCCGTCATTGATCACCCCCTGTCATTGATCACCCCCCTGTAAGGATACATTCAAACGTCCGTATGTTTTTTTACGGATCCACGGATACATGGATCGGATCCGCAAAACACATACGGACATCTGAATGGAGCCTTATAGGGGGGTGATCAATGACAGGTGGGTGATCACCCCCTATAGACTCCCTGATCACCCCCCTGTCATTGATCACCCCCCTGTCATTGATCACCCCCCTGTCAGGCTCCATTCAAACGTCCGTATGTTTTTTACGGATCCACGGATACATGGATCGGATCCGCAAAACACATACGGACATCTGAATGGAGCCTTATAGGGGGGTGATCAATGACAGGGGGGTGATCACCCCATATAGACTCCCTGAACAACCCCCTGTCATTGATCACCCCCCTGTCATTGATCACCCCCCTGTAAGGCTCCATTCAGACATTTTTTTGGCCCAAGTTAGCGGAAATTATTATTTTTTTCTTACAAAGTCTCATATTCCACTAACTTGTGTCAAAAAATAAAATCTCACATGAACTCACCATACCGCTCACGGAATCCAAATGCGTAAAATTTTTTAGACATTTATATTCCAGACTTCTTCTCACGCTTTAGGGCCCCTAAAATGCCAGGGCAGTATAAATACCCCACATGTGACCCCATTTCGGAAAGAAGACACCCCAAGGTATTCCGTGAGGGGCATATTGAGTCCATGAAAGATTGAAATTTTTGTCCCAAGTTAGCGGAAAGGGAGACTTTGTGAGAAAAAAATAAATAAAAAATTTCCGCTAACTTGTGCCAAAAAAAAATAAATTCTATGAACTCGCCATGCCCCTCATTGAATACCTTGGGGTGTCTTCTTTTCAAAATGGGGTCACATGTGGGGTATTTATACTGCCCTGGCATTTTAGGGGCCCTAAAGCGTGAGAAGAAGTCTGGGATCCAAATGTCTAAAAATGCCCTCATAAAAGGAATGTGGGCCCCTTTGCGCATCCTGCAAAAAAGTGTCACACATCTGGTATCGCCGTACTCAGGAGAAGTTGGGCAATGTGTTTTGGGGTGTCATTTTACATATACCCATGCTGGGTGAGATAAATATCTTGGTCAAATGCCAACTTTGTATAAAAAAAAATGGGAAAAGTTGTCTTTTGCCGAGATATTTCTCTCACCCAGCATGGGTATATGTAAAATGACACCCCAAAACACATTGCCCAACTTCTCCTGAGTACGGCAATACCAGATGTGTGACACTTTTTTGCAGCCTAGGTGGGCAAAGGGGCCCACATTCCAAAGAGCACCTTTCGGATTTCACCGGCCATTTTTTACAGATTTTGATTTCAAACTACTTCTCACGCATTTGGGCCCCTAAAATGCCAGGGCAGTATAACTACCCCACAAGTGACCCCATTTTGGAAAGAAGACACACCCAGGTATTTCGTGATGGGCATAGTGAGTTCATGGAAGTTTTTATTTTTTGTCACAAGTTAGTGGAATATGAGACTTTGTAAGAAAAAAAAAAAAAATCATCATTTTCCGCTAACTTGTGACAAAAAATTAAAAATTCTAGGAACTCACTATGCCCATCAGCGAATACCTTAGGGTGTCTACTTTCCGAAATGGGGTTATTTGTGGGGTTTTTCTACTGTCTGGCCATTGTAGAACCTCAGGAAACATGACAGGTGCTCAGAAAGTCAGAGCTGCTTCAAAAAGCAGAAATTCACATTTTTGTACCATAGTTTGTAAACGCTCTAACTTTTACTCAAACCAAATTTTTTTACCCAAACATTTTTTTTTTATCAAAGACATGTAGAACAATAAATTTAGAGAAAAATTTATATATGGATGTCGTTTTTTTTGCAAAATTTTACAACTGAAAGTGAAAAATGTTATTTTTTTGCAAAAAAATCAGTACATTTCGATTAATAACAAAAAAAGTAAAAATGTCAGCAGCAATGAAATACCACCAAATGAAAGCTCTATTAGTGAGAAGAAAAGGAAGTAAAATTCATTTGGGTGGTAAGTTGTATGACCGAGCAATAAACCGCTAAAGTTGTGGAGTGCCGATTTGTAAAAAAGGGCCTGGTCTTTAGGGGGGTATAAACCTGTGGTCCTTAAGTGGTTAAATAGTGAGGAGTAGGAGTCATGTGACGTGGCCAGCGTCACATGACTCGCTCTCCTGTATCCAGCTGAGCACCGAGAGCTCAGTTCGGCGCTCAGACTCAGCCCTGTTACCATGGGAGCAGAGGATGCCAGCCACGCT
This sequence comes from Bufo bufo, assembly GCF_905171765.1. Taxonomy (NCBI): domain Eukaryota; kingdom Metazoa; phylum Chordata; class Amphibia; order Anura; family Bufonidae; genus Bufo; species Bufo bufo. Next base: position 237,330,294 of record NC_053390.1, read on the forward strand.
GGAAAGACGTGCGCTGCCGGGTCCTCCCTGCCTCTTGTTATTCTGGAGACGAGGACGCAGCATGTGTCCTCACTCCAATCTACCTGCAGGGCGCCGGCGACACTGAGGAGAAGGAGCGCCTCGTCGGCGTCCTGTGACAGGGACGTTATATCTCCCTAACTGCACACTGGGTAAATGCAGTGTCGACTGGTCCTGAGGCGGATAGCGGTTTGGCGCATGTCCTTCCACCACCGAGAATTGCAGGACGTTTCTCTTTGCCTCCTGTTGCCTCCTCCTCCTACTCCACTTCCTCCTCCACCACCTCCTTATCCGGTCAGCATAACACCTTCACCACCAACTTCAGCACAGCCAGGGGGAAACGACAGCAGGCAGTTTCGAGACTCATCTGTTTGGGGGAAAAAACCCACACCGCGCAGGAGCTGTGGATGGGCATGGAACAACAGACCTATGAGTGGTTGGTACCACTGATCCTCAAGCCCGGCCTGGTGGTGTGAAATAATGGGCGAAATCTCGTAGCAGCTCTGGGCCTAGCCGGTTTGACGCACATCCCTTGCCTGGCACATGTGCTGAATTTGGTGGTGCAGAGGTTCCTGAAAATTTCCCTGATATGTTAGAGCTGCTGCAGAAAGTGCGGGCCGTCTGTTCGCGCTTTCGGCGTTCTCACCATGCTGCTGCTCGTCTGTCTGCGCTGCAGCATAACTTCGGCCTTCCAGCTCACCATCTTATATGCGACGTACCTACAAGGTGGAACTCCACCTTGCACATGCTGGAGAGACTGTGCGAGCAGCAGCAGATGATAGTGGAGTTTCAGCTGCAGCACGCACAGGTGAATTGCTCTGCAGAACAGCACCACTTCACCAACAATGAGTGGGCCTCCATGCGGGACGTTTGTGCCATGTTGCGCTGTTTCGAGTACTCCACCAACTTGGCCAGTGCCGATGACGCCATCCTCAGCGTTGCTATCCCACTTCTATGTCTCCTTGAAAAAACACTTTGGGCGATGATGGAAGAGGATGTGGCACAGGAGGAAGAGGAGGAGGAAGAGGGATCATTTCCACGGTTATCAGGCCAGTCATTCACAAGTGGCTTGGAGGGTGGGTTCCTGCACCAACAGAGGCCAGGTACACAACTGTCTAGCCAGGGCACAGTTCTGGAGGACGTGGAGGAGGAGGAACCATCTTCACAGCACATGGCACCCAAAGCAGCTCATGGGGATCACTGGAGCGTGGCTGGGGGGATACAGAGGACACAGACGATACACTTCCCACAGAGGACAGCTTGTCGTTGCCTCTGGGCAGCCTGGCACACATGAGCAACTACACGCTGCAGTGCCTGCGCAACGACCGCCAAGTTGCCCACATTCTAAAGATGCTGATTACTGGGTGGCCACCCTGCTGGATCCCCGCTACAAGGACAACGTGCCATCCTTAATTCCATCACTGGAGCATGATAGGAAGATGCACGAGTACAAGTGTAACACCTCAGAGTTGTGTTACTACATGCCTCTACCCCGCTACTATCTCCTAAGAGCCTTATTCTGTCATCTGATGTAATTTTTTTATGTCCTCCACAAATGTGCATATAAATCCATGTTAAATGCAATTGTTCATGTCATTTGCCTGGTTACCAGTAGGTGGCAGCAACCCATTGGCAGGTACAAGCTACAGTTTAGTGTATCTTAGCTGGAATGGATTATTCCAGTTTAGCTCCCCCTCTGTGGAGAGGTGGGCTGGTCCCACATCCTGCAGCATGGGTGAAGAAGGAAGTTAGAGAGGAGTGTAGCCCACCCCCTGCTAGGGGTAGGGTGTGTGTGTGTGTGGAGTTCCCCTGTATAGGGAAGACAGCAAGGACCTAGTCTCGGCTGAGACTTGGTCATATTCCTAGTCTGAGCACCTTTAGCTCAGCTGGATGAGAAAAGCAGAAACTACAGTCAACCTCCAGAGTTCCATGAAGAAAGCATCCCCTGCGGACTCCTCTGTGAGATAAGTCCAGTGCCTAAGAGAAGCCAATTCCTCCTCAGCTAGTCTGTCCCCACAAAGAAAGAGGTACCAAATAAGTGCAGAATCTAACCCTGCCACAATTACAGAGCTCCCAAGCAGACGTTTTTATCCTGCAAGCTCCACATTTTAAGCAGAAGTACTCATTTCTGCCAATGATTGCCAAAACCTGCTGGGACCAAGAGACCAAAATTGTATACCGCTTGGATGAAAGTTATTTCAAGTAAAGAAACGTTTGAACTTCATCTAAAGGTCTGGACATCAATTATTCTGCCAAGTTCCTCTATTACTCCTACTATTACTATACTCAAATTTATTGCAAGTGAGCCAGGAGTCCGTCCGTACCCAGGTAGGAGACACCGTGAAACAATTATCACTATCCTACAGAGACATTATTGGCCATTACAACACTCGCATTCCTAATCTGGGACGTGCGTTATAACACCTTTAAAGGGCCCTGGGATAGTACCCTGCGCATGCTGCAATTGGCGTCATGACAAATACAGGATATATTATCCACCTGACCCTGCCACTGCATTAAATTGGCGTCAGCGAACCTGTTCCTGGTCACTGCACAAGCGCACGCTGGTAGAAGCGCTGCTGATGGCATTCCCACCTGACAGCGGGGGCTCAGTGGAAGCACAAAGCGAAGGCAGAGGAGGAGGAGGAAGAAGTCACCAACGCAGCTGGGGCACCGCCAGCACCTCAGAAGGGAGGGTTAGCATGGCTGAAATGTGGAAAAGCTTTGTCAGCACGCCACGACAATCAGCACCACTAGCAATACAATGACAATAATACCCATAGACAACATCCACATTGACTTATTTCAAATACTGTGGTACCAGTATCAGAAGAGGAAGTACTATTAGGTCACATTCTGTATGATCCCCAGGAAGTGAGCTTCCTCTTCTGATATGGATACCACGGTATTTAAAGTGAGTTCATCCTGTTTACCTCCCCTTCAGGTGAAGTGAGTAAAAGGCTAAAATTTTTGTATCTTACCATATATTTGATTTCACTTTATTCCATCTCCTAATTTTAATGTAATTTTAAAGTAATATGTTTTGTGCGCTGCTTTTTTTTTTTTACCAACAACCCCAGGTTTACTAGCCATGAGTGAATTTGTTTTTTTTATGTTTCCAAATGTACCAAGCATTATTTCTGACCTGAACCGGGCAGACTGCTGGTATCCAGGGAAACAGGGGAGGGGGTACCACCTTTAACTCACCCTTGGCCCCTTTACCCAACCTTGACCCATAGCAAAAAACACTGACAACTGTGTCACTTTATTGCTGGGTGGTGATCGGCCACAGCTTCTTTATTAAAGCGGCAAACCTTAATAAACCATAATTTCGGAGCGGTATGCCAAACGCTGGACTCCCAGTGGGCAAGTAAGCCATCTGCTACCACCATATCTCCGCTGTACTCAAATGCCGCCAGCCGCGACTTCATAAACTCGACCAGAATTCGCAACTCTCAAAAGCCGTAATCATCAGAGCGATATCCAAACCACTAGACTCCCAGCGGGTGCTCTTAAGAATAGAAAAACATAACAGAATAACCAATGATCCATAACTGATCATAACTGTGCACCTCAACCCGCCTCCCAAGAATAACCACAAAGGGAGGGAGGGCCACTTTGCTTCCACTTGCAAGAGGAAGTAACCAGAACAGAGAGGGGGTATATGTAACCTTCAGGATTTCCTGCACCACCCCCATCCTGTCTAAGGAGGATCCCCAGTGAATTAACCCCTAATGGCCCTAATCTGCCACCTACTTAACCATTACGGTGACGGGGCAGACTCCCTAAACACCCTAAGGGGAAAAGGGGGGAGGGGGAGGACCATCAGCCCCTGAGCACCTTCCCTATACAGTCGGGTGCTTGCCAGTACCTCTAATACTATACACAGGGATGGCACTTATACAAGGCCCAGCATACTTCTGGATCATAGGGAACAAAGATGCTGTCGTCTGAAGGCAGCTCTGCATACACGTCCCAGCAAAGATCAGTGAATTGAAGCTTAACACCATCAGTTTGATAGTAGATAAGGTTATAGGAGAAAAGGGAACACAACCATCACAAGTCAACAGAAATGACTCGGGACTGACTAGAGAATAAGCCACTAAATCAGTCTTTGCCATTTATACTGATATTTAAATGTAAAAAAGGGGTCACTGGGTACTCATAATACTCAACTGAAATAATAGCTCATAAAATATGAAGTGTGTATTATACTAGGAATACTTCTACAAATCTAAAGGGAACCCATCACATTGAACATGTATGAGCAGCATGTTACAGAGCTGGAGGAGCTGGGCAGATTGATATATAGTATTGTTGAAAAAATTTCTGCATGACTTGCAATTTATGCAATTTAAATCACTGCTCATTCTTTTTATCTACGCATATTTATCTGCTATATTCATCAGACCATAATAGGTCCTGTGCGTTTTTTGTTATCTACGAGGATTCGTGGGTTCATGGTTATTTTATCATTGACCCCCCCCCCCCGTTTATATTATCCTCTTTATATACCCTCTGATTTTGTCCCACTGGCCCTGGTCTCAGTTCGTCCATTCATACACTCAATAATCTAACTGTTATATGTTTGATGGATATTGTCCCCATACTACATGCCCCTTAGCCTCTCACACCTGTGTAAATGCTTTAATGCACAGTTGCGCATTGATTCTGGGTATTATTCCCTCAGTTTCGACGTCTCGTGAAGTTGGAACGCAATTTGCGTTCCAGATACCGGAAGTACGTTGGCGGGGGGAACGCATTTTGCATTCCAAATACCGGAAGTGATGTACCGTTACTTCCGGTTTTTGATTTTTGAGTTGCGGCACCTGGAGAGTGGCGTCTGTATAAAGGTATGGGCTGTTTGGGCATTCTTTGCACCTCTTATCATTTAGGCGGCCAGCATCTGGGATATCACTACCAGACCATTACTTGTGTCCCCTGAGGAGCCTTCGCTACCTGTTGGGGAAACACGTCGGGACTACTTTTAGATAATTTGATGTGGCTTGTAGGGCCATCCAGGGTAATTTTAGGGTGAGCCGTCGATTGAGTGGGGTCGCCCCTTTCGGGGCGGGTGCTCCACAGTTAGGCAGGGAGACCTGAGGGACATATAGGGTAATACCTTCCCTGACCTCCTCAAGGCTGGCTTCCACTATACCACCTTCGTATCATATTATAAGGTTGTTGCTGGCATCAAGGTGAAAAGGAATTCTCAACCTCTGACAACTATGATCCTTTCATCATAGCTCTGCGATCACCACTACATTATTATCCTGGTACCGTGAGTAACCAACATATAGCTGTTGCAGTTATATCATTTCTGTTACGTATCTTCATTGAGCTTGTTGTTACTAAGGGTGATCACTACATACAGTACAGACCAAAAGTTTGGACACACCTTCTCATTCAAAGAGTTTTCTTTATTTTCATGATTATGAAGGCATCAAAACTATGAATTAACACATGTGGAATTATATACATAAGAAACAAGTGTGAAACAACTGAAAATATGTCATATTCTAGGTTCTTCAAAGTAGCCACCTTTTGCTTGGATTACTGCTTTGCACACTCTTGGCATTCTCTTGATGAGCTTCAAGAGGTAGTCCCCTGAAATGGTCTTCCAACAGTCTTGAAGGAGTTCCCAGAGATGCTTAGCACTTGTTGGCCCTTTTGCCTTCACTCTGCGGTCCAGCTCACCCCAAACCATCTCGATTGGGTTCAGGTCCGGTGACTGTGGAGGCCAGGTCATCTGGCGCAGCACCCCATCACTCTCCTTCATGGTCAAATAGCCCTTACTTTCAACGTTTTCCCAATTTTTCGGCTGACTGACTGACCTTCATTTCTTAAAGTAATGATGGCCCCTCGTTTTTCTTTACTTAGCTGCATTTTTCTTGCCATAATACAAATTCTAACAGTCTATTCAGTAGGACTATCAGCTGTGTATCCACCTGACTTCTCCTCAACGCAACTGATGGTCCCAACCCCATTTATAAGGCAAGAAATCCTACTTATTAAACCTGACAGGGCACACCTGTGAAGTGAAAACCATTTCAGGGGACTACCTCTTGAAGCTCATCAAGAGAATGCCAAGAGTGTGCAAAGCAGTAATCAAAGCAAAAGGTGGCTACTTTGAAGAACCTAGAATATGACATATTTTCAGTTGTTTCACACTTGTTTGTCATGTATATAATTCCACATGTGTTAATTCATAGTTTTGATGCCTTCAGTGTGAATCTACAATTTTCATAGTCATGAAAATAAAGAAAACTCTTTGAATGAGAAGGTGTGTCCAAACTTTTGGTCTGTACTGTTTGTACGGTTATCTGTCTGTTATGTTATGTAATGGGTGCCCTGTGATCTCCTACTTAGCCACACTTATCTTTATATAATTGTGTATCATTGGTAGAGGTAATTTTTATTATCAATTAATCACGCCTGCACAGGTGGATTTTCTTTATATATTTATATTACATTATTGAGGAATTATCTATCTTTTATCATAGTATACAATAAAGGTTATATTTTAAGGGCAGTTTTTCTTCTGTGACGTTTCTATATTTATGTGCCCTATATAGTAGAATAGTGCACTGCTTATTCTAGGCTAAGTAAAGTTTGTGTATGTGTGTATGTGTGTGTGTGTGGGGGGGGGGGGGGGGTTCTAAACTCTGACAGCTAACTCAGTATGCACATTTATGAAGAGGTAGCTGTCAACCATGTGTCAATTTGCTCAGCTCCTCTTGCTCTATAACATACTTCCTGTAGATTCAACAGAAATTTCAAGATAACAGGTTCCAAGTGAATCTGTCATCTCCCCCAAGCCCTATTAAGTGCAGTACTACATGAATAGTATTGCCACCCCTAACTTCAGATCACTCATTTATATGTCTATACTTAGACCCTGGCTGTGGAAACGGGGCTGGAAAACCATGCATAGACAGGACTCATCCGGGAGCCCTCTACATCATGTGTGCGCACTCTTAAGCCCTCACAATATATTTCACTGCCGGTTTGCAAGCACACAGTAGGGGAATGGGGGGTGAGTCTGGACTTATAAATTAGTGATCTGAAGTTAGCTGAAGCAGTGGTATTTCAGGTACTACACTTAAAGGGTTTCTGTCACCTGAAAAATGGGTATTAAGCTGGCTGACATTAGCGATGTGCTAATGTCAGCTGAACATAACTACATTAGTCCCATATCACTATGTGCAGCCGTTATTTAGAAAAACGAACGTTTATAATATGCTAATTAGACTCTAGGAGCAGGGGGGGCGTTGCACCTGCTCCTAGAGGCTCTGTTTGCCCACCTCTTTTCACGTCCTTCTTCTCTTGATTGACAGGGCCAGGGCAGCGCTGCTCTCCTCCCGCCGGCCGTGTCTGCAGTGTAAATCTCGCGCCGTTCAGTATTCGGCGCAGGCGCAGTAGGAGAAGGACGCTCGGCGGCTGCTGGCTTCATCACTGCACCTGCACTGAATACTGAACGGCGCGAGATTTACACTGCAGACACAATATATTTATGTGTGCTATATGAATGAATGAGAAAGCCTGCAACAGGACTTCTAGGAGTGACAGGGGGCAGTAGTGTCTTCTTTAGTTTTGTAGGAACATGTGCAACGACCAGGCCGCAGGGGCAACACGTGAGGCTACGGTGGGCCGATGGGGATAGTAGTTGTTTGTACTCACGGTTAGCAGAGCCTCGCTGGGCCTGCAGTGCAGTGGATGGGAAGACAGCACTAAATCCTCCAGGGCTCTCTCTATTGCAGGGAACACCAGCCAGATAGAAGTTGAGGTGCCCTTGATGGTACAGGTGTTTAAGGTGCTTTTGTGGCTAGGCCCCTGTGTTCATGACGTAAGGTGCAAATGTTTGTTCTATGTTGTGTTTTCAGCCATAGCAATGTGCACCTGCGCATTGGGATGTGCTGACTGACCCTCTTTTTTTCTTTGCAGTTTGTACTGGAGGTGTGGCTGACACCTCAGTCGTGCACTCCTGACAAGCCTGTCTGCCCCATAGGCTGATTTTTTATCAATATATATATATTTTTTTTATTAGTTTTAAGAAAAAAAGACATACATTATTATGCATAAAAAAGACAAATGGCTACACAGTCAGCGCTATACATAGCCACATTGGCAGCACCAACTTAGCCGAAATCCATACAGCAATAAAATACGGAACAAACAAAAATGAACTAAAAAAAAAAGACATAAAACAAACATAAGACATATAGTGCAATCATTAGACAATATTTGCCCAGGTATAATTTTTTAGAGGTATAGTTTTATAAGGATATACTTATATACTACAGGACATCTAACTATATGTTGAGTGTACTTTGAGTATATCAGTCAGAGGGTGGTAAGGAGAGCGGGGAGGCTCTCCATATGCCCCATTCCCTCTCGAACCTCCCGGCTGCGTCCCCAGCTCCCGTCAACGCACGCTTATATATATAAGTAGAATTTAGCCTACGGATGATCTCCGTTAGGCTAGGAACGTGCCGTGATTTCCAGTTTTTTGCTATGGCCAATTTGGTTGAAAGAAAAAGGTGTCCCAGTACCACCCTCCCCTCACATGGTATCCTAACCAAATCAATCCATAAGAGAGCCAATGAAGGAGATGGCGGGAGCTGGAGACCCAGTAAATCCGAGGCAAGAGAGAATGTAGCCCTCCATATATCCCGCAGCCTCGGACAAGACCACAAGATATGGTACAATGTACCTCTACCGCCACATCCCCGCCAGCATAAATATGAGGAATCGGGAAAGATATGACTCAGTCGATCGGGCGTATAGTACCACCTTAGTGTGGTCTTCATCAAGGACTCATAGTGCAAAGCACATCTAATATTTTTTTTTATACAGGAAAAGGCCGCGGACCACTGCTCACCAGAGAACGTTAACCCCAAATCCCTTTCCCAAGTAAGCAGTGGGGTCGATTTAACAAATAATCCCTTATCCCCCATCATCGTATACAGAGGCCGCAATCGTGTGCCTTGTGGCGGAGCTAATGACCACAGTTTAAAGACTTTCTGGTTGCACACCAGATTGAACGGACAATTAGCTGTTAAAAAATGTCTGATACACAAATATTTGTAAAAATCTGTGTGTGGAATCAGGAACCGTCTATGAAGATATTCAAAGGTGCAGAGGGTGTCCGAGATAAATAGTTTGGAGAGAAGGTCCAATCCGCCCAACGCCCAAGACGACACCGAAATATTCTGAATAAGAAAATTAAGTACAGTTACTGGGGCGCTGGGCGGAAAGGATCCAGACTCCAAAGTACACAATCTATGAAATCGGACCCAGTTTTCCAAAGCCATGGATACTAACGTCGGGAGGGATGGCCGATTAAATGTCGGGTGAAGAGCTGCCAGTAGGAGGGTTTTTAAACTACTGCCAGGGGATAATATTGTTTCTATATGTACCCACTGTTTCGCATAATTGCCCACCCACCATTCCCTTAATTGTGATAACTGCGAAGCCAGAAAGTACTCATAGATATTCGGGAGACCCAGTCCACCCCGAAGTTTAGATCTCTGCATTATTGCAGTTGCTATTCTGGGTTTGTGCCGTTTCCAGATTAATGCATTAATCAGCTTAGAGCACTTCTGAAAGAAACTGCTCGGGGGGATGATAGGTAGTGTCTTAAATATGTACAGGAGTTTTGGGAGGGTGAACATCTGAAAAGATGCAATACGACCTACCCAAGACACCTCATATTTAGCCAAATTATCAAGGTCCTTCTCTAAGACCTTTAACAGTGGGACATAATTTACGCGAATAACTTCTTAAATGACGCTGTAAGCTTTATCCCCAAATAGTCAATTTGGCTATTTTGCCAGTCCAAATCAAAGGTATCCTTCAGCTTCTTCATCTGGATAGGAGGGATATTTATTGGGAGAGCCTGAGATTTGAGAGCATTCAGTTTATAAAATGAGAGATCCCCGAATCGGGTTATGACATCAATGGCAGCTGTAAGAGATGTTTGGGGATTTGACAACGTCAAAATGATGTCATCTGCATATAGACTGACTTTGTGTTCTATACCCCCTATACCAACTCCTTCCATATCAGGACACTGGCGAAGGGCTTGAGCTAAGGGCTCTATGGTCAAAATAAATATAAGGGGAGACAGGGGGCAACCCTGGCGGGTACCATTACTAATATCAAAGGGGTCCGAAAGTGCCCCATTGACCCACACTCTAGCGCTTGGTTGGGTATAAAGTGCCCTGATAGCCGCCAGGATTGCTCCCGAAAATCCCATCCTCCCTAACACCGAGAAGGCAAACTGCCAATTAATGCGGTCAAACGCCTTCTCGGCGTCCAGGGTGACCAAAAGAGTTGGAATTTTCCCTCTCTGGACATAGTCCAGGATATTTAATGTTCGCCTGGTACTATCCTGTAGCTGCCTACCTCTTACGAATCCCACCTGGTCCATATGGATAAGAGTTGTAATACAAGGGGCTAAGCGACTTGCCAAAACTTTTGCATAGATTTTTGCATCTGTATTTAACAGCGAGATCGGACGGTAACCCCTTACATCATCCGAGGGGGGATCAGTTTTCGGAATGGTGACTATCGTCGCCTCCAGCATCTCTTTTGGAGGGCAACCGGTGTTCACCATTTCCAAAAAAATTTGACATAAATAGGGAGAAAGTTCTTTTTGGAATAACTTATAATATGTGTTTGAAAAGCCATCTGGTCCTGGCGCTTTATTATTCGGTAGTTTCACAATAATTTCAAGAATTTCCTGCTCTGTCACTGGGGAATTAAATTTCCCTAGCCGGGCCTCAGTAAGGCTCGGGAAGTCAATGGAGTCTAAAAACTGATCTATGGCCACCGATGTTACAGAAGACCTATCCGCCGGAGATTCTAAATTATAAAGGGTTTTATAGAAACCCTGAAAGGAATTTGCTATACCTTGTGGATCAATGATCTTTTTATTCGTCAGTTTTGACGTTATTTAAGGGATCTTACTTTTAGTAGTTCTCTCCTTTAATCTACGGGCTAACAATTTCCCTGATTTTTTGTCCTGTGCATAATATAATGCACGGGTCTTTTTTAAATCATTCTCATATTTATAAAGTAAATGCTCTTTCAATTGGAGGCGGAGATTCTGCAACTGAGTTCCCATTAGGGTAGAGGGGCTCATTTTGTTACTAGATTCCAGGGACCTAATCTGTAAAGTCAAAGCGGTTATCCGCTCCTCTCTCTCCTTCTTTGCTTTACATCCAGCTTTAATGAGCAGACCTCGCATATAAGCCTTGTGGGCATTCCAGAGAGAGAAGGGATTAGACACTGATCCATCATTGATGCGAAAAAATTCTTTTAGACCCTCCTGCAGTATTAATTTATATTTAGGGTGCTCCAATAAGTATGTATTATTACGCCAAAGAAAGCAGGGGGGTCTATTAGAATCCTCGCCAATCGTCAAGGTAACAGGCGCATGGTCGGACCATGTAATCCTCTCTATGGTGGAACATACTGCTATGCTTAACAAATGGCGATCGACCAGAAAGAGATCAATCCTGGAGTATGTTTGGTGAACATTTGAAAAAAAGGAAAAATCCTTTTCTCCATCATGGTGAAACCTCCACACATCATAGAGATCCTCTCTCAGTAAGAGGGAGTTGGGGCCGCCGGGGGGACCCTCCAACCCCAGATGATGAATCCATGACTGGATCTAAAATAGAGTTGAAATCTCCACCCCAGAGGATCAAACCCCTCTTAACAGCATTCACCTTAGTCACTAAATTACGTAAAAAGTGCAGCTGATGCTTATTCGGAGCGTATACAAATACCATGGTGAAAATCACACTATTTATGGATGCCACCATAATAATGTATCGCCCATTATGGTCAATTATGGATTCAAGCGGTTGGAACGCAACCGAATCCCTAATTGCCACCATCACTCCTCTCTGCTTTTTCGTATAGTGAGAATGCAAGATATATGGGAAATGGATATTTTTAAGTCTATACACATCCTCCTTCAGCAGATGTGTCTCAGTTGCACAAACTATATCCCCCTTCAGGGTCTCTGCTTCCCTCCAAAGCATGGACCTCTTGAACGGGCTGTTTAGGCCCTTCACATTTATTGCAACAATTTTATGAACCATCAGTCCATGGGTCCATGCTGTGGAGGGATTGCCGAATCAGGTTTCTCCCACATTAAAGCCTGTAGGCAATATATCCTATCCTTGCACTGCCAAAAAAAACATAAATCACAAACAATTCTGCGTAGGAAAACAGCAAAATAAAGCGTAATTAGTTTAAGACAAACAAAAAACCCGGCATATAATGCCGTTAATCCTTTGGAGGGACATATACTTCGGCTCATGGCCAAAAAGGACTGCTCGGCGCTGCCCCAGCAATCTCTACCCCGCTAGATTCCCATGGGCCCATTCAGCAATGGGACCTCTTCCCCTGGGTCACTAAATGCCATTCAGAGTCCAGGGAGGTAGGTGGACTTTGACTTTGGTCCGGAATTTCCATCCTAATATTCCAGGAGTCTAACAGCTGCTTCCCGGACTTCATGGAGGTTACAACATGAACAGTTCCCTGGTGGTGGATCAGGACTCTGGTCGGGAATCCCCATCTATAAGGAATATTACTCCGTCGCAAAGCAGCAGTAAACGCGCCCAGCTGACGGCGCTGTTGCAGAGTAATAGCAGATAAGTCCGCAAAAATCTTAATCTGATGGAACGGAGAAGGCAAAGTACCTATTTTTCTGGATGCTGCAAGCAGCGCTTCTTTAACATGAAAAAAATGAATCCGTACCAGGATATCCCTCGGTAGTGAGCTAGGGAGATACTTTGGTATCATCACCCTATGCGCTCTATCCAGGGTCAAATCCTATAAAGTAAGCTCTGGGATCAGGACTTTCATTAGGTTCTGTAGATAAGGAATCAGATCTTTCGGAGCAATTTCCTCAGGAACTCCTCGAAGTTTAAGATTATTCCGGCGTGATCTATCTTCTAAATCAACTACCTTTGCTTTAAGCCACACTATTTCCCCCTTCAGATCATTGTGAGCCTCTTTAAGCTGATTATAAGAGACAGCGTAGTCCTCCATCTTAGATTCAATAGAGTCCACCCTGTTCCCCACCTCTGCCACCGCAGTCTGAAGCGGGCGAACCAGGGAAGTTAAATCTTTGTGAATAGAATCACTAAAAAGGACCAGCATGTCTTTCAATAAATTGCCTGATGCAGGTTGATCATCAGTAGGGATCGCCTGAATTGTTAGGGTGGTATAATCGATCACCTCGCTCACCTCAATCATCGGAGTCGGAGTCGGAGTCTCCCCCTCGAGCTGTACTCTCGCTCGTTTCTGTCCCTCTCCAAGCGGCTTTAAAGATGGAATCAGGGGAGTGACATACCTCTGAGGGCTCTCCGTCTGCGGACCGTGAGAATCTCTGGGCCTCTCACGCCCGGTTTGGAGACCTGCCGCTACAGGTGGAAGTGCATCCGATGGTGAGTTTGCCGCCGACTCACATCGGGAGATGTTCCGGGCATCTTCCGCTTCCGGGTTTCGCTGGTGGGAAGATAGTGGCAATAGTGGAGGCGATGGAATGTCTCCAGGGGGGGTTCCTTTTTCCATGAAAGCGTCCAACTTCCCCTGTTTCTCCGCGGACCTCATACCTCTGGTCATTCTCGCCAATTCCCACTTTCCCAGCCGTAGCGTAGGCTCAATTGCGGAGTACGGGGTCCGTTATACCGCTGTCACTGGGGTAGCCAAGCAGGAGCAACGCCGGAGCTCTCACCTCACGCAGCCATCTTACTCAGCCAGCCCCATAGGCTGATTTTAATTAGTGTGAGTATAAAGCTTAGCCTGCTCTTCCTCACTCACTGGAAGCCATTCGGCATGCTTGTTGGTATCTGCATTCCCTGGATACAATGGAGGCCATTTTGGAACCAAAGATGATAAAAATTAAGGTGGGCCCAGCATGCATGTGGAACCTACACTCCCTGAATTGTATGGTAGCCGTCATGGCACATAACAAGTAGAATTTAGTATTAGGTTTCCGTCCTACAGAGATCGCCTTGACGTGTGGCATACTGACTCAAATCATTTTGTACAAAATGTATTTGCCAAGCATCTCTAATTTATAAGCATAGGATTAGCAATTATAATGCATTTTTGTACTTTATTTGGTTTGCAGAGAGCTGTTGCATAGTATGTTTTGTTGTAAGGTGCAAATGTTGAGTGTAGTAGTAGAAATGATGAGAAGTCGGTTGTAATGAAACAGTTGAGCATTTACTGAATCAATTGTCTTCAAGTAGTCAGTACAGATACAGTTCATTTGTATGGCATGAGTGTGAGGGAGGAGAATCCATCTTCTATAAACATTTCCTCCATCTTGAGTATATGGGAGATTTATGTCAGGGCCTAAATAGAACTTACAGGGTTAAATAGACAGATAATAATAATGTCTAAAAACAAGGTCAAAAAGTCAGTTTATGTGTGTGATAGAACCCACCCCCACCCCACAGTTTCCTCTCTAGCAGATAGTATAGTCTGAGCCTCAGGAAGTGCGGGGGGGGGAAGAAGAGGAGAGAGGAATGGAAACCTAAGTATGAACTATATCTTGTAACCGCAAATGTCATGTTTGTCATGTGATGTTTTTGTTTTTTTCTGTTTGAAGCATATATTATTGTGAGCTTGTCTTTGAATAAAGGAGAAATCAGATACATCTATATCCAATGCTTGTGTCAGTTTCCTGAGCACTCGAATCCCTTTTAATTTGGATTCCAATAATCATAGGTAAAGGGATATTTCCCCAACAAAATCTTGGCGCCCAACGTGGGGCTCAACTAAAGGATACGGTTGCGAGAAAAAGTATGTGAACCCTTTGGAATGATATGGATTTCTGCACAAATTGGTCATAAAATGTGATCTGATCTTCATCTAAGTCACAACAATAGACAATCACATTCAATCACAACAGCCTGACTGTGTCAGTATCAGCATACCTATATAGACAAAATGTGTAAATAGGTATATAAGTGCGGAGCTCACGCACAAAACCTAAATAACCGGAGTACTCCTAGGAATAAGACCTAATGGCTAAAGTTGGGCTGCAAGGGGTATTCTGTTGAACCGCTCATATGTCCAAGCTTTCAAATATCAATTTGCCGTATAGTTGGAACCGGAGGTTCTGCTTTGTCCCAATTATATTTTCTCACAGAAGGACTCTGTGTTAGGATGTTGTCTGACAAAAATAGAAACCGCACTTGTTCCACTCAGTAGGGCTCCACTTACTTGTTGTTAGCGGAGCAAACCATCAGAGCCGCTCTCTCAGCGTCCCACGTGTCCAGCTAGGTAGTCGATCGCTGGTTTGTGACGCAGGAGTCTGAACCGTCAGACCAGCGGAAGCTGGTACAGCTGAGTTGAACCGGTATTGTCTGAACTCGTCAGGTCAGGAAGAGTGAACAGGATTTACCTTGTATTTGCGGCAATGCCAGATATAGCAACACAATGTCAGTCCACTTGGTGAGTCCTTAGTAGATAAGATCTTAGCAACGGTGTGGGACGTCTTGTATATTTTAAAGACGATTGCACATGAAATAATTGAAGAAAGTCCTCTTGCGTTTTTAAAAAAACCGCACTAATAGCCAGGTCCTAATACACACTAGACGCGTTTCGGAACCAAGTTCCTTCCTCAGTAGATAGGTGTATAATGCTGAATACAGACACAGGTTGTTACTTTATATACCCTGTTTGGATTTGTTAAAAAATGTGGGTCGGATGGCGGACTGGGCTAAACTGCACAGCCGTGATCTTCACCTTTAATGACAGACACAATGACCGACCGCAAATATATTGCTAAAAGGCGTCCTACCATCATGTTATAATTATATATGTGTACGATACACATTAAAAAATAAACAATAAAGCAATTGAAACAATTTAAAATGTAACATATGCTGGAACGGCTGGACACTATTATTGAGAGGTCTGATGGAAAATATGGGTCGGTTTTTGGACCGAGCCATCACAGTCTCAGTCATTACTCTAAAGTACATAGATAATCAATAAATTCCAGCACGCTACTGCACAGGCCACATTATGCAGATACACATTTATTTCATATTAAATATACATTTATTTCATATTAAATATAAATATACATAATAAAAATTGTTCATAAAAATAATACTACTAATAAAAATAATGATAAAAAGTGATAATAAATTACATGCTGGGATATCTGGTATGTGGCTTTAGGGTGAGAGGGGAAGGGATGCAGGAGGGGTCAATGCGCTGAAAAACAGCCCGGCATTGACTCCCCGTGTAAACCAACCCGTCTCCCCTATAGGAACCCGAAAATTTCAATTTCTGAGTTGAGACCTTGAGGCATCAAAGACCCAAACTCGAATATTTTCTTGGACTCCTGTCTGGACATTTTGGCCACAAAGTCGCCTCCTCTCTAGTCCTGTTTGACTGATTGAATAGCCACATAACTCATTTTGCTTGGATCACCTGCATGATATAATTTAAAATGCTTGGATAGAGGATGCGTTTCAGATTGTTTCTTGATATTATTAATGTGTTCAGATATTCTGGTCTTAAATACCCTTTTTGTACGGCCGATGTACTGCTTTGGGCATGGGCACTGAACAATGTAAATGACTGCCCTACTATTGCATGACAAAATTTCTTTGATTTCCCATTTGAAGTTGTTGGACGTTGATGTTATCTGTTTAATGTTTCTATCAAAGTGTGTCTGTCTACAATTTTGACAGCATCCACACCTGTAGAAACCTTTTAGGTTGGCCCATGGGGTTATCAATGATTTAGTTTGATATTTCCTTATTGTGGGAGCCACTTGTAGTCCCAAATTGGGAGCCCGGGTATACACTATTGGCGGATGTACCGGGAGTATAGGACCCAACAGTTTATCATCCTTTAGTAAATGCCAATGATTGTGAACAATATTACTCACCATTTTGTAATCTTTGTTGTATGGTAAGATTATTTTAGCTGCAATATCTGGTCCTTGAATGGTGGTAAATACTCTTTTGGGTTTAAAAAATAGGGCTCTGTCAAGTTGTCTTACCCTTTGTATAGAGTTCTCCAATAATTTATTGGGGTACTCTTTTTGTAGGAACTGCATTTTCATGTTCAGTGCCTCTGCTTCGAACTGTCCATCCTCCGTACAATTCCTTCTTAAGCGCCTAAATTGGCTATAGGGGACATTCAAGAGCCATCTCGGAAGATGACAGCTTGTGTTCAGAATAAAGCTATTTTTGGCCACATCTTTATGATAGGTGCTACAGGCAAAAGTTTCCTCTTTCTTTTCAATACGCAAATCCAGAAAGTTTACTGTATGTGGATCAATATTGGCTGTAAATTTCAAATTTAGTTTGTTAGTGTTTATGTTACTTATAAACTCCAACAAGGATGGATAGGATCCTCTCCAAATCAACAGAATATCATCTATATAGCGCCGCCATAGGACCAGGTCCGCTCCAAGCTTGGGAGTGATGGTATCTTGTTCCCAAGCTGCCATGAATAGATTGGCATAGCTCGGAGCGAACCTGGTACCCATGGCGGTGCCAGTGGTCTGTAAATAAAAATTAGACCCAAATTGAAAATAGTTGTGATTCAGCACAAAATTGATCCCATCCAGTATGAACTGGAGTTGCTCGATCGCCAAATTCCCTTTTTGTGACAGGATTTTGGACACTGCCTGTATGCCCTGATTGTGATTGATGCTTGTATACAAAGAACTCACGTCCAATGTAGCAAGCATCCAATCTGGGTGACAGTACATGTCTTCCAACATTTTCACTACTGTAGAGGTATCCCCAAGATACGAAGGAGTGTCTCTGACATAGGGTTGTAAAAACCTATCTAAATATTGAGATAGGTTGGATGTTAAAGATCCTATGCCAGAGACTATTGGCCTTCCAGGAGGGTTGACTGAATCCTTATGTATCTTGGGGATACAGTAGAAAATGGGTAATCTTTTTTGTGTGCCCAAGATGAAATTACATTCTGTATCGTTTAGAATTCCTGTTTCCTTTGCTTTATTGCACAACAATGTTAATTGTTTGCAATATAAATTTAAGGGATCCTCATGTAATTGAGTATAAGTTGTGCTATCAGACAACTGGTTCAAGCATTCTTTGTTATATTTTTCAGTGTCCAAGATCACAATCGCCCCTCCCTTGTCGGCTGGGCGTATTGTGATCTCCAAGTCTTTCTGTAATTGTTTAATTGCCTGTATTTCTTGTTGGGAAAGGTTTATATTTCCCTTTTGTTTTGGATTAAGTTTTCTTATATCAGCCTCAACGGCTCCTCTGAATGTAATCAGTTCTTTACTTAATTCCTGTTTGGGGTACATCCTGGATTTAAGTTTTACATCAACATGTTGATATTTGGTTGACACTATGTCAGGTTGATATACGCTGTTTTTCATAAAGTATTTTTTACAACATAGTTTCTTAATATATTTTTCAATAGCAATATATGAATCAAATTTGTTGAGTTTAGTGCTCGGGGCAAATTTTAACCCTTTTGACAGTAATAATTTTTGTGAAGGGGTTAATTCCCTTGTGCTCAAATTTATTACATTATCTCCTGTGATTTCACTATCTTTTGTTGCGGACCCTCGTTTGTTTCTACTTCTTCGTGTTCTCTTTTGCGTGTGGTTGTGTTTAATTGTGTGAACGGGTTGTGTATCTGTGCCTGTGCTGTGAATATTTTTGGCCGCATATTCAGTGTTGGATCTAATTTTTGTGTTGCTACTGTCTGTTCTTTGAGTGACTCTAGTGGTGGATATACTTCCTTGGATAGGGAAAATGACCAAGGAATTTTCGGCTGAGGTGTCTGTTTTTCTGCAGTATTTTTGAGCTGTAGTGATTGTGAATAAGCCCCTTTCTGGTGCTGTTTTAAATACTGGTGATTTTGTTTGGGTTTGTGTTTTGTATATTCTTGTTTTTTTGATCTCGGACTTTTCCCTAAAAAAGACGGTGTAATGTAGGCTGCATTTGTTGTTGTATCTATGCCTGAATTGTTTTTGATTTTATTATCAGAGAGATTAGAACCATTTTTGGAATAGTTAGTAACTGGGATTATGGCATTTTCTCCCCTATTATATTAGCGCCAGTTTTTATAGTGGAGATTTTTTGAGCATTCATCTGTTTTCTAGATGTAATTGCGAATTTTTTAATTTTTTTCTCAATAATCTCTTGCTCAATTTTATCTAATTTCATAAATAGTTCATTTTGGAGTCTTAAATATTCATCATCTTTCCTAAAGGTGTCCATAATTGCCCTTTTTTGTTTAATTAATTGCTCTAACTCAATTATTAATTCCTCCCTCCTTTGTATTACTAGTTGTACTAGTGCGGTGGACTGAATTTTGAAAAAACATTCCCATTGAGAATCAAATTTTTCCCCACACAGGTCTGAGGCTGGAGATTTAAATAGCGTCAGCCCTTGTGGGGTAATCCCTGCTTTTAAATAATGGGTTAACGATCTGACCTCCCACTGGTGCCTCAATTTTCGCATCAGCAGTTTTTCTAGTGTCTTAAATGTATCATACATGTTTGGTTGAGATATCCCCATATATTTGGGTGCATTATCTGAATTTTCAGAGAAGACAAATTTCTCAATAGTCTCCTCTTTTAACGCCATATATTGCCAAATATCCATTTTAAAATAATACACAATCTATTAATACGTTCAAATATATAAAAATAATACTATCTAAAAATAGCAAAACTGCTGGGAGCACTTTCTAAGCGGTAGAAATTGTAACAAATAACAAATATTTAGAAAAGGCTCCACCAGCAACCTACTGGAGCACAGCCTTTCAGTTTACCAGCTGAAAAAGAGGAATAAATCAATATAAATATAGGCTGGCTCACAGTATTTTTGCTTTAAAATTTATTGATACATTCAATCACAACAGCCTGACTGTGTCAGTATCAGCATACATATATAGACAAAATGTGTAAATAGGTATATAAGTGCGGAGCTCACGCACAAAACCTAAATAACCGGAGTACTCCTAGGAATAAGACCTAATGGCTAAAGTTGGGCTGCAAGGGGTATTCTGTTGAACCGCTCATATGTCCAAGCTTTCAAATATCAATTTGCCGTATAGTTGGAACCGGAGGTTCTGCTTTGTCCCAATTATATTTTCTCACAGAAGGACTCTGTGTTAGGATGTTGTCTGACAAAAATAGAAACCGCACTTGTTCCACTCAGTAGGGCTCCACTTACTTGTTGTTAGCGGAGCAAACCATCAGAGCCGCTCTCTCAGCGTCCCACGTGTCCAGCTAGGTAGTCGATCGCTGGTTTGTGACGCAGGAGTCTGAACCGTCAGACCAGGGGAAGCTGGTACAGCTGAGTTCAACCGGTATTGTCTGAACTCGTCAGGTCAGGAAGAGTGAACAGGATTTACCTTGTATTTGCGGCAATGCCAGATATAGCAACACAATGTCAGTCCACTTGGTGAGTCCTTAGTAGATAAGATCTTAGCAACGGTGTGGGACGTCTTGTATATTTTAAAGACGATTGCACATGAAATAATTGAAGAAAGTCCTCTTGCGTTTTTTAAAAAACCGCACTAATAGCCAGGTCCTAATACACACTAGACGCGTTTCGGAACCAAGTTCCTTCCTCAGTAGATAGGTGTATAATGCTGAATACAGACACAGGTTGTTACTTTATATACCCTGTTTGGATTTGTTAAAAAATGTGGGTCGGATGGCGGACTGGGCTAAACTGCACAGCCGTGATCTTCACCTTTAATGACAGACACAATGACCGACCGCAAATATATTGCTAAAAGGCGTCCTACCATCATGTTATAATTATATATGTGTACGATACACATTAAAAAATAAACAATAAAGCAATTGAAACAATTTAAAATGTAACATATGCTGGAACGGCTGGACACTATTATTGAGAGGTCTGATGGAAAATATGGGTCGGTTTTTGGACCGAGCCATCACAGTCTCAGTCATTACTCTAAAGTACATAGATAATCAATAAATTCCAGCACGCTACTGCACAGGCCACATTATGCAGATACACATTTATTTCATATTAAATATACATTTATTTCATATTAAATATAAATATACATAATAAAAATTGTTGATAAAAATAATACTACTAATAAAAATAATGATAAAAAGTGATAATAAATTACATGCTGGGATATCTGGTATGTGGCTTTAGGGTGAGAGGGGAAGGGATGCAGGAGGGGTCAATGCGCTGAAAAACAGCCCAGCCGACAAGGGAGGGGCGATTGTGATCTTGGACACTGAAAAATATAACAAAGAATGCTTGAACCAGTTGTCTGATAGCACAACTTATACTCAATTACATGAGGATCCCTTAAATTTATATTGCAAACAATTAACATTGTTGTGCAATAAAGCAAAGGAAACAGGAATTCTAAACGATACAGAATGTAATTTCATCTTGGGCACACAAAAAAGATTACCCATTTTCTACTGTATCCCCAAGATACATAAGGATTCAGTCAACCCTCCTGGAAGGCCAATAGTCTCTGGCATAGGATCTTTAACATCCAACCTATCTCAATATTTAGATAGGTTTTTACAACCCTATGTCAGAGACACTCCTTCGTATCTTGGGGATACCTCTACAGTAGTGAAAATGTTGGAAGACATGTACTGTCACCCAGATTGGATGCTTGCTACATTGGATGTGAGTTCTTTGTATACAAGCATCAATCACAATCAGGGCATACAGGCAGTGTCCAAAATCCTGTCACAAAAAGGGAATTTGGCGATCGAGCAACTCCAGTTCATACTGGATGGGATCAATTTTGTGCTGAATCACAACTATTTTCAATTTGGGTCTAATTTTTATTTACAGACCACTGGCACCGCCATGGGTACCAGGTTCGCTCCGAGCTATGCCAATCTATTCATGGCAGCTTGGGAACAAGATACCATCACTCCCAAGCTTGGAGCGGACCTGGTCCTATGGCGGCGCTATATAGATGATATTCTGTTGATTTGGAGAGGATCCTATCCATCCTTGTTGGAGTTTATAAGTAACATAAACACTAACAAACTAAATTTGAAATTTACAGCCAATATTGATCCACATACAGTAAACTTTCTGGATTTGCGTATTGAAAAGAAAGAGGAAACTTTTGCCTGTAGCACCTATCATAAAGATGTGGCCAAAAATAGCTTTATTCTGAACACAAGCTGTCATCTTCCGAGATGGCTCTTGAATGTCCCCTATAGCCAATTTAGGCGCTTAAGAAGGAATTGTACGGAGGATGGACAGTTCGAAGCAGAGGCACTGAACATGAAAATGCAGTTCCTACAAAAAGAGTACCCCAATAAATTATTGGAGAACTCTATACAAAGGGTAAGACAACTTGACAGAGCCCTATTTTTTAAACCCAAAAGAGTATTTACCACCATTCAAGGACCAGATATTGCAGCTAAAATAATCTTACCATACAACAAAGATTACAAAATGGTGAGTAATATTGTTCACAATCATTGGCATTTACTAAAGGATGATAAACTGTTGGGTCCTATACTCCCGGTACATCCGCCAATAGTGTATACCCGGGCTCCCAATTTGGGACTACAAGTGGCTCCCACAATAAGGAAATATCAAACTAAATCATTGATAACCCCATGGGCCAACCTAAAAGGTTTCTACAGGTGTGGATGCTGTCAAAATTGTAGACAGACACACTTTGATAGAAACATTAAACAGATAACATCAACATCCAACAACTTCAAATGGGAAATCAAAGAAATTTTGTCATGCAATAGTAGGGCAGTCATTTACATTGTTCAGTGCCCATGCCCAAAGCAGTACATCGGCCGTACAAAAAGGGTATTTAAGACCAGAATATCTGAACACATTAATAATATCAAGAAACAATCTGAAACGCATCCTCTATCCAAGCATTTTAAATTATATCATGCAGGTGATCCAAGCAAAATGAGTTATGTGGCTATTCAATCAGTCAAACAGGACTGGAGAGGAGGCGACTTTGTGGCCAAAATGTCCAGACAGGAGTCCAAGAAAATATTCGAGTTTGGGTCTTTGATGCCTCAAGGTCTCAACTCAGAAATTGAAATTTTCGGGTTCCTATAGGGGAGACGGGTTGGTTTACACGGGGAGTCAATGCCGGGCTGTTTTTCAGCGCATTGACCCCTCCTGCATCCCTTCCCCTCTCACCCTAAAGCCACATACCAGATATCCCAGCATGTAATTTATTATCACTTTTTATCATTATTTTTATTAGTAGTATTATTTTTATCAACAATTTTTA
This sequence comes from Bufo bufo, assembly GCF_905171765.1. Taxonomy (NCBI): domain Eukaryota; kingdom Metazoa; phylum Chordata; class Amphibia; order Anura; family Bufonidae; genus Bufo; species Bufo bufo. The sequence continues at coordinate 237,353,604 of NC_053390.1, forward strand.
TTATGTATATTTATATTTAATATGAAATAAATGTATATTTAATATGAAATAAATGTGTATCTGCATAATGTGGCCTGTGCAGTAGCGTGCTGGAATTTATTGATTATCTATGTACTTTAGAGTAATGACTGAGACTGTGATGGCTCGGTCCAAAAACCGACCCATATTTTCCATCAGACCTCTCAATAATAGTGTCCAGCCGTTCCAGCATATGTTACATTTTAAATTGTTTCAATTGCTTTATTGTTTATTTTTTAATGTGTATCGTACACATATATAATTATAACATGATGGTAGGACGCCTTTTAGCAATATATTTGCGGTCGGTCATTGTGTCTGTCATTAAAGGTGAAGATCACGGCTGTGCAGTTTAGCCCAGTCCGCCATCCGACCCACATTTTTTAACAAATCCAAACAGGGTATATAAAGTAACAACCTGTGTCTGTATTCAGCATTATACACCTATCTACTGAGGAAGGAACTTGGTTCCGAAACGCGTCTAGTGTGTATTAGGACCTGGCTATTAGTGCGGTTTTTTAAAAAACGCAAGAGGACTTTCTTCAATTATTTCATGTGCAATCGTCTTTAAAATATACAAGACGTCCCACACCGTTGCTAAGATCTTATCTACTAAGGACTCACCAAGTGGACTGACATTGTGTTGCTATATCTGGCATTGCCGCAAATACAAGGTAAATCCTGTTCACTCTTCCTGACCTGACGAGTTCAGACAATACCGGTTCAACTCAGCTGTACCAGCTTCCGCTGGTCTGACGGTTCAGACTCCTGCGTCACAAACCAGCGATCGACTACCTAGCTGGACACGTGGGACGCTGAGAGAGCGGCTCTGATGGTTTGCTCCGCTAACAACAAGTAAGTGGAGCCCTACTGAGTGGAACAAGTGCGGTTTCTATTTTTGTCAGACAACATCCTAACACAGAGTCCTTCTGTGAGAAAATATAATTGGGACAAAGCAGAACCTCCGGTTCCAACTATACGGCAAATTGATATTTGAAAGCTTGGACATATGAGCGGTTCAACAGAATACCCCTTGCAGCCCAACTTTAGCCATTAGGTCTTATTCCTAGGAGTACTCCGGTTATTTAGGTTTTGTGCGTGAGCTCCGCACTTATATACCTATTTACACATTTTGTCTATATATGTATGCTGATACTGACACAGTCAGGCTGTTGTGATTGAATGTATCAATAAATTTTAAAGCAAAAATACTGTGAGCCAGCCTATATTTATATTGATTTATTCCTCTTTTTCAGCTGGTAAACTGAAAGGCTGTGCTCCAGTAGGTTGCTGGTGGAGCCTTTTCTAAATATTTGTTATTTAATAGACAATCACAGTCTGCTTAAACTAATAACACACAAAGAATTAAATGTTACCATGTTTTTATTGAACACACCATGTAAACATTCACAGTGCAGGTGGAAAAAGTATGTGAACCCCTAGACTAATGACATCTCCAAAAGCTAATTGGAGTGAGGTGTCAGCCAACTGGAGTCCAATCAATGAGATGAGATTTGAGGTGTTGGTTACAGCTCCCCTGCCCTATAAAAACACACACACCAGTTCTGGGTTTGCTTTTCACAAGAAGCATTGCCTGATGTGAATGATGCCTTGCACAAAAGAGCTCCCAGAAGACCTACGATTAAGAATTGTTGACTTTCATAAAGCTGGAAAGGGTTATAAAAGTATCTCCAAAGGCCTTGCTGTTCATCAGTCCACGGTAAGACAAATTGTCTATAAATGGAGAAAGTTCAGCACTGCTGCTACTCTCCCTAGGAGTGGCCATCCTGTAAAGATGCAGACTGCTCAATGAGGTGAAGAAGAATAGTAGAGTGTCAGCTAAAGACTTACAAAAGTCTCTGGCATATGCTAACATCCCTGTTAGCGAATCTACGATACATAGAACACTAAACAAGAATGGATTTCATGGGAGGATACCACAGAGGAAGCCACTGCTGTCCAAAAAAAACATTGCTGCACGTTTACATTTTGCACAAGAGTACCTGGATGTTCCACAGCAGTACTGGCAAAATATTCTGTGGACAGATGAAACCAAAGTTGAGTTGTTTGGAAGAAACACACAACACTATGTGTGGAGAAAAAGAGGCACAGCACACCAACATCAAAATCTCATCCCAACTGTGAAGTATAGTGGTGGGGGCATCATGGTTTGGGGCTGCTTTGCTGCATCAGGGCATGGACAGATTGCTACCATCGAAGGAAAAATGAATTCCCAAGTTTATCAAGACATTTTGCAGGAGAACTTAAGGTCATCTGTCCACCAGCTTAAGCTCAACAGAAGATGGGTGTTGCAACAGGACAACGACCCAAAGCATAGAAGTAAATCAACAACAGAATGGCTTAAACAGAAGCAAATACGCCTTTTGGAGTGGCTCAGTCAGAGTCCTGACCTCAACCCGATTGAGATGCTGTGGCATGACCTCAAGAAAGCGATTCACACCAGACATCCCAAGAATATTGCTGAACTGAAACAGTTCTGTAAAGAGGAATGGTCAAGAATTACTCCTGACCGTTGTGCACGTCTGATCTGCAACTACAGGAAACGTTTGGTTGAAGTTATTGCTGCCAAAGAAGGTTCAATCAGTTATTAAATCCAAGGGTTCACATACTTTTTCCACCTGCACTGTGAATGTTTACATGGTGTGTTCAATAAACACATGGTAACATTTAATTATTTGTGTGTTATTAGTTTAAGCAGACTGTGATTGTCTATTCTTGTGACTTAGATGAAGATCAGATCACATTTTATGACCAATTTGTGCAGAAATCCATATCATTCCAAAGGGTTCACATACTTTTTCTTGCAACTGTATATAGCAACAAAATGGGTGACCTTGTTAAAGCTTAACTTTTAATCAACACTAGATATAAAATAATAGCCCATAAGTACAATAATAGACAAGAATATGTACTGCACGAATGTGCCTAAATTACCAGTGCTCAGTAAAAGAGGAACAGTTTTACCACATTCTTTCAAAGTGGTGCCACCACTGGGGTCTCCATGATCGAAGTGCTGGGTCTCTGATCCTTATCTTACCCTACTTGACCTGGGCTTATACCTGTCAGAGGAGCACCATGATCCCCCTATTGAGAGTGACCCCAGTGGATAAATAAAACTCACCTATCTGGGTATCCCTACCAATTCCGCTATGCAGCCCAGCTTCGTCAATAGAGGTGGGGGAGACCCCAGTGTCGGACCTGTTCGTCCCTACGCGTTTCACTGGCCGTTGCCAGATCATCAGGGGACCATCAATCCAAGCTAAGTCTAAGTAGTAAGAGCATCAGACGTATAGTTCAGGATTTGGAAGCCGGCACCAGACATAGGTTCGCCTGGTGTCACTAGCAGAAGTTAGAGGTGCGTATGGCTCAACTAAAGGACACTTCATCTGGTCTCCGACAAATTGGACGTTCCGGTCCGGAATTTGCAGATATAAGAAATAGCGCTAAAAGGTAAGAGACTGTATCTTACACTATATATGTGTCTCCCTGAGTGGTTTGTCCGATTCGAGGATCTGGTGATTAAATGTACGTATAAGTCCTTTTATAGTTGAGCCTATTTTTGGTAAGAACCTGAAAATGACTATGATTGTGGGATTTTGAGACCTAAGATATGGACAGTTTCAATTGGGAAGTTTTTGGTTTAGTTTTGGCAGTTTTGGTATATGCCTTATTTGTTCTTTACTGTATGTGGAAAATCTTGGAGAATTACAGGAAGGGTAATCAAAGTCCTTGGACTCCAATGTCCGGTTTGTGAGATTTTGATTGGTTAAGCAACTCATTAACAGAATACACTAGGTAAATATAGTGGGGAAATTCTGAGAAAACTGAGGGAAAAAAGACGTCTGAATAATTGTTTAACTTTCTGTGGAAAAAGATTGACATACTGTCACGGATGTAGTAGGGGAGAACACCAAAAGACAACAAGAAGGAAGGGAAAAGACACTAGGCCTTACCGCTAGGGAAGGAAAAGGGTCACCACCTATTAAACCCTGCTCCTGGCCCTAACTCCTATCCGTATGGGCACCTCTCAATGGTAGAGAGGCGCATACACAGGTGGCCCTCGGATGCCCTAAAGGTAATGACAGGGCAGAGACAACCCGCTCCTTCCCTGGTGAAGGAACCAGCGTCTCGCTAAGGCCTAGTAAACAACAAAGGGGGGGGGGGGAATACAAAACACAACAAGCGGAACACTTAACTTCTGAGGATGATGGATGAACAGGACTTCAACAAGAACCACAATCCAGCTCTTCCAAAACCAAATTAAGCTATCCAGAGCAAGGAAAGATGGGTAAAGTCAGACTAAATAGGGATAGGTAAAGGTCACATGATCCACACCTGAACAGGAGGTGTGGACATACCAGCAACGCACAGACAAAGTGAAACCAAAAGAGGCTGTCAGATCACTAATGTGCAGATAATCTTTCAGACCTTCAAAAACCTGTGTGACAGTACCCCCCCTTCTATGGGTGACCCCCGGGCACCCAGGACCGACCTCATCAGGATGAGCTCTGTGGAATGCTCTCACCAGACGACTAGCATTAACATCGGTCGCTGGAACCCACATCCTCTCTTCTGGTCCGTACCTTCTCCAATGAACAAGATACTGGAGGGATCTCCGGAGAACTCGGGAGTCCACAATCCTGGTGATCTGAAATTCTAAATTGCCATCCACCATGACAGGAGTGGGAGGTAAGGAGGAAGGCTCAACAGGTTCAACACATTTCTTTAACAACGATTTATGAAATTCGTTATGGATTTTCAATGCCTGAGGAAGTTCAAGACAGAAAGCTACAGGTTAACAATGGCAGTGATCTTATATGGACAAATAAATCTTGGGCCCAGCTTCCAAGAAGGTACCTTAAGTTTAATGTTTCTTGTAGACAGCCACACAGAATCAGCCACTCTCAGGTCCGGACCACTCATACGTCTCCTGTCAGCCGCACGCTTATACTTGTTGCCCATCTTTTTCAGGTTATTTGGGATTTTCCACCAAATAGAAGACAAAGAAGAGGAAAATCGTTCCTCCTCAGGAATGACAGAATTTTGAGCACCAGAAAATGTACCAAACTGTGGATGGAACCCATATGCCCCAAAAAACGGCAGCTTATCAGTGGATTCCTGTCTACGGTTATTTATAGCAAACTCAGTTAACGACAAAAATGAAGACCACTCTTCCTGATTCTCTGAAACAAAACATCTCAAGTAAGTCTCCAGATTCTGATTAGTGCGCTCCGTCTGTCCGTTTGACTGAGGATGAAAAGCCGAAGAGAAGGACAATTGTACACCCAGACGAGTACAGAAGGCTTTCCAGAATCTGGAAACAAACTGAGTCCCTCTATCGGACACCACATCAGAGGGAATGCCATGTAGTTTCACGATGTTGTCGACAAACACCTGCGCAAGAGTTTTAGCATTGGGTAGACTAGGTAATGCAACAAAGTGTGCCATTTTACTAAAACGATCGACAACCACCAGAATCAAGTTTTTTCCTGAAGAATTCGGTAAATCCGTGATAAAATCCATGAACAAATGGGTCCAAGGTCTGGACGGGATGGGCAATGGAAGAAGACGTGCACAGGTACCACAGGCTGACACATAGTCATCAACACACTTACGCAACCCCGGCCACCAGAATCTGCGAGAAATTAGATCGACAGTCGATCTGCTCCCAGGGTGCCCAGCAAGCACCGTACAGTGATATTCCTCGAACACCTTGTGACATAATTCGGAGGGAACAAACAATTTCCCCTGAGGACAAGAATCCGGAGCATCCTCCTGTGCCTCCAACACCCTGGCCTCGAGATCAGGATAAAGAGCGGACATGACTACCCCTTCAGATAAAATGGGACTAGGCTCATTAGACTCACCCCTTCCCCCAGGAAAGCTACATGACAAAGCATCCGTCAATGGCGTTCTTAACCCCAGGGCGGTAAGTGATGATGAAGTTAAATCTGGTGAAAAACAATGACCACCTGGCCTGCCTTGGGTTCAGTCGCTTAGCCGACTCCAGGTAGGCCAGATTCTTGTGATCCGTAATTACCGTAATAGTATGAATTGCTCCTTCCAATCAATGCTGCCATTCTTCAAACGCCAACTTAATGGCCAGCAATTCCCTATTCCCCACATCATAATTCTTTTCAGCAGCCGAGAGTTTTTTAGAGAAAAATGCACATGGGCGCCATTTACTGGGTGAAGGACCCTTGCGAAAAGATTGCTCCTACCCCTACCTCAGACACGTCAACCTCAACAATAAATGGCTGAGACACATCCGGTTGCACCAGAATAGGGGCCGAAGCAAAACATTCTTTCACAGCAGAAAGGCCTGTAATGCCGCATCAGACCAGATAGAAATATCAGCACCCTTCCTAGTCATGTCTGTTAAAGGTTTAACCACCGATGAATAGTTCAAGATAAATTTACGGTAGTTGGTAAACCCCAAAAACTTCATAAGCGCTTTCAGATTTTCAGGTCGATCCCAGTCCAACATGGCACGGACCTTCTCGGGATCCATATGAAAACCTGAGGATGAGAGCAGGTAACCCAGAAATTGCACTTCCTGTACAGCAAATACACACTTTTCCATCTTAGCATACAACTTATTCTCTCTTAGGATCTGTAACACCTGTCTCACATGATCCTGATGAGTCTCCATATTAGGCGAATAAATTAGTATGTCATCAAGGTATACAATGACAAACCTCCCCACCAGATGATGAAAGATGTCATTGACAAAGTGTTGAAAAACCGCAGGAGCATTGGTTAACCAAAAGGGCATGACCAGGTTTTCAAAATGACCCTCAGGGGTATTAAATGTGGTCTTCCACTCATCCCCCTCCTTGATCCTTACCAGATTATATGCCCCCTTCAGATCCAATTTAGAGAACACCTTGGCACCGACAATCTGACTAAACAAATCCGGAATCAAAGGAAGGGGGTAAGGATCACGGACGGTAATACGATTGAGCTCACGGAAGTCCAGACATGGTCTCAGGGTACCATCCTTTTTCTTTACAAAGAAAAATCCAGCAGCCACTGGGGACTTGGATAGTCTAATATGTCCCTTTGCCAAACTCTCGGTAATATACTCTTGCATAGCCTTTCTTTCGGGTTCCGAAAGATTATACAACCGAGATTTGGGCAATTTAGCTCCGGGAATAAGATTGACAGGACAGTCATACTGCCGGTGTGGAGGCAACTCCTGATTACCATTCTCAGAAAACACATCAGAAAATTCAGAAATGAACAAGGGTACAGTTTTTGTGGTAACCATAGAGAACGATGCATTAAGACAGTTGTCCATGCAAAAATCACTCTAATCGAGAATCTTTCTCGCTTGCCAATCGATATTAGGGTTATGTTTGCTTAACCATGGTAAGCCCAACACCAACGGAGCAGGCAGACCCTCCAACACATAACAGGAGATAGATTCCTGATGCAAATCACCCACTTTTAAATGAATGTCATTCATTACCTGCGACAGGCATTTTTGGGCGAGAGGTGCTGAGTCAATTGCAAAGACAGAAATACTTTTCTCTAATGCATTAGTAGTTAACCCGTGAATGCGTACAAACTGTCCATCAATCAAGTTAACTCCTGCTCCACTGTCGATAAATGCTTCGATTTTCACCGTTTTGGACTCTAGCGCCACCTCGGCAGACAGGAGAAAACGGGTACTACCAGTAAAAGACAAAAGTAGGTTTTCTTGCTCCCACCCACACTACCAATAGTAATTTGGAGATTAAACGTTTTTTCCTTTTTGCTTACACCTTGATGCTGCAAGTACGGACAAATATTCACAAAATGTCCCTTCTTGCCACAACAAAAGCAGACTCCTTTCACATGACCCAAGCTTTTGCCAGTAGTTCCAGGAGTAGCTCCTACTAACCGCATAGGTTCCTCACAAGGCACAACCACCCGTGTCTCTCCACCATAAGTGTCAAAGGAAGCAGTACCCTTATTGGACAGTACGTCCTGAAGGTGAGGACCCCTAGATTTCTCCCTCAGGCGTCTATCAAGGACATAGCTGCTTCCAGTGACTCAGGATTTTCATGAAAAGCCAACGCGTCCTGCAGTCTCTTAGAGAGACCCTGACAGAATTGGCTACGGAGAGCAGGATCGTTCCACTCTGTATCAGTAGCCCATCTCCTAAATTCAGAGCAATAGGTCTTCACAGAATGTTCTTCCTGCCGCAAACCCCTGTAACTTGGTCTTGGCCTGAGAGATCCGATCCAGGTCATCGTAGATAAGACCTAAGGCTCTAAAGAATTCATCTACTGACCGGAGGGACGGTGATCTGGTCGGCAGAGAAAAAGCCCAAGATTGGGCGTCCTCTTTAAGCAATGAAATAATCATACCCACACGTTGACACTCATCCCCAGAAGAGTATGGACGCAGCCTAAAGTATAATTTACATGACTCCCTGAACCGGATTAAATTCTCACTACCCCCGGAAAACCTGTCCGGGAGAGCCACCTTCGGTTCAGGGCAGGCCTGGGACCCACCACCGGAACCAGCAGCCTGTGGACTCTGAATCGGCAAAACCGTCGCACGGAGGTCTGCTACCTCCAAAGTCAAATTCTGCATCTGTTCGACCAGTGCAGACATAGCATCCATAGCTGCACAGATCAGAGCAAAAATGGCAGTATTTGGCTCTGGATAATGTCACGGATGTAGTAGGGGAGAACACCAAAAGACAACAAGAAGGAAGGGAAAAGATAGGCCTTACCGCTAACTCCTATCCGTATGGGCAACTCTCAATGGTAAAGATGCCCATACACAGGAACCTTGAAAACCCTGGTGGCCCTCGGATGCCCTAAAGGTAATGACAGGGCAGAGACAACCCGCTCCTTCCCTGGTTAAGGAACCAGCGTCTCGCTGAGGCCTAGTAAACAACAAAGGGGGGGATACAAAACACAACAAGCGGAACACTTAACTTCTGAGGATGATGGATGAACAGGACTTCAACAAGAACCACACTCCAGCTCTTCCAAAACTAAATGAAGCTATCCAGAGCAAGGAGAGATGGGTAAAGTCAGACTAAATAGGGATAGGTAAAGGTCACATGATCCACACCTGAACAGGAGGTGTGGACATACCAGCAACACACAGACAAAGTGAAACCAAAAGAGGCTGTCAGATCACTAATGTGCAGATAATCTTTCAGACTTTCAAAAACCTGTCACCGGTGTGACACATACAAAATGGGGAACAATTGCAGTATACCAGAGGTTTACAAAACAGCTAAGACTTTAGTCGAAGAGAGGGAAGGAAAACAAGGTTTGAAAAATATTGACAGGGTGTTGAAGAAGGAAGGAATGAAGCATGGAAATTTGAATGTTGATACTTGGGAAAGATTCACAAGGACACATTGGGCCAGATTTATCATTAGCTCAGGTCAGAATAATGGAGTGAAAAAGTCCCAAACGCTAAAACTGAGCACAAATTTGCGACTTTTTTCTGCTCTGCACTATGCTCGCCAGTTTTCTGAAAGTGGGCGTGTTTTCTTATTTAAATGACTCTCTAGACAGATTTACTATTGGGACTATCTAAAAAAGTAGCAAAAAAGTCGCAATTTCACTCCAGTGAGGACCATGCTTATCATATGAGACTTTTTAATAGAACATGCGACTTTTTCATAAAAACGTGCGACTTTTTCATAAAGATGCGCGACTTTTGTAAAGCTGCTTACTGACGGATAAACTGCTACCGTCAAACCACATTTATTACAGTCTTAAAGGGTCGATCATAAATCTGACTTGGCTAAAACTGACTTTAGCCATATGTGAAAGTGGAATGAGCTGTCAGAGTAATGATAAATCTGGCCCATTGTGGTTGGATAAAGGATCATGGATGTGAAGAAGTAGTTAATACCTGGGTTAAAGTGGCAAGGGAAGTTGAAACTGAGGGGTGGCAAGGTAGACTGTTGTATACTCAGAAATCAAAAGACAATGACGCTGACGAACGACCTCCCCCATATCCAACTGCCCCTAGACCTCTAAGAGGGAATGGCACGGAGGAATGGACTTGTAATGTCTGTGGCAATCAAAACCCAGACTGGGCCAATGCGTGCCGAGCCTGTGGTGCCCTCCGACCCCACAGACCTGTAGGACCCTGTTCTGACTAAGACAAGAATCCTAACCAGACCCACAACAGGACAACAGGGGGCGATGGGAGGAGGACCTGATACAACTTCAGGACCACCCGGACAGGTCATTGGAGCGATCAGCCAGAATCAGGAACCTGAATTTCTTCACGCTAGTGTGACTGAGTACCACCCCTGGTGTCCGAAATACCAACTCGGACTTTTGACCCAACTGCCCGACCCTCTGACGAGACCTATGCCTACTTCTAGGACTCTTCAACAGATACAGGTGACTTATGGGGCTACGTGGACTGAGTTTAAGGATCTGATGTTGCCGAAGATGGGTCACAACATCAAATGGTGAATGACTATATGAACGAACACAGAAATGTCCCCATGGATATTATGACTAGAGACTGGCTCAAGACTTTACAGTCTGGGACTGAATTTGTCAGGGTTTTTACAGAATGGGCACTTACAAGGGAGGAAGAAAGTTCCCAAAGTCTTAAAGATGTAGTACAGGGTTCTCAGGAGACTGTAGAAACTTATGCTGCAGGACTAAGGACTATCTGGACCAACATGGGTTGGGATCAGGCTGGAAACATGGGAGAAAAACTGTTGAGATGTGCATTCATGGAGGGGCTTCGACTCACCCTCCAGGCCAAGCTGAAAGCTTGTAAACCTGAATGGCGTGTGACCCCTTTAACCCAATTAATTGCTGCAGCCAAAGGGTTAGAACTAGACATGAACAAAAACCCTACTCCAGTTAAATACATGGGGCAGAGCACCGGTCCCAAACCCAAACGTGATTTTAAATGTTACAATAGTGGCAAACCAGGTCACATGAAGAGAGATTGCAGAGAGATTGCAGGGTTCCCCCGTGACAGTTCTGCCTGTAAAAGTAAAGTCCATGGGCCCCCAAATACATATCCTGGTATCCCTAGGAAATAAAAAGGCAGTACCATTTCTGGTCGACACGGGGACAGCCAAAACAGTTGTTGACCAGAACTTTTTAAAACCCTATCAACTCAGTCTATACCACGTCCCAGCCATGGGTTTCACTGGGGAAAGTCTGAGAGTCTGAACCAGTCAAACTAAAAATCAAAGACAGTACTGTTTTCACTCAAATTTTAATAAAGGATGATCTCCCTGAACCTATTCTGGGAACTGATGTACTCCAAGCGCTCAGGGCCAGTATCCATCTACACCCAGATGGGACTAGTCACGTAGACTTTAGAGTCCCAGAAGAAGTTCTCTGACCAATGATGGCTTCTATAACGGTGGCTGAATTAAATCTTCTTGATTAGACAGAATCTGAAAAGAGTCTACTCAGCCAGGTCCCCGAGAGCCTTTGGGCCACCTTAAAGACGGACATAGGCAAATTACCTGTGTCCCCTGTGATGGTGTCTCTAAAGCCCAGGCAGTCAGCCCCCGCAAATTAAGTCACACTCAGGAAATAGCCTTGTCCAGACAAATAGATGATTTTCTCCGAGCAGGTGTTCTCATCAAGACTGTGTCACCGGCAAACACTCCCCTATTTCCAGTGAAGAAGAAGGCCGTTAAGGGTCAGCCAATCACATATCGAATGATCCATGATCTTCGAGAGGTCAACAAAGTCCTACTCACCCCAATAGTGCCCAATCCGCACACTCTGCTTTCTCAAGTTCCGTCCGCAGCTACCTGTTTCACTGTGATTGACCTGGCAAATTAATTTTTCAGTGTACCTCTGCATCCAGATTGTCAGTATCTTTTTGCTTTCACTTTCAAGGGGAACCAGTATTCATGGACTGTTTTACCCCAGGGGGCCCAGAACTATGCCCACCATGAACAGTCAGGCCCTACAATCTGTCCTAGCCAACTGGTCCCCTCCTGTAACTGAGGTCTTATTGCAATATGTCGATGACTTACTTTTGTGTGCTGAAACAGAGACCAGCTGTCAAGCCGCCACTCTGTCACTCCGAATTTTTCTCAAAGAAAATTGGTGTAAAGCTTCTAGGCATAAACTGCAGTTTTTTAAAGACAAGGTGATATTTCTTGGACACTGCCTGTGATACGGTGCCCGGCACCTCACCCCCAAACGAAAAGAGGCAGTGGAAGAGATACAGGTGCCTAAAGAAACACAGAACGTGAGAGTATTTTTTGTCTTGTCTCATACTGCCGCCCCTCTATGATGGTTTGTCTTCTGATCCCTTTCATCTTCAACAGAAGAAGCTGTTAATAGCTTTCATACTTTGAAACTGTGCATACTGTCTGCCCCCGCTCTGTGCATTCCAAAATATGACGAACCTTTCTTTTTGTTTTGTTCTGAAATGCAGGGGCATAGCACTGCTGTACTGACTCAGAAACACGGAGATCGGCAACGCCCTATTTCCTACTTTTCTGCTCGCCTCGATCCTGTTGCCAGAGGCAGTAGCGGCAGTGCAAGCAATGATTGAAAAAGCTTCTGAAATTGTTCTGGACTACCCTGTAACTGTTCAAACTCCTCATGACATTCAAGGCATTCTCACTCAAGTGCAACCAAAACATATTTCCATGGCCAGACAACTGAGACTACAGTGTGCACTCCTCATGCCTGCAAACATCTCATTCAAACGTTGTACTACTCTGAATCCTGCTACTCTGTTACCGATTACAGATTCAGAAATTCTGAATCCTGCTACTCTGTTACCGATTACAGATTCAGAAATGGGGGAGGGAGGTGTATCATGATTGCGTACAATTAATGCAACAGGAAAAGTCTGGGTTTGAACATGTTCATGAAAAACCTCTTTCTAATCCTGACTTTCAGTATTTTGCAGATGGAAGCAGGTTAATGGGAGAGGATGGCCGGTTCCATACTGGATATGCAGTGGTGACACAGCACAAACCACTCCCAAGTCATATATCAGCACAAGAGGCGGAGTTGAAGGCACTCACTGAGGCGTGTAAAATGGCCAAGGGGAAGAAGGTGAACATCTACACAGACTCAAAGTATGCTTTTGGTATTGCACATGATTATGGACCTATTTGGCAGGCAAGGGACTTCCTAACATCTGCAGGCCAGCCTATAAAGAATAAAGACTCTGTACTAGAACTTATGAACTCTCTGTTGTTACCAGAGGAAGTTGCCATCATCAAGGTCAAGGCACACACCAGGCACACCACAGTGGAGGCAAAAGGTAACGATCGAGCTGACAAAGCGGCCAAACAAGCCGCACTAAAGCCCGTAAAGACTGTCCCCACCCCGGTAAAAATCCTGAAGCCTGAAGTCGTGTCTGTAAGTATGCTCCAGAAAATGACTGATCAAGCCCCTCCTGAGGAAAAATAACTTTGGGCAAAGAATGGGGCCAAGGTTGATGAACAAAGAATCTGAAACAAAGAAAGGACTTGTTTACTTCGTTCAATGTATCTTTCTATCGCACAGGAGTCCCATGGGCGGGTACGGTGTTCCTGAAGTCATTGAGTCATATAGGGGGTCCCATTTCACAGGAGAAGTAATGAGGGAGGTCATGTAGGCACCAGGGGTCACTCTAAAGCGTTTCACACTGCCTACCATCCTCAAAGCAGCGGCGAGTTGAACACCTTAACGGCACATTGAAATAAAAGATCCAGACTTACTGTCTGGCGCTTTAATGCTGTAGATAAATGTTCGCTGTACTCCTTTAGCCTGGCCAGAAACAAGGGGTAGAAATAGCAGACTACATGGTGGACGATGCCTCTTTCTCTCCTCCATACACTTGTTTTCATCCTACAACACTTCAATACTGAACTGAATTCACTTCCTGTTCTAGCTTTATTAGCAAACCCCTGGCTATATATATTATGTGGCGCCAGCAGCACCTAGGGGCGAATGGGTGTAATGACATTGCCAGCCTGATAAATAGGAAATAACATACTGTACATTGCAAAAACATTAGATAAATAGGCAGATGTTTAACCACTACAGGACCGCCGTACGCAGGATTGCGTCCTGGCGGCGGCCACCTGTTTATTCCTCCTGGACGCGCCTGCGCGTCCTCTCGCGGGAAGCGAGATTTCCTGTGAACGCGCGCACACAGGCGCGCGCGTTCACAGGAACCGGAGGTAAACTATCTGATCTACAGCCTGCCAGCGGCGATCGTTCGCTGGCAGGCTGTAGATGCGATTTTTTTAACCCCTAAAAGGTATATTAGACGCTGTTTTGATAACAGCGTCTAATATACCTGCTACCTGGTCCTCTGGTGGTCCCTTTTGCTTGGATCTACCACCAGAAGACACAGGCAGCTCTGTAATAAGTAGCACCAAACACAACTACACTACACCCCCCCTGTCACTTATTAACCCCTTATTAACCCCTGATCACCCATATTAGACTCCCTGATCACCCCCCTGTCATTGATCACCCCCCTGTCATTGATCACCCCCCTGTAAGGCTCCATTCAGACGTCCATATGTGTTTTGCGGATCCGATCCATGGATCCGTGGATCCGCAAAACACATATGGACCTCTGAATGGAGCCTTACAGGAGGGTGATCAATGACAGGGGGGTGATCAATGACAGGGTGGTGATCACCCCATATAGACTCCCTGATCACCCCCTGTCATTGATCACCCCCCTGTAAGGCTCCATTCAGACATTTTTTTTGGCACAAGTTAGCGGAAATTGATATTTTTTTATTTTTTTGTTTTTTCTTACAAAGTCTCATATTCCACTAACTTGTGCCAAAAAATTAAATCTCACATGAACTCACCATACCCCTCACGGAATCCAAATGCGCAAAATTTTTTAGACATTTATATTCCAGACTTCTTCTCATGCATTAGGGCCCCTAAAATGCCAGGGCAGTATAACTACCCCACAAGTGACCCCATTATGGAAAGAAGACACCCCGAGGTATTTCGTGATGGGCATAGTGAGTTCATGGAAGTTTTTATTTTTTGTCACAATTTAGTGGAATATAAGACTTTGTAAGGAGAAAAAAAAAATCATCATTCTCCACTAACTTGTGACAAAAAATAAAAAGTTCTATGAACTCACTATGCCCATCAGTGAATACCTTAGGGTGTCTACTTTCCTAAATGGAGTCATTTGTGGGGTGTTTGTACTGTCTGGCCATTGTAGAACCTCAGGAAACATGACAGGTGCTCAGAAAGTCAGAGCTGCTTCAAAATGCAGAAATTCACATTTTTGTACTATAGTTTGTAAACGCTATAACTTTTACCCAAACCATTTTTTTTTTTTTACCCAAACATTTTTTTTTTATCAAAGACATGTAGAACAATAAATTTAGAGAAAAATTTATATAGAAATGTATTTTTTTTTTTAAAAAATTACAACTGAAAGTGAAAAATGTCATTTTTGTGCAAAAATTTAGTTAAATTTCGATTAATAACAAAAAAAGTAAAAATGTCAGCAGCAATGAAATACCACCAAATGAAAGCTCTATTAGTGAGAAGAAAAGGAGGTCAAATTCATTTGGGTGTTAAGTTGTATGACCAAGCAATAAACCGTGAAAGTAGTGTAGTGCAGAATTGTAAAAAGTGGTCTGGTCATTAAGGGTGTTTAAGCTAGGGGGGCTGAGGTGGTTAAAGTGTCCCTTTTACACACATATGTGGGACGCTGCACGTTACTTTTCCTACCTAGGTGACGACCACATTACACTGACATCTAACCACAGGGATAAAGAGAGTTCTGTTTTCTGTGTGGCTGAATCAAAGCACACGTGTGCATTTATTCCATTTTACAGCATGTGCTATCTTATTTTGTGCTTTATGTCCTTCTGAGAAGAACATTTTTAGGTAAAAAAAAGTTAATTCCCAGATGTAAAACTACATGCTGTCAATTCTTCCTTTTAATCAGTCTGGTTTGTATGCTTTCGGCAGGATGGGCTGTTTCATAGCAACAAGCATAGCAGGAAGCCGGTGACAACTATGGAGCTCCTTCCTCTTGTGAACATTAGTGTTGTCACTTCCCAGTGGTGGCATGTACTGATGAAGCCACTAGCACTGTCACTGCCCTGCATTTTATAGAGAAGATGGTCACAGGAGCAGAATAAAAAAGAACAATTGATTTATTTTATTTTGTCTTGCACTGTAGATAAGAATGAAGAAGGTCGGCAAGAGGCATTTTATCTTAGAAAAGATTGCTGAGCAGATGAACTGAATATATGCTTATTAAAATGTATTCAGCAGATATCACCATGCTATATGTTAGAATTACAATGTGGCACAGCGGCCACGCTTAGATTCATCCACAGGCTGTCATGGCTAGAGAGACTGTCAGTTCTACACAGGCAGACATGCCTAGGTGCTCTCAGTCATTCACACTTCAGTTATTTGGCCAGATATTTCCATCAGTTATTGTGAGCCAAACCCGGAGTGAAGCCTACTCAGAAATAAGGTATAAAGGACAGATATTCACGTGTTCTGTGTTTTTGATCAGCACCTGGTTTTGGCTCCCAATAACTGATGGAAGTAACTGACCAAATAACAGAAATGTAAACTCAGTCTTACTTGGGCATATAGAAATTTTAGGTAGGCACGTTTATGATGACCCTATTCAGCTGTGCCTTCCCCTTCATCCCCATCCCTCTGCCTCATTCTGTTTTCTAGCCCGGTTCATGTCTTTGATTTGGATAACGTTTCTTGCTGCTTGTATCCTGTGACATTTGGATCTCACTTAACACATTCAGGACCTTGGACGAGAATGCTCGTCCTAACTTGCAGGTACTTAACGCATTAGGACGAGCATTCTCAAATTATGGACAATCACTGGCTGTGGGTAAATGAACTTGCAATTTGTATCACAGTCATGAGCATATAATGGTCAAAGTTCAAAAAGATGTAACTTTCAGCCTTATACTTTGTATCAAGTGCGTCTCATAATAGAAGTTCCAAGCCGATATGCTTTCAGTGATCCATACAGACAGTATAATCACTGCCGATGCGTGCAGCGGCGTCCCGCTGTAGTTAGGATAAAGCGATCGCTTGAATAAGATATAGGATATGTGCACTCTTACCCGGTGGTCTTTGAGCTGGACGGAGAGACCTCGACTCGGTGAGTTGAATAGATGTGCTCCCGGTCTCAAGGGCTATTATCTCAAATTTGAATCCTGGCGCCAAATGATTTGTTTGTTCCACGTGGTTTCTATGTCACCAGTAGCGTGGTCAGTTGGCTTAGCGATTCTTTTATTCTTATAGCGATGTCCAAGCTTCACCGGAGTAGCAGTATCCTTTCTTTCTTTAAAGGGGGGATCCACACCAGAACCATTTCGGGGATTTTAATTGACCCCTTCCTCAGTGGTTAACATCCCCCCGATGTTGTTCCGCTTTTATAGTTGCTCAAGAATATGTGAAGGACTGGACTGGAATGGCAATTGTTCAAGGATTGGGATCCACAGATATAACTTTCATATATAGTGCTTCCAACTTAGAATTAAGTGTGTTAAAAACGTCATAATAACAATGTATAATGTGGGAGAGCTTGCCGGTAATTGATCACAAACCTCCCTGGAATAAAGTATCATAAGAAACGGACCGATGTCGCATACAATTTTAATGCGACATCGGTGCGCTTTCCCCCAATTAGTATACATTTTTAGGGGATTCATCCAAGCCTCCTATAATAAATCCGAACATAAGAGTCATAATAACATTAAGAAACATTAAGAACTGTGAAGCTTTTAAAAAACTTTAAGAACTTTAAATATACTGCATTCCTGACATCAACTAGTTTGTGTAAAGAGGCCTTCAATATTTGATTGGTATGTCTTTCAACATCATCATGTTATCCAAAAACGCACCGGTATCGCAAAGAGTTTTAAAGCGTTTCCGGTTGCGTTTTATCTGGCAGATAAAATTTTTTCAGTATATTTCTCAAGGAAATCCATATTTCACTTAATTAAAGTAATTCCAGGGCATGGGGATATTCGGAATTAGCCAAAAACATTGAGTGAAGATTTTATTCTCTACTATTGTGTGGTAATGGGGTGGGGGCCAAATGTAGAGGAAAAAACTGGACCAGTTTTAAATATAGTCCAGTTGATCATCGACAATTGGCGCCCATCCTATAAGAAGCCAAATAATTCAAAATCTGCGTTCAATCCTGACGGTTGTAAAGTATTTAATTCGTAAATTCTTTTGTTTCCAACCCGTGACATCTTTTCCACATGATTTCCACCCTCTCCAATCTTTCTGTACCCTATCAATCGCTATAAATCTCAACCTGAAGGGTCTTGTTATGTGTCATTTTAAAGTGATATGATAGGGAGTGGGTTTCAAAACCTTTTTTAATATTGCTGATGTGTTCTGCAATACGTTTTTTCAACGTCCTCTTGGTCCTCCCTACATATTGCAGCCCAAATGGGCATTCAATCACATTAAATTACGTTCTTCTGTACTACAAGTGAGAAATTCATTAATTTTATGACAATGCTTATTAGTAGTTGATCTGACTTCAGTTATTTTTTTAGGGAACGAGGTTAGCTTGCAGTTATTACAACCACCGCAACGGAAAAAACCCAGAATATTTGCCCAGGACTGAACCGTTGGGATACATGTACTCTTCTTCCGGACAGTAGGGGCTATTTTAATATTTAGAAGGTTTTGAAACCCACTCCCTATCATATCACTTTAAAATGACACATAACAAAGACCCTTCAGGTTTGAGATTTATAGCGATTGATAGGGTACAGAAAGATTGGAGAGGTGGAAATCATGTGGAAAAGATGTCACGGTTGGAAACAAAAGAATTTACGAATTAAATACTTTTACAACCGTCAGGATTGAACGCAGATTTTGAATTATTTGGCTTTCTATAGGATGGGCGCCAATTGTCGATGATCAACTGGACTATATTTAAAACTGGTTCCAGTTTTCCTCTAACATTTGGCCCCCACCCCATTACCACACAATAGTAGAGAATAAAATCTTCACTCAATGTTTGGCTAATTCCGAATATCCCCATGCCCTGGAATTACTTTAATTAAGTGAAATATGATTTCCTTGAGAAATATACTGAAAAATTTATCTGCCAGATAAACGCACCGGAAACGCTTTAAAACTCTTTGCGATACCGATGCGTTTTTGGATAACATGATGATGTTGAAAGACATACCAATCAAATATTGAAGGCCTCTTTACACAAACTAGTTGATGTCAGGAATGCAGTATATTTAAAGTTCTTAAAGTTTTTTAAAAGCTTCACAAGTTCTTAATGTTCTTAATGTTATTATGACTCTTATGTTTCGGATTTATTATAGGAGGCTTGGATGAATCCCCTAAAAATGTATACTAATTGGGGAAAGCGCACCGATGTCGCATTAAAATTGTATGCGACATCGGTGCGTTTCTTATGATACTTTATTCCAGGGAGGTTTGTGATCAATTACCGGCAAGCTCTCCCACATTATACATTGTTATTATGATGTTTTTAACACACTTAATTCTAAGTGGAAGCACTATAATGAAAGTTATATCTGTGGATCCCAATCCTTGAACAATTGCCATTCCAGTCCAGTCCTTTCACATATTCTTGAGCAACTATAAAAGCGGAACAACATCGGGGGGATGTTAACCACTGAGGAAGGGGTCAATTAAAATCCCCGAAATGGTTCTGGTGTGGATCCCCCCTTTAAAGAAGAAAGGATACTGCTACTCCGGTGAAGCTTGGACATCGCTATAAGAATAAAAGAATCGCAAGCCAACTGACCACGCTACTGGTGACATAGAAACCACGTGGAACAAACAAATTCATTTGGCGCCAGGATTCAAATTTGAGATAATAGCCCTTGAGACGGAGCACATCTATTCAACTCACCGAGTCGAGGGCTCTCCGTCCAGCTCAAAGACCACCGGGTAAGAGTGCACATATCCTATATCTTATTCAAGCGATCGCTTTATCCTAACTACAGCGGGACGCCGCTGCACGCATCGGCAGTGATTATACTGTCTGTATGGATCACTGAAAGCCATATCGGCTTGGAACTTCTATTATGAGACGCACTTGATACAAAGTATAAGGCTGAAAGTTACATCTTTTTGAACTTTGACCATTATATGCTCATGACTGTGATACAAATTGCAAGTTCATTTACCCACAGCCAGTGATTGTCCATAATTTGAGAGCTCTAGAATTACTCAGTGACTGTGATACATATTGGAGACTGGTTCCTAATTTGGATTTATTTGAACATACTACCGCTTCAATATTTTAAATGTGAAAAAATATAAAGGAATTCCGGTTAATATGTGTTCTGAACAACATTGAACATTCAAAAACTGGAATACCCTTTGGGATCTATATTTATGCTGATTGTAATTTAATGTATTTTTAAAGTATTTTTTGCTTTCTTAACCATATCTTAGGATTTCTATCTTATTTATCATCCGCTGCTATTACAGAATAACCGTATAATTTTATTGTGAAGATATCTATTTTATTGTGAATTTACTGTATTTTATATGTATTAAAGATCCCTTTTTGCTTAAGAGAGTGCCCCACTTCTATTTTTTACAAATATTGAGTTTTGTTTGGCTGTTAACCCTTGCTTTGTTAGTGGAAAAAAATTGATTTAAATGGAAAATCTGCCCAAAAAGTGAAATTCTGAAATATCATCTCCATTTTCCATTAATTCTTGTGGAACACCTAAAGGGTTAACAAAGTTTGTAAAATCAGTTTTGAATACTTTGAGGGGTGTAGTTTGTAAAAGGGGGTCATTTTTGGGTGGTTTCTATTATGTATATCTCACAAAATGACTTCACACCTGAACTGGTCCTTAACCCCTTAGGGACCCATGACGTATCGGTACGGCATGGTTCCCGAGTCCTTAAGGACCCATGACGTACGTCATGTGTTGTTCCGATCACCGCCGCCCGGCGGTGATCGGAACAAGGTGCCTGCTCAAATCATTGAGCAGGCACCTCGGCTAAATGTGCAGGTGGGTCCCGTGACCCCCCCGTGTCGGAGATCGCCGCAAACCGCAGGTCAATTCAGACCTGCGTTTTGCGGTTTTTACCTGTTGCGGCGGCGGTGGTGCCATCGGGTCCCCATGGGGCTGTGGGGGGGCCCCGATGGCATGGAAGGCAGCGCAATGCCTTCCTGAGGCATCTGCGCTGCCTTCCGGTGACAAGCCTGTGAGATCCAGCCCCCTGGATCTCACAGGCCGGAAGCTGTATGAGTAATACACACAGTATTACTCATACAGCCAATGCATTCCAATACAGAAGTATTGGAATGCATTGTAAAGGATTAGACCCCCAAAAGTTCAAGTCCCAAAGTGGGACAAAAAATAAAGTGAAAAAAAAAGTTGAAAAAATAAAGTTTTCCCCCAAAAAATTAAAAGTTTCAAGTAAAAATATACAAAAACGTAATTTTCCCCAAATAAAGTAAAAAAAATGGGTAAAAAATAGGGGGGAAAAAAAGTATACATATTAGGTATCGCCGCGTCCGTATCGACTGTCTCTATAAACATATCACATGACCTAACCCCTCAGATGAACACCGTAAAAAGTAAAAAATAAAAACTGTGCTAAATAAACAATTTTTTTGTCACCTTATATCACAAAAAGTACAACAGCAAGCGATCAAAAAGGCGTTTGCCCACCAAAATAGTACCAATCTAACCGTCACCTCATCCCGCAAAAAATGATCCCATACCTGAGACAATCGCCCAAAAAATTTAAAAACTATGGCTCAGAATATGGAGACACTAAAACATAATTTTTTTTGTTTTAAAAAAGCTGTTATTGTGTAAAACTTACATAAATAAAAAAAAGGTATACATATTTGGTATCGCTGCGTTCGTATCAACCGGCTCTATAAAAATATCACATGAACTAACCCCTCAGATGAACACCGTAAAAAATAAAAAATAAAAACTCATCTCATCCCGCAAAAAATGATAAATTACCTAAGATAATCGTCCAAAAACTGAAAAAACTATGGCTTTCAGAATATGGAGACACTAAAACATGATTTTTTTTTTTGTTTCAAAAATGATATTATTGTGTAAAACTTACATAAATAAAAGAAAAGGATACATATTAGGTATCGCCGCGTCCGTATCGACCGGCTCTATAAAAATATCACATGACCTAAGTCCTCAGATGAACCGCGTAATTTTTTAATATAAACTGTGCTAAATAAACCATTTTTTGTCACCTTACATAACAAAAAGTATAATAGCAAGCGATCAAAAAGTCACACGAACCCCAAAATAGTGCCAATAAAACCGTCATCTCATCCCGCAAAAATCATACCCTACCCAAGGTAATCGCTCAAAAACTGAAAAAATTATGGCTCTCAGACGATGGAAACACTAAAACATGATTTTTTTTGCTTCAAAAATGAAATCATTGTGTAAAACTTACATAAATAAAAAAAAAGTATACATATTAGGTATCGCCGCGTCCGTATCGACCGGCTCTATAAAACACCTCAGATGAACACCGTAATTTTTTTTTAATATAGACTGTGCTAAATAAACCATTTTTTGTCACCTTACATAACAAAAAGTGTAATAGCAAGCGATCAAAAAGTCACACGCACCCCAAAATAGTGCCAATAAAACCGTCATCTCATCTCGCAAAAATCATACCCTACCCACTCATAGAAGCGACCTTGACGTGGTGAGTGGCTTATTACGCTTTGGCCAAAATGTACACCAATGCCTCATTCAACATCCAGCATAGAGGCAGGGCAGAGTGCTGGTTGCAGAGTGCTATTGCATTTGTGTTTTTGCGTTTGTATGTGTATTTCGCCATAGCGATGTGCACCTGCATACAGGGTTGTGCTGACTGAACCCCCCACATTTTTTCTTTGTAGTATATATTGGAGGCGTGGCGATCTCCATGCAGTCATGCACACCTGACCAGTTAGTCTGCCCTGGAGGCTGGTTTTAAAATCAGTATAAAACTGAGTCTGCTTTTACAGCGCCTACCAGTAGCCATTTGGCTCCAGGAGAAGTTCATAGTGGGCTCAGCATGCATGTTGGTACTTGCATCTCTGGATCCGATGAAAGCTGTCACGGCACCGGACGGGGTTAAAAGCAGAGTGTGCCTGGCGTGCATGCTGTGCATGCTGTACCTGCGCTGCCTGGACTTTGTGTGGCTATCATGGCCCATAACAGGTAGGTACTAGTGTTAGGGACCACTCATAGAGGCGACCTTGACGTGGTGAGTGGCTTATTACGCTTTGGCCAAAATGTACACCAATGCCTCATTCAACATCCAGCATAGAGGCAGGGCAGAGTGCTGGTTGCAGAGTGCTATTGCATTTGTGTTTTTGCGTTTGCATTTGTATTTCGCCATAGCGATGTGCACCTGCATACAGGGTTGTGCTGACTGAACCCCCCAAATTTTTTCTTTGTAGTATATATTGGAGGCGTGGCGATCTCCATGCAGTCATGCACACCTGACCAGTTAGTCTGCCCTGGAGGCTCGTTTTAAAGTCAGTATAAAACTGAGTCTGCTTTTACAGCGCCTACCAGTAGCCATTTGGTTCCAGGAGAAGTACATAGTGGGCTCAGCATGCATGTTGGTACTTGCATCCCTGAATCCGATGAAAGCTGTCACGGCACCGGACGGGGTTAAAAGCAGAGTGTGCCTGGCGTGCATGCTGTAACTGCGCTCCCTGGACTTTGTGTGGCTATCATGGCTCATAACAGGTAGGTACTAGTGTTAGGGACCACTCATAGAGGCGACCTTGACGTGGTGAGTGGCTTATTACGCTTTGGCCAAAATGTACTCCAATGCCTCATTCAACATCCAGCATAGAGGCAGGGCAGAGTGCTGGTTGCAGAGTGCTATTGCATTTGTGTTTTTGCGTTTGTATGTGTATTTCGCCATAGCGATGTGCACCTGCATACAGGGTTGTGCTGACTGAACCCCCCACAAAAATCATATGTACCCTAAACTAGTACCAACAATACTGCCACCCTATTCCGTAGTTTCTACAATGGGGCCACTTTTTTTTATTTGCTAATAACTCTTGTGGAACACATAAAGGGTTAACGACGTTTGTAAAATCTGTTATGAATACCTTGAGGGGTGTAGTTTCTTATATGGGGTCACTTTATGGAGTTTTTTCTCTAGGGGTGCATCAGGGGGGCTTCAAATGGGACATGTGTCAAAAAAAACTGTCCAGCAAAATCTGCCTTCCAAAAACCGTATGGCATTCCTTTCCTTCTGCGCCCTGCCGTGTGCCCATACAGTAGTTTACGACCACATATGGGGTGTTTCTGTAAACTACAGAATCAGGGCCATAAATATTGAGTTTGGTTTGGCTGTTAACCCTTGCTTTGTAACTGGAAAAAAATTATTAAAATGGAAAATCTGCCAAAAAAGGGAGATTTTGAAATTGTATCTCTATTTCCCATTAATTCTTGTGGAACACCTAAAGGGTTAACAAAGTTTGTAAAATCAGTTTTGAATACCTTGAGGGGTGTAGTTTATAGAATGGGGTCATTTTGGGGTGGTTTCTATTATGTAAGCCTTGCATAGTGACTTCAGACCTGAACTGGTCCCTAAAAATTGGGTTTTTGAAAATTTCAGAAAAATGTCAAGATTTGCTTCTAAACTTCTAAGCCTTGTAACATCCCCAAAAAATAAAATATCATTCCCAAAATGAACCAAACATGAAGCAGACAAATGGGGAATGTAAAGTAATAACTATTTTTGGAGGTATTTTTTTTATAAATAAAAATGATTTATTTTTTTACTTCATTTTACCAGTGTCATGAAGTACAATATGTGACGAAAAAACAATCTCAGAATGGCCTGGATAAGTCAAAGTGTTTTAAAGTTATCAGCACTTAAAGTGACACTGGTCAGATTTGCAAAAAATGGCCAAGTCCATTCAAGATTTGCTTCTGAACTTCTAAGCCTTTTAACGTCCCCAAAAAATAAAATGGCATTCACAAAATGATCCAAACATGAATTAGACATATGGGGAATGTAAAGTAATAAATATTTTTATTTATTACTATCTATTATAAAAATAGAGAAATTGAAATTTTGAAATTTGATAATTTCTCAAGATTTTGGGTAAATGTGGTATTTTTTTATAAATAAAAATGAAATTTTTTGACTCAATTTTACCACTGTCATGAAGTACAATATGTGACGAGAAAACTATCTCAGAATGGCCTGGATAAGTAAAAGCGTTTTCAAGTTATTACCACATAAAGTGACACATGTCAGATTTGCTAAAAATGGCCTGGTCCTTAACCACCTCCGGACCGCTGTACGCAGATTCGCGTTCCGGAGGTGGCAGCCCTGCGCTCAGCGACGCATATACGCGTCATCTCGCGTGAGCCGGGATTTCCTGTGAACGCGCGCACACAGGCGCGCGCGCTCACAGGAACGGAAGGTAAAAGAGTTGATCTCCAGCCTGCCAGCGGCGATCGTTCGCTGGCAGGCTGGAGATGTGTTTTTTTTAAACCCCTAACAGGTATATTAGACGCTGTTTTGATAACAGCGTCTAATTATACCTGGTACCTGGTCCTCTGGTGGTCCCCTTTGTTTGGATCGACCACCAGAGGACCAGGTAGCTCAGTAAAGTCCCACCAAGCACCACTACACTACACTACACCCCCCCCCCCCCCGTCACTTATTAACCCCTTATTAGCCCCTGATCACCCCATATAGACTCCCTGATCACCCCCCTGTCATTGATTACACCCCTGTCATTGATCAACCCCCTGTAAAGCTCCATTCAGATGTCCGCATGATTTTTACGGATACCACTGATAGATGGATCGGATCCGCAAAACGCATACGGACGTCTGAATGGAGCCTTACAGAGGGTGATCAATGACTGTGGTTATCACCCCATATAGACTCCCTGATCACGCCCCTGTCATTGATTACACCCCTGTCATTGATCAACCCCCTGTAAAGCTCCATTCAGATGTCCGCATGATTTTTACGGATCCACTGATAGATGGATCGGATTCGCAAAACGCATACGGACGTCTGAATGAAGCCTTACAGGGGCGTGATCAATGACTGTGGTTATCACCCCATATAGACTCCCTGATCACCCCCCCTGTCATTGATTACACCCCTGTCATTGATCAACCCCCTGTAAAGCTCCATTCAGATGGTCCGCATGATTTTTACGGATCCACTGATAGATGGATCGGATCCGCAAAACGCATACGGACGTCTGAATGAAGCCTTACAGGGGCGTGATCAATGACTGTGGTTATCACCCCATATAGACTCCCTGATCACCCCCCTGTCATTGATTACACCCCTGTCATTGATCAAACCCCCTGTAAAGCTCCATTCAGATGTCCGCATGATTTTACGGATCCACTGATAGATGGATCGGATCCGCAAAACGCATACGGGCGTCTGAATGAAGCCTTACAGGGCGTGATCAATGACTGTGGTATCACCCTATATAGACTCCCTGATCACCCCCCTGTCATTGATTACCCCCCTGTCATTGATCAACCCCCTGTAAAGCTCCATTTCAGATGTCCGCATGATTTTTACGGATCCACTGATAGATGGATCGGATCCGCAAAACGCATACGGACGTCTGAATGAAGCCTTACAGAGGCGTGATCAATGGACTGTGGTTATCACCCCCATATAGACTCCCCTGATCACCCCCCTGTCATTGATTACCCCCCTGTCATTGATCAACCCCCTGTAAAGCTCCATTCAGATGTCCGCATGACTTTTACGGATTCACTGATAGATGGATCGGATTCGCAAAACACATACAGGCGTCTCCCTGGAGCCTTCCAGGGGGGGTGATCACCCCATATAGACTCCCTGATCACCCCCCTGTCATTGATCACCCCCCCCTGTCATTGATCACCCCCCTGTCATGCTCCATTCAGATGTCCGTATGATTTTTACGGATCCCGGATACATGGATCGGATCCGCAAAACACATACGGACATCTGAATGGAGCCTTACAGGGGCGTGATCAATGACTGTGGTGATCACCCCATATAGACTCTCTGATAACCCCCTGTCATTGATCACCCCCCCTGACATTGATCAACCACCCTGTCATTGATCACCACCCCTGTCATTGATCACCCTCTGTAAGGCTCCATTCAGACATTTTTTTGGCCCAAGTTAGCGGAATTATTTTTTTTTTTCTTACAAAGTCTCATATTCCACTAACTTGTGTCAAAAATAAATCTCACATGAACTCACCATACCCCTCACGGAATCCAAATGCGTAAAATTTTTTAGACATTTATATTCCAGACTTCTTCTCACGCTTTAGGGCCCCTAGAATGCCAGGGCAGTATAATACCCCACATGTGACCCCATTTCGGAAAGAAGACACCCCCAGGTATTCCGTGAGGGGCATATTGAGTCCATGAAAGATTGAAATTTTTGTCCCAAGTTAGCGGAACGGGAGACTTTGTGAGAAAAAAATAAAAAATATCAATTTCCGCTAACTTGTGCCAAAAAAAAAAATATTCTATTAACTCGCCATGCCCTCATTGAATACCTATGGGGTGTCTTCTTTCCAAAATGGGGTCACATGTGGGGTATTTATACTGCCCTGGCATTCTAGGGGCCCCAAAGCGTGAGAGAAGTCTTGGTATCCAAATGTCTAAAAATGCCCTCCTAAAAGGAATTTTGGGCCCCTTTGCGCATCTAGGCTGCAAAAAATGTGTCACACATCTGCTATCGCCGTACTCAGGAGAAGTTGGGGAATGTGTTTTGGGGTGTCATTTTACATATACCCATGCTGGTGAGAGAAATATCTTGGTCAAATGCCAACTTTGTATAAAAAAATGGGGAAAAGTTGTCTTTTGCCAAGATATTTCTCTCACCCAGCATGGGTATATGTAAAATGACACCCCAAAACACATTCCCCAACTTCTCTTGAATACGGCGATACCACATGTGTGACACTTTTTTGCAGCCTAGGTGGGCAAAGGGGCCCATATTCCAAAGAGCACCTTTAGGATTTTTACAGGTCATTTACCTACTTACCACACATTAGGGCACCTGGAAAATGCCAGGGCAGTATAACTACCCCACAAGTGACCCCATTTTGGAAAGAAGACACCCCAAGGTATTCCGTGAGGGGCATGGCAAGTTCCTAGAATTTTTTTTTTTTGGTCACAAGTTAGTGGAAAATGATGAATTCTTTTTTTTTTTTTTTTTCATACAAAGTCTCATATTCCACTAACTTGTGACAAAAAATAAAAACTTCCATGAACTCACTACAGCGAATACCTTGGGGTCTCTTCTTTCCAAAATGGGGTCACTTGTGGGGTATTTATACTGCCCTGGCATTCTAGGGGCCCAAATGTGTGGTAAGGAGTTTGAAATCAAATTCTGTAAAAAATGACCTGTGAAATCCGAAAGGTGCTCTTTGGAATATGGGCCCCTTTGCCCACCTAGGCTGCAAAAAAGTGTCACACATCTGGTATCTCTGTATTCAGGAGAAGTTGAGGAATGTGTTTTGGGGTGTCTTTTACATATACCCATGCTGGGTGAGATAAATATCTTGGTCAAATGCCAACTTTGTATAAAAAAAATGGGAAAAGTTGTCTTTTGCCAAGATATTTCTCTCACCCAGCATGGGTATATGTAAAAAGACACCCCAAAACACATTTCCCCAACTTCTCCTGAATACAGAGATACCAGATGTGTGACACTTTTTTGCAGCCTAGGTGGGCAAAGGGGCCCATATTCCAAAGAGCACCTTTCGGATTTCACAGGTCATTTTTTACAGAATTTGATTTCAAACTCCTTACCACACATTTGGGCCCCTAGAATGCCAGGGCAGTATAAATACCCCACAAGTGACCCCATTTGGAAAGAAGAGACCCAAAGGTATTCGCTGATGGGCATAGTGAGTTCATGGAAGTTTTTATTTTTGTCACAAGTTAGTGGAATATGAGACTTTGTATGAAAAAAAAAAATAAAAAAAAATCATCATTTTCCACTACTTGTGACAAAAAATAAAAAAATTCGAGGAACTTGCCATGCCCCTCACGGAATACCTTGGGGTGTCTTCTTTCCAAAATGGGGTCACTTGTGGGGTAGTTATACTGCCCTGGCATTCTAGGGGCCCAAATGTGTGGTAAGGAGTTTAAAATCAAATTCTGTAAAAATGACCTGTGAAATCCGAAAGGTGCTCTTTGGAATATGGGCCCTTTGCCCACCTAGGCTGCAAAAAAGTGTCACACATCTGGTATCTCCGTACTCAGGAGAAGTTGGGGAAATGTGTTTTGGGGTGTCATTTTACATATACCCATGCTGGGTGAGAGAAATATCTTGGCAAAAGACAACTTTTCCCATTTTTTTTATACAAAGTTGGCATTTGACCAAGATATTTATCTCACCCAGCATGGGTATATGTAAAAAGGACACCCCAAAACACATTCCTCAACTTCTCCTGAATACAGAGATACCAGATGTGTGACACTTTTTTGCAGCCTAGGTGGGCAAAGGGGCCCATATTCCAAAGAGCACCTTTCGGATTTTCACTGGTCATTTTTTTACAGAATTTGATTTCAAACTCCCTTACCACACATTTGGGCCCCTAGAATGCCAGGGCAGTATAACTACCCCACAAGTGACCCCATTTTGGAAAGAAGAGACCCCAAGGTAATTTCGTGATGGGCATAGTGAGTTCATAGAAGTTTTATTTTTTTGTCACAAGTTAGTGGAATATGAGACTTTGTAAGAAAAAAATAAATAAAATAAAAAATCATCATTTTCCGCTAACTTGTGACAAAAAATAAAAAGTTCTATGAACTCACTATGCCCATCAGCGAATACCTTAGGGTGTGTACTTTCCGAAATGGGGGTCATTTGTGGGGTGTTTGTACTGTCTGGGCATTGTAGAACCTCAGGAAAACATGACAGGTGCTCAGAAAGTCAGAGCTGCTTCAAAAAGCGGAAATTCACATTTTTGTACCATAGTTTGTAAACGCTATAACTTTTACCCAAACCATTTTTTTTTTTTTACCCAAACATTTTTTTTTTATCACAGACATGTAGAACAATAAATTTAGAGCAAAATTTATATATGGATCTCGTTTTTTTTGCAAAATTTTACAACTGAAAGTGAAAAATGTCATTTTTTTTGCAAAAAAATAGTTAAATTTCGATTAATAACAAAAAAAGTAAAAATGTCAGCAGCAATGAAATACCACCAAATGAAAGCTCTATTAGTGAGAAGAAAAGGAGGTAAAATTCATTTGGGTGGTAAGTTGCATGACCGAGCAATAAACGGTGAAAGTAGTGTAGTGCTGAAGTGTAAAAAGTGGCCTGGTCTTTCAGGGTGTTTAAGCACTGGGGGCTGAGGTGGTTAAAGGGCTTCTGTCACCCCACTAAAGTGATTTATTTTTTTTGGGCTAGTTAAATTAGTTATATTGCGATCTATGAAAATATAATGGTGTTACTTACTTTGATCCAGCAGTTTCTTCCAAAAACAAAGTTTTATAATATGTAAATTCGGTCTCTACCAGCAAGTAGGGCGGCTACTTGCTGGTAGCTGCTGCAGAAAACCGCCCCCTCGTCGTGTTGATTGACAGGGCCAGCCGGGATCTCCTCCTCGGCCAGCCCTGTCGGCATTTCAAAAATCGCGTGCCTGTGTTCATTTCGGCGCAGGCGCTCTGAGATGAGGAGGCTCGTCTCCTCAGCACTCCCTCAGTGCGCCTGCGCCGATGACGTCTTCTATTTCGGTGATGTCATCGGCGCAGGCGCACTGAGGGAGTTCTGAGGAGACGAGCCTCCTCATCTCAGAGCGCTGCGCCGAATGAACACAGGCACGCGATTTTTGAAATGCCGACAGGGCTGGCCGGAGGAGGAGATCCCGGCTGGCCCTGTCATCAACACGACGAGGGGGGGCGGTTTTTTCTGCAGCAGCTACCAGACAAGTAGCCGCCCTACTTGCTGGTAGAGACTGAATTTACATATTATAAAACTTTGTTTTTGGAAGAAACTGCTGGGATCAAAGTAAGTAACCCATTATATTTTCATAGATCGCAATATAAACTAATTTAACTAGCCACCAAAAAAAAATCATTTTAGTGGGTGACAGAAGCCCTTTAAGGTGAAAAATGGTTGCGTCCTTAAGGGGTTAAAGAGGACTTGCCCCCACTTCTGACATGCCTGTTTTAATAGCTACTTCTATTACCCATGTAATAACACTTCTGGAGCATCTATTCTTTGGCTGTATGTTGTCGCCCATTCTTTTATTATTTGAACTAAGAAGATATGAATGAATTGCTAGCAGTCTGCAGTAGGGTACAGAGGGATGTTAAACCAGTTGGTGGGGGGTTGTACCTGCACAGACTCACTCTATTCGCAAACAGTGCTGCCATTTTCAGACTGTGCAGGTACACCCCCCAACTGGTTACCACACCTCTGTACCCTTACTGCAGACTGCTAGCAACTATTCCATAACTTCTATTGGAAATAATAAAAGGAATGGCACAACATGGAGCCATAGATTGGGTTTGCTGACTTGGATAGTTGCGTGGATAGATAGATAGAGAGACAGCTAGAATAGATAGAAGTTACAGATATATAATATAGACAGATAGATAATAGATAATTGATAGATAGATAGATAGATATTAGATAGATATTAGATAGATAGATAGATAGATAGATAGATAGATAGATCCATAGATAGAATACACCAGTGTTAATCTCCCTGCACTGGCATGAGATGCACCTAATTTATTAGGAGTCAGATGGCTCTTAATAAATTGCGGGTACTTGCATCTCTGTCCTGCCGTGTGCCAGAGAATGAAGTCTATGCCAGCCAGGGGCGGGCTAAAACTTCAGCTATACTTATGCCAGCTTCTAGTAAATCTGACGGGGACACGTCAACCACATCGAAAAGTGGTGAGAAGCCTAAAAAAGTCACAACTTTTTTACGCCACAAGAGCGGTGTAAGGGACTTACAAATGACCTTTTCTGACATGCATGCGAGTTGTAGTTCACAATAGCTGGAGATAATATTGATAATATTGTAGTACATAGTACTGTACTGTATTATGCCACTGTTCTGTACCACAGTAGGAGAAAATTCTGATCAGGCGCAAAATCACTGGTTCCAATGAGTCTCTGTTGGTGAATCTTCTTTATTTACATAATAAGTAATTATGCATAGAACAACGTGTTTCGGGGCTCAAACTGTCCCCTTCATCAGGTTAGCATATGGTCACAATATCTAGTGGTAGTTATGGGTTTATATAAACAGAAAAAAACGCCAAAAAACGGGTTACCTGGGAGCTGCCCACAGCTGGGAGGGGCTAGCCCCAGGTGTACTATCATATATTCCATCAGCATGTCAAATGTCAAATAAACAGTATATATATCCTTAGCTAATGCGAAATAGCAGATTGGTAAATGATACTGGTATTATGAGTGATTTTGGGAAACTAAATACATAAATACATACGATCTGGCAGCAGACTGGAGTCACATGACCGCTACACTGCGATCATGTGATGTGGGCAGGCCGGCTACTATGTGCGGTGAGCGTCCGGCGTGTGCGCTCAATACCTCTGTGTTACTGGTGTGAGCCGCCCGGTCATGTGATCGCTGGACTTGCGGTCACATGGCCGGTTTCCATGGTAGCAAAAGACGCTGGTGAGCGCTTCAACAGAGCGCAGTGCCTGGGAGACCATCGGACACAGCGCAATAGGGTCATGAGGGATCCATATATAAAGATTGATGGCTACATTATATCTGGAGGTATGCTATCACATGGATAAAAGTGCATATGGTGCGATCATTCTGGCACTGATTAAGACAGTTAATTCAATAAATAAATAGACTTATAGAAAATATATATATAAAAAGATATGAAATATAAATAAATAAATAAATAAATAACATATGCAGCTAAATTGCTTCTGGAAATATATGTACCATGTCATGCACATAGTACACACCCCTTCCTGCGTCTGATATATAAAGAATCTTGTGTATATATGATCACATAAGAATACATACAGAGTATACATGTAAAACAATATCTATATATAAAAATATATATTTAAAAATATATATTTAAAAAAGACCTATATCCATATATGTGTCCATAAAAAGTGGTGATATTGCAATAAATATGGCGTTAAAATATCAGCGATAGGTAAAAAATAATGCGTAAAACATGGGGGGGGGGAAGGTATACATAAATATTAATTGCTATTACACCTAAGCTTTTTATAAATTGATCTCAAATGCTTCGTTAAGGCCATAGGGACTCAAACTGTTCAATTTAAAATCCAGTACATTTCCCTGCGTCTAATGTACTGAGTATCTTTATATAGGTGACTTGGAATTTGTTCGATAGGGGTTACCTCAAAACCGGTTGAACTACCCTCATGGTGTTCTGCCGCGTGTCTTGATACACTGTGTTTCCAGTATTTTTTCTTGATATTAGATCTGTGTTTATTTAATCTGTTACGCAGTGCTTGAATCGTGCGCCCCACATACTGCAGGCGGCATGGGCATTCCAAAAGATATATTACGTGGTTAGATTCACAATTCAGATTACTCATGATGGGGAATGATTCCCCACTAGCTCGGCTATATAAAGTGGATTTTTGGCATATGCTGTAACAGCATAGACATCTTTTATGTCCACATCTAGAACTGCCTTTCGGGACAGTGGTGTCATGATTTTCAGTGTGATATATAACTGGATTGAGTTTACTGGGGCAAGAATATTTTTGAGGGTACGGGCTCTCTTATACGTAAGTTTCGGAAGCTCAGGAATAATTTGATTTAAAACGTGATCCTTTTCAAAATATGCCAGTGTTTTTCCAGAACGGCTTTTATTGACAGATGGTTTTGGTTGTAAGTGGTAATGAAATTACAACTATATCTCTCGAAACTATTATCTTTCTTCTGTTTGGGGGCTGGAATCAGACATTCGTCTTGAGTGAGTCCCGCGGCCTTAGCTCTTGCTCCAACAATGATATTGGTTGGATAGCCTTTTGGGCTAAACTTGGAGGCCAGGGCATCACATTGTTTGTTGAAATCATCTCCGCGAGTACAATTTCGCCTTAGTCGTTTAAATTGACTGAAAGGGATGTTCATCTTCCATTTTCTATAGTGTGTGCTCTTGAAGTCTAGATAGCTGTTACTATCAACTTTATTAAAATGTACAAGGAGCACCACAGAACATCACGGTAACCCAAATCAGGAACCGAATGCAAGTATTGATGAAAAAACTTTACTAACTTTATTTCATGATTTGGAGAAACTTATGTCGGACGAAATACAACATCAATTAGACGCCATTTTTCTTGAGATTTATCTCAAGGAGAAAATTGTTACCCGTGGTCTGAGACTACGGTTTGGGAATTCTTTTAAGGAGGACATTGAGTTTTGCAAAGAATGGGACAATTATCTGCTTGAATGTGCAAATGGACTTATCACTAGACTGATAGAAAAACGACGGTTATTATATTTGGAATGTGGTAGGAAAATATCTGAATGTCATAACAATATATCCAAACATAAATCACATCCAGCCTTTACCAAATTTGATCGTCTGATTACATCTAGGATCCTATCAGTAGAAAAAGATACATTATACAAGAAAAGCAATAAACTCAACAGAGACAGACAAGATTTTGCCACCAATAATATCAAATACTGGCTGAAACCTGACATGTCTAGGCATATACCAAATAACCTTACCAAACCAAATTCAGCAAATTCCATTCCAGAGGTAAACTCCATAGAGAACAACAACACACCCCTTTTGGCCACACATCCCCACAGTGCCAATGGGGCTGAGATCCGACCGCCTCTCCTCCACAAACAAGACCAGAAATACAAAAAATTTCACAAACCATGGGTGTCATATTCCAACCGAAATAGATTCAATAACCATCAAGTATCACACTCACAAAATAATAGATCTAATAAGTATCCTGGATCACAGATCCAGTATACACCTAAATACAATAAAACACCAGCTGATAAGACATCAACCTCCGTTTCTGATCTACATGCACCTTCTAGTGTTTGTTATACTCCCATTGGTAGATCTGCTCACACTAATGGATTACAAAAGGATACACCTAACCAGGAATCCCAAGTCTCCATTTTCCAGACTCCTCTACTCACTCCTGGTGGAGTACTGGCTCCTCCCACTACTATCACTACACTTACACTTACCTCTCCGTCTTCAATTTTTTCCACTGAAATACTCAATACATGTGGTCCACTCAATTTGCCACCTACTGAATTTTCTATCCATCCTGAAACACATCCCTCAGTTTCATCTAGCTCCCCTACTCCTTCAGTCTGTTCTGACTTGGAGATTGACTCTCTCCTTACTATCCATGTGAGCACCTCCCCACCATCAACCCCTAAATTGGGCGTATTGCAAACTGACAGCAATTCACCTGTCAGTATACATTCTATCAGCCCCGGCAACATCGATTCTGATAATCCTAATGGTTTACCGGTTATAGAACCATTCACAGTTGGTCCCTTCACATCCATGGTATCTTTTTTAGACCTCCCTCCCCTTATCCACCCCACAGCTGTTTATTCCATTCCAAAAAGTCCGAAAACCAGCAATATAGCCAATTTTTTTCACCCACTAGGCCACAAATCTGTAAAAAGAAAAAAACAAGGAGAGGCTGTAGAGCAGGTAAAAGCAAAAAGGAAAATTCCCACCCCTCGAAGTCAATACTAACCCCCAAATCAGACACATCTCCCCTCTCCCATGGTATTTTTAACCTGTCTAGTCATGTATTGACATCAAATGAGGTTGCAGTGTTATCCAAAGGACTCTCTTTTTGTCCCACCAGTAAGATCAAAGAATTTGATCTCTTCCTCGATCTGAACAAGTATATAAAGAAACTTACCCTAAAAAGACACTTTAAAATTAAAGAAAATTCTAATACTGGGCCAACACCAGAGCCAAACACCACATCACTCGACATGACTCAGGTTCTGACCATACCCTCTGGTCTAAAACCACCATCCACGTTCTATCCCATCCATCACAAAGGGAATTTCCTAGATACCTTTTATTCTGTGGTTTCTAATGATTTTAGGGACATCAACCGTAAATCAGAAATGAAGCAAAACATGAAACCATCAGAGAAAATAGCCCTAAAGAAGCTACAATCAGATACAAATCTAGTTATCAGAAACGCCGATAAAGGGGGGGGCATTGTCATCCAGAATCGTGAAGACTATGTGAGAGAAGCTCTGAATATCTTATCTAATGAAAAATACTATATACCCCTGGACTGTGATCCGTCTGAAAGAGACAAAGAAGAATTTGAGATATTAATCAAATCCGCAGATCTCTGCCTAAATAAGAAGGAAAGGGAGTATATTATGGTGAAAGAGTCTGCACCAGCCATATTTTACCACCTCCCTAAGATCCACAAGGATATCCAGAACCCGCCGGGTAGACCTATAATATCGGGAGTCTCCTCCCTCACTCGGAATTTGTCACACTATATCGACATTTACTTACAAAAACATGTTCTCAATCTGAAATCCCATCTGAAAGATTCTGCTTCCCTGATTACTCTGCTTAAAGAGATCAAGTGGTTGGATGGCTACCACTGGGTGACCCTGGACGTTTCGGCATTATACTCGAACATTTCCCACACTTTGGGCATGAAGTGCACATCAAGTTTTTTGGATAAAGATCTAGAAATGCCGACTACACAAAAAGCGTTTATCATGAGGGGTATTGAATTTATACTTACGCACAACGTATTCACATTCCAAAACGATATATACAAACAAATACGTGGGACCGCAATGGGGACACGTTTTGCGCCCAGTTTTGCGAATCTATTTATGGGGGAGTTCGAGGAGAGGTTCATATATCACTCAAGCTTCTGGGCCAACAACAACATCGTGTTTTTCCGTAGATATATTGACGACCTGATTTTCATTTGGAATAGGGACCCAGCATCTATCGACAGTTTTATTTCACATCTTAATACCAATGATTGGGGAATCTCCTTCACTGGCACATACGATAATAAAAAGATTGAGTTTCTGGATCTAGAAATTTTCATCCAGGACAGCAGAATAAATACGCGGACCTTTTTTAAAAAAGTTGATAGTAACAGCTATCTAGACTTCAAGAGCACACACTATAGAAAATGGAAGATGAACATCCCTTTCAGTCAATTTAAACGACTAAGACGAAATTGTACTCGCGGAGATGATTTCAACAAACAATGTGATGCCCTGGCCTCCAAGTTTAGCCCAAAAGGCTATCCAACCAATATCATTGTTGGAGCAAGAGCTAAGGCCGCGGGACTCACTCAAGACGAATGTCTGATTCCAGCCCCCAAACAGAAGAAAGATAATAGTATTGAGAGATATAGTTGTAATTTCATTACCACTTACAACCAAAACCATCTGTCAATAAAAGCCGTTCTGGAAAAACACTGGCATATTTTGAAAAGGGATCCCGTTTTAAATCAAATTATTCCTGAGCTTCCGAAACTTACGTATAAGAGAGCCCGTACCCTCAAAAATATTCTTGCCCCAGTAAACTCAATCCAGTTATATATCACACTGAAAATCATGACACCACTGTCCCGAAAGGCAGTTCTAGATGTGGACATAAAAGATGTCTATGCTGTTCCAGCATATGCCAAAAATCCACTTTTTATAGCCGAGCTAGTGGGGAGTCATTCCCCATCATGAGTAATCTGAATTGTGAATCTAACCACGTAATATATCTTTTGGAATGCCCATGCCGCCTGCAGTATGTGGGGCGCACGATTCAAGCACTGCGTAACAGATTAAATAAACACAGATCTAATATCAAGAAAAAATACTGGAAACACAGTGTATCAAGACACGCGGCAGAACACCATGAGGGTAGTTCAACCGGTTTTGAGGTAACCCCTATCGAACAAATTCCAAGTCACCTATATAAAGATACTCAGTACATTAGACGCAGGGAAATGTACTGGATTTTTAAATTGAACAGTTTGAGTCCCTATGGCCTTAACGAAGCATTTGAGATCAATTTATAAAAGCTTAGGTGTAATAGCAATTAATATTTATGTATACCTTCCCCCCCCCATGTTTTACGCAATTATTTTTACCTATCGCTGATATTTTAACACCATATTTATTGCAATATCACCACTTTTTATGGACACATATATGGATATAGGTCTTTTTTAAATATATATTTTTAAATATATATTTTTATATATAGATATTGTTTTACATGTATACTCTGTATGTATTCTTATGTGATCATATATACACAAGATTCTTTATATATCAGACGCAGGAAGGGGTGTGTACTATGTGCATGACATGGTACATATATTTCCAGAAGCAATTTAGCTGCATATGTTATTTATTTATTTATTTATTTATATTTCATATCTTTTTATATATATATTTTCTATAAGTCTATTTATTTATTGAATTAACTGTCTTAATCAGTGCCAGAATGATCGCACCATATGCACTTTTATCCATGTGATAGCATACCTCCAGATATAATGTAGCCATCAATCTTTATATATGGATCCCTCATGACCCTATTGCGCTGTGTCCGATGGTCTCCCAGGCACTGCGCTCTGTTGAAGCGCTCACCAGCGTCTTTGCTACCATGGAAACCGGCCATGTGACCGCAAGTCCAGCGATCACATGACCGGGCGGCTCACACCAGTAACACAGAGGTATTGAGCGCACACACCGGACGCTCACCGCACATAGTATCCGGCCTGCCCACATCACATGATCGCAGTGTAGCGGTCATGTGACTCCAGTCTGCTGGCCAGATCTTATGTATTTATGTATTTAGTTTCCCAAAATCACTCATAATACCAGTATCATTTTACCAATCTGCTATTCGCATTAGCTAAGGATATATATACTGTTTATTTGACATTTTGACATGCTGATGGAATATATGATAGTACACCTGGGGCTAGCCCCTCCCAGCTGTGGGCAGCTCCCAGGTAACCCGTTTTTTGGCGTTTTTTTCTGTTTATATAAACCCATAACTACCACTAGATATTGTGACCATATGCTAACCTGATGAAGGGGACAGTTTGAGCCCCGAAACGCGTTGTTCTATGCATAATTACTTATTATGTAAATAAAGAAGATTCACCAACAGAGACTCATTGGAACCAGTGATTTTGCGCCTGATCAGAATTTTCTCCTACTGCAAGCATCCTTTGGGGGATTGGGCATCCGATCCCAAAGACATTCCTTCTGCGGCTGCATTCACGGATCCTAAAGGTCTATAAACTACCTACAAATCTACAATAGAGTTGTGTCTATACTTGCACAACCCCTAAAGGTGAGCACCTCTATTTGTCAAACAATTTAGTTTGTGTTGAACGTACTACCCTATTGTGCGCCCCCCACCCCTCTCTCTTTTTGTCTCTATATTCCCCTCGTGACCGAGGGGGATTTAGATTCGCCCGTGGTACCAAGACTGTTCTGTACCAGGCCTTCCTGGGGCATATCTACCATGGAGGCAGACCATAAGACTGCTATGTTGCCTAGGGGGAAGGGGGGATGACACTGAACGATCTCTACCATCCACTAGTTAGATATATGGCACTGTCTTGCAGCTGCCACTAGTGGAAGCACAGTGTATAGAGATTTCACAGCTTCCACTGAGTGCAATAGTAACTATTATTTCCGATGCAGTGAGCTCCCACTAGTGGTAGCTTTGGGCAGCCAGTTTTGCAATATACAGTGGTCTATCAAGATATACGATTTAAATGACAAAAATACATGGTCTCAAAAGGCAGGAAATGCTCAACCCCAAATGCAGTTGTGCATTTATGCTCGGGGAAGTAGACACTGAGCTTGTGGTCTGTTGCTAAGGGCGATCCCCAGCAAAAAATGCATACAATGGAGGAGGCCCGCAGCAGACCACAAGTGCCGAAGAGACATCCTACACCAGATGGTAAAATGTGTGGATGTAGAATAATACATAGAATAAATAGTTATAAGATTAGGTGCACTACTGTGGTGGATACAAACAGTAACATCTGACTAACCCTCACACTGATGTTAAAAATAAGACATTAGCCAGTATATCCTTATATCAAGGACACACCTCAGCCCGCCCACCACGCCAAGGTTTCTCAAGTGGCACGGGACCTAATGCTAAACCTACCTGTACCGTATGGATAGTACCAGGAGCCAGTGGGCAAATTACAGCATGTGATCACCATGGTATTTCTCAGGTATAACACCTGTATTGGTTGTCTAGCAGCTCATCTTTACAGTACAGAGTGGTTCTACATGTTCTGTACTCCTCTCTGTCTGGCACAGGCCCATGGAATGGATATAAGCTATGGGCCTCATGGTGTCATTTGCACGTGGGGGGCTGAATTTGGGGTTCAAATAATGGTTTCTCCCCTTTTTTTTCTTATTCCATGGTTCTTACCTGTGTCATCTGGAGATAAGTGATGATATCAGGCGTAGGTTCCAGTTGGTTCTGGTAGTTCTCGTACAGGTGAAGATCTCCATTCTGGCGGGAATCTGGTGTATTTATGGTTCAATATCTTTTTATTGAAATATAAAGTACGTATTAGCATAAATCTAGAGAATGCCTTGATGAGAATGATGTCTTCATCATGTATGAGGAATAAATCCTCCAAGGTAAGCAAATTACAAAGCATGTAACAATAATTAGACCAATTTTCTGAAAGGGAATCTGGTGTATTTAAAGGGGTTATCTGAGATGCACCACAATCCCCTACAGCCGCCACTTCTGGGATGATGTGTCGTAGACGTGATCCCAGCCTGGGATTACAACCTGCAGTGCAAGTGGGAGTCTGATTCAACGTGCAGCGCAAGCATGAGTCTCATTCTCTTGCCGAAGTGCATGCTCTGCGAGTTCTAACGGCAGGCAGGATCACATGCTCAGTGTATGGCATGTGATCCCGGAAGTGGTGGCCGCATGGAATCATGGCACATCTCACATAATTCTTTTAAACAGGTAAAAAGTGTGGTTTGTGCCCTCCAAAGAGAAGACGTTATCAGCGCCCCATCCCCCCTCCCAGGCTGTTGCGGAAGTTTTGTTATTGGATATTTGCCCAGCTTGTGCTGGCTGGACAAGGTCCTTAGATGGTTTTAAATGTTTTTTATGGGCTTTTGAAATGGCTTATTTATTATTAATTTATTATTTATGGTATAATTTATTTACATAACCCATAATAAAGCACCGCGGCCTCACGTTATAATGGTTTCAACTTACAATGGTCGCCCCGGAACCAATTAGTATTGTAACTTGAGGGACCACCGTACTATGAGAGGGGAAGCAGACTTTAAGCCGTATGGGGGGGATTGATGAGCGTATTCATGCCATTGGTCTGGTGTAAATACCAGAAAAGTGGTTAAAGGGAACCTGTCACCTCCTAAATGCATGTAAACCCGCCAGCAGTACCTCAGGGTAGCCCGCAGTGTGATACTAATCATACTTTTCATCCTGCAGTCTGATGCTGCATAAGGTCAGAAAACGATCTTTTATCCTCCGTCCGCGCTAATTTGCATGTCAGCTTGAAGTCAAGGGGGCAGCGGCCTCCTTGCTTCAAGTCAAGGTAACCACGCCCTTACCTTTCAGTGACAGGCCGCAATTCGGCTTCGCTTTCCGAAGTCTCGCGCATATGCGGTGCCCTCTGTTTTACTGCGCGATCCCATGTCAGGGCATCCCATGTCTTGAGTTTGTCTAGTAGTAGTATTTTTCAGTCTGTTCCGTCAGGCAGCTCAGCTGATGGCTCCTATTCTCTGACCTTATAAACACTCATTCTAGCTCACTTCTTACCTTACTGATAAGAATGTGGCTTAAATAAGTGTTTATGACCTCTTAGTAGTTTAGAGGGAAGGTTTATTAGATGACTGGCACAAAGTGGAAGCACCAGTCACACAGTTAGAGAAACAGTTAACTGTTTGTGACAGAATGGCTCAATATTTTTAATAAAGACCACTCGAAAAACTGATTTTTAGCCCAGTATGAGTAAAATGCAATCATAATTTTTTTTTCCCTCGAAGCTATAAATAGCCTTTATAACGGGTGTTTTTTAAGACGGGTGTTTTTAAATGTTCCCCAATATGTATACTATATGTATACTTTTCAGGCTGAATTTTGCTTGGATTTCACTCCAAAAAGCTACTTGGAGACCACGGAGAAACCGCTTCCCACTGTTTTCAGTGAAAAGCTGAGCTGCTGTGGTTTAGCAAGTATGCACACGTCCTTTCTTGGCTCAGTCGTGGTCATAGATCGTGGCTTCCCATTACACACAATGGAAGGCAGTTTCCACATGGCTGCCTAGTGGCTTTTGGGCGTGGAATCGGCACCAAATGGATCCTCAGTGTGAACAGCTCCTTACAGTACAGAAGAACATGGAGGGTTTCCTAAGGGTAACCGCACTGACTGGGCAGAGTATATAGCAGTATATGACTACAGGTCACTTCTGGTGTTCTGATATTGTGTTCTACCAGCTACTTACACAGCCAAAGCTTTTTGAAAATCACAAGGCAGCAAAACAGAAAATGTAAAATACGCTTTTAAAGAAGTTTTCATGCTGGAGATCAAATGTAGCTGGAACACAGAGCACATCTGATGTAGAAAAATGTGATATCTCTCAGGCAATGCCCAGGGATCTTACCTCAGGTCCAGAAGGAAATTGTCCTGCAGGGCTCAACTCTGCCCTCTGTCGTCCACTTGGATGGCAGCAGCTTATCAGCTACTTGCTTTGAATCCAGACAAAATATTAATTAGGACCCCCTCCCTTCTGCGAGCCTCTCCCGGCTGCCCTCATAGGCTGCTGGGCCTCCCTTCCCACACACAACTCCTCCTTCTCCATATCCAACTCGGCAGCACAGAGTCCTCTGAGCTCCAGAGCTGAGGAGGCTTGGGCGACCACTGCTGAGGACCTCACTAGGGAGGTGGTCTCCTCCACCCCAGGCTGCACCATCCTGCTCCTGCTCCTCAGCCAGTGTGTGGAGCTGTCCCAGGTGCTGAAATCGGACACTTTGACCTGTTGGGCTGAATCTTGCAAAACTTCCTTGGATGTGGCCAGAGGTGACCATGGAGCTGTTATGGCGTCAGCAGCCGGGAGTGTGGGTGCGAGCTGCTGAGATGTGAGGAGGGCTGAGGAGCAAGACGAGGGATGTGCTGGGTCTTCTCCAGAGACTGCTCGTGGCCTCGGGAGATGTTTCTGATCGCTCTGCTGCTGGCTCTGAGGGAATCTACGGCCGCACCGACCCCGACAGCCGAGGACCTCAACCGCGGAGTAGTAAGTGACCGGCACATGGCGGGGGCCTGGCATGGCTAACCGGGGGCTGTGGTGCGAGGGCGAGGGCAAGGGGGGCAAAGGCATGGGACACATCTCCTCCGCCTGTGCAGCCGGGTCCTGCAGGCACCGGACGCGGGGGACAATGGGTTAAATCAGACGGCGGGAGCAAGCACCCACAGGGTGACATACACACAGCAGCCTCTGCCTAATATCTATCTAGTATCTACATCATATCTGTCTATATCATATCTAGTATCTATATCATATCTAGTATCTACATCATATCTGTCTATATCATATCTAGTATCTATATCATATCTAGTATCTATATCATATCTAGTATCTATATCATATCTAGTATCTATATCATATCTATCTAATTATCTATCACATATCTATCTAGTATCTACATCATATCTGTCTATATCATATCTAGTATCTATATCATATCTAGTATCTACATCATATCTGTCTATATCATATCTAGTATCTATATCATATCTAGTATCTATATCATATCTAGTATCTATATCATATCTAGTATCTATATCATATCTATCTAATTATCTATCACATATCTATCTAGTATCTATATCATTCTATCTATTATCTATATCATATCTATCTAGTATCTACATCATATCTGTCTATATCATATCTAGTATCTATATCATATCTAGTATCTATATCATATCTAGTATCTATATCATTCTATCTATTATCTATCTATCTAATATCTATCTATCTATCCCTTATCTATCTCTTATCTAATGTATCTATCATCCATCCATCCATCATATATATATATATATATATATATTATCTATCTATCTATCTATCCAAAATATATATATATATATCTCATTCTATCTATTTCTCATCTATTTCTATCTCTCTAGATCTATATGTTTCTATAGCTGTCTATCTATCATCTATCACTCATCTGCATCTATCACTTATATCTATCTATCTATATATTATCTATCTATCTATTATCTATCTATTATCTATCTCCTATCT
This sequence comes from Bufo bufo, assembly GCF_905171765.1. Lineage (NCBI taxonomy): Eukaryota > Metazoa > Chordata > Amphibia > Anura > Bufonidae > Bufo > Bufo bufo. The sequence continues at coordinate 237,397,955 of NC_053390.1, forward strand.
ATCTATCTATCTATCTATATATTATCTATCTATCTATTATCTATCTATTATCTATCTATTATCTATCTATCTATCTATCTATCTATCTATCTATTTATTATCTATCTGTCTATCTATCTTTGTGTTTTCTTATTATGTAACCTGAATCAGTTTTCTTATAATGGATATAATTACAATATAAATAGTTTCATCTGTATCTATCAATCACTTATTTCTATCTATCTATCTATCTCTATCTATCTATCTATCTATCTATCTATCTATCTATCTATCTATCTATTATCTGTCTATTATCTGTCATCTATCTATCTATCATCTATCTATCTATTATCTATACATCTATCTATTATCATATCTATTATCTATTATCTATCTATCTATCTATCTATCTATCTATCTATCATCTATCTATTATCTATCTCTCTATCTATCATCTATCTATTATCTATCTATCTATATCTATCTATCTATCTATATCATATCTAGCTATATCATATCTATCTATCTATCATCTATCTATTATCTATCTATCTATATCTATCTATCTATCTATCTATCTATCTATCTATCTATCTATTATCTATCTATGACTCCATAACACATCCATGTAGAATCTCACCTCCCTTTGTGAGCATGCAGCTGTAGTTTTTGGGCATCATTGCGCGGCCCCAGGTCAGTGCTGTACTGGAGGAAAGTTACCATTTTAACCCTATGAAGCCACCCATACCCCTGTCCTGCCTATGGCGGCTGTGCAGGTAGTCCACTTCTCCCACACATCTCTCTGATTACATGAAGCCTCATGAGGATGATGTAACTGTGCGGTCATCCTGATAAGATGCTTTGTGAGTATACTAGAGGGCACACTGAATTTAGGATATGTTCCCGCACTGCCTACTTCTCATTAACATCAAGATGCCCTGAGTTATTACCAAGCAATTCATCTTCAGCACATCACAGAGACAATTTCACTGACAAAGGGTGGCACGTTGAAAGTTCAGAGATGGGATCACATCCTGAAATTGGGCTGCTGCCCTCAGGCCCCTGACTAAGGAAACAATAAGTCCTTCACCATCAGCCTATAGATGTTATTCAGAACCACTGACTGATGCTGTAATCCTCCTCTTCCAGATACTACTGATTATAGGAAAAGTCCATGTAGTATTAGGACTGATACTTGATATGGTTGTATGTGTCTAGTGCACAGTATTACCTGGGAATTTCATGTAATTAATGCTAGCGCTGCTCAGTACCCGCAGGGGGTACGTTCCTGGGCTGTGCCTGTGGATAGACACTTAAAGGCTCTGCACTAGTGGGTTCTTTACAGTGATTTTCTTTTTAGATATGGAGAAGTAAAATTAATAAATTCAGAATGCATTACCATCCTCAAGGGTAGAGGTTAAAGCGTGGTTAAAGATTAGCACCCTTGTAGTCTGCCCTAAGATCAAATTGATTATTCCTCCATGTAGTCTGGCCAGAACCGTGTAATGTAGGTCACAACAAATGTCATTCAGGCTGTGGTCCTGGAGTTCATTAATCTTTTATCACCTAAGAGACCTGTGTCGCCGAATACTCTAGACCAAGACCTAACATGCCCAGACAGCTCTTGGTAGATTGGGCATAACGTGACTACCACATCCCGAAGACCACAACTGACCTCACCTGGATTTACCCTGCTATGAAATCAAACCTGTCCCGTCATAATTGTCTCCATCGCAAACAAGAATGATAATTTGCCCATGCCCACAGGTGATAACTGGCATCCAAGGGTTAATACGTTGATGTCCCTCAAGCTTTTATTTCGTATCAGAATCATACATTTTGAAATCGTCCGCCCTTTCAATGGCATGCCATGCAGGATCTTTATGAGTACTTCTAAAGAAATACTGAAAGCCTAAAATTCTTTTTTAAAGCTTGTACACCTTAAAAAAAATAGTCTGGAGCATTTGTAGAAGGAGCACAGTGGCATAGACAAGTGGCAGAAACTCTCCAACTTGATATAGTCAGCTAAATATGAAGATATGCTTGAGAGAACCTAGAATGTTCCTGGATATTGTGGGGAAGTCACTGGTCAGAAACCAGATATCAAGAGATTCTTCTGACGGACTTTTGTGACCACATGTTGCTGGAGGCTCTAGTGCCAGTAATAAAAGGGCAGGGCGAGAGATATGTTTTGTCTATACTCTTCTGCATTGCTTCCTAGGGAGGTCCTGTGTCAAGCTGACTCTATCAGTGCCATGCAGAGTTTCCATAATTGGAGGCTGAGTAACAGATGGAAGTGATTTAATCAAGAAGAAACCAGAGAAAAAAGTGAATGGACCAGCTTCCTATATAAAATGTGGCCCCTTGCTGGCCACCATACGACACTAAATAGTAAACTACAAGAAGGATCCTCCATACCGAGTCTAGATAGCGATGATGTTCCTCCCGATGGTGAGTGGTGGCTAGATGGAGTACAAACCCTGTTGATAGGCACATCTGACTTGGGTGAGACTGTCTGTCCTCCACTTTCTTGTAGGATTTTCAGAGACTGAGCCAAGGAAGCTGTCAGAGATTTCCTCAGATGTGTTTTTGCTTTCATAGAAATTCCAGTCTTTTTATCAGTTCAGAAATTGGATGTTTTAGGTTGAGACACCCAGGGCATACAATATGAGCCACCACTACACCCATTCACCTTCAGATGTCACTGGATTAAGGTTTTCTTGGAGAATAGCTAGCTCTGCTTGCCAATGATTGGTAGGTACCCTGCAGTTTTTCTTTTGGAGAAACGTGTTATAGCATTGGAGGCCAAATGAAGCTTTGCACAGTCCTAATCAGTATCCCATCATGTGCCTAGTAACAGCTGGTTAAAACCTCACCGCGGTCCTTCTAGCTCCTTCAGATATCAATCACAGTTCATTAAACTCTATGGAAGCCCAAGGGAATGGCGAGACATTGGGATACATTGAAATAATGGCGATTACAGCTACAGAGGGGTTAAAACATTACTACCATGCAGTTGGAATAATGAAAAAGAGGAGGTCACCGACGCAGCCCATTCTATAACATACAAGAATGAAAAAAAAACAAGTTGCAGCCATTTTGTAAAAAGCCTGAAAAAAAATGACCTTAAAAAATGAAATTGTTTGTGAAGAGCCAGGCATATAAAGAGGAACATCTCTATATTTCTCCGTGCAGATGTAGAGCAGAAGCATGCGGATGAGCCGCTGAATCAAGTAACATATTGCATGTGGAGAGATTCAATTAGAGATGGAGAATGACACGTTCTGTGCTGGATGGTAATTGCAAGATCAGAGCGCTGTGTCAGAGAGCCCTTCAAGACCGAATGGTCTAGGGTAGGCTGTATTTGGTTGTTTCTTGAAGATCAAGATAAAGGGGTGATAGTCTTGAACTGAACCCATTACATAGCAATGGGCTAGTCAGCCCTGTAAACCCCAGGTCCACCGTACCTGGAAATGACTTCCGATGGCGTGACTCTGCTTTGAAGTATAGTTGAAGGGGAAGACGTGAAACTGTAAGGATGCAAATCTTCCAGCTCTGCTGCCAATAGATTCTGCGAGCAGGGTAAATGCTGAATGTCATAGCTGTTCATTCTCACAGACTTGGACAGCAGCATGTCCTCTCTCCCATTAATGTTCAACTGCTGCAAATTAGCTCTCCTCCAAAAGAAAGAAGACTATCTCATACCAGCCAAACCAGGGAGATTTGTGAAAGGAAGAGGAACACATCAGACAGCTGTTTTGTGATTCTTGCCCATCATCAGTACAGATCAGGGTGCTGGTTAGCTAAAGGAGGTGTGTTAAATGTAGCATGTGAGTGGATACCGGTTCTCACTGAAGAGATGCAGCTGGTCTATGGAGACTTACTTTCAGGCAAGAGCTACCCATCTGCAGACAGCTGTTTTGGGGTTCTTGTCCTTTATCAGAACAGAGCAGGGTACAGGTTAACTGAATGAGGCATCTTAGATACAGATCAGGTGTGTGTGTGTGGGGGGGTACTGCTTCTCACTGAAGAGATGCAGCTTGTATATGGAGACTTACTTTCAGGCAAGAGCTACCCATCTGCAGACAGCTGTTTTGGGGTTCTTGTCCTTTATCAGAACAGAGCAGGGTACAGGTTAACTGAATGAGGCATCTTAGATACAGATCAGGTGTGTGTGTGTGGGGGGGTACTGCTTCTCACTGAAGAGATGCAGCTTGTATATGGAGACTTACTTTCAGGCAAGAGCTACCCATCTGCAGACAGCTGTTTTGGGGTTCTTGTCCTTTATCAGAACAGAGCAGGGTACAGGTTAACTGAATGAGGCATCTTAGATACAGATCAGGTGTGTGTGTGTGGGGGGGTACTGCTTCTCACTGAAGAGATGCAGCTGGTCTATGGAGACTTACTTTCAGGCAAGAGCTACCCATCTGCAGACAGCTGTTTTGGGGTTCTTGTCCTTTATCAGTACAGAGCATGGTACAGGTTGACTGAATGAGGCATCTTAGATACAGATAAAGTGTGTGTGTGTGTGTGTGTGTGTGTGTGTTTGGGGGTACTGCTTCTCACTGAAGAGATGCAGCTGGTCTATGGAGACTTACTTTCAGGCAAGAGCTACCCATCTGCAGACAGCTGTTTTGGGGTTCTTGTCCTTTATCAGAACAGAGCAGGGTACAGGTTAACTGAATGAGGCATCTTAGATACAGATCAGGTGTGTGTGTGGGGGTACTGCATCTCACTGAAGGGATGCAGCTGGTTCTATGGAGACTTACTTTCAGGAAAGAGCTACCCATCTGCAGACAGCTGTTTTGGGGTCCCTGTCCTTTATCAGTACAGAGCATGGTACAGGTTGACTGAATGAGGCATCTTAGATACAGATAAAGTGTGTGTAAGTGTGTTTCGGGGTACTGCTTCTCACTGAAGAGATGCAGCTGGTCTATGGAGACTTACTTTCAGGCAAGAGCTACCCATCTGCAGACAGCTGTTTTGGGGTTCTTGTCCTTTATCAGAACAGAGCAGGGTACAGGTTAACTGAATGAGGCATCTTAGATACAGATCAGGTGTGTGTGTGGGGGTACTGCTTCTCACTGAAGAGATGCAGCTGGTCTATGGAGACTTATTTTCAGGAAAGAGCTACCCATCTGCAGACAGCTGTTTTGGGGTCCCTGTCCTTTATCAGTACAGAGCATGGTACAGGTTGACTGAATGAGGCATCTTAGATACAGATAAAGTGTGTGTAAGTGTGTTTGGGGGTACTGCTTCTCACTGAAGAGATGCAGCTGGTCTATGGAGACTTACTTTCAGGAAAGAGCTACCCATCTGCAGACAGCTGTTTTGGGGTTCTTGTCTTTTATCAGTACAGAGCAGGGTACTGGTTGACTGAATGAGGCATCTTAGATACAGATCAGGTGTGTGTAAGTGTGTGTGGGGATACTGCTTCTCACTGAAGAGATGCAGCTGGTCTATGGAGACTTACTTTCAGGCAAGAGCTACCCATCTGCAGACAGCTGTTTTGGGGTTCTTGTCCTTTATCAGTACAGAGCATGCTACAGGTTGACTGAATGAGGCATCTTAGATACAGATAAAGTGTGTGTAAGTGTGTTTGGGGGTACTGCTTCTCACTGAAGAGATGCAGCTGGTCTATGGAGATTTACTTTCAGGCAAGAGCTACCCATCTGCGGACAGCTGTTTTGGTGTTCTTGTCCTTTATCAGTACAGAGCATGGTACAGGTTGACTGAATGAGGCATCTTAGATACAGATAAAGTGTGTGGGGGTAACTGCTTCTCACTGAAGAGATGCAGCTTGTATATGGAGACTTACTTTCAGGCAAGAGCTACCCATCTGCAGACAGCTGTTTTGGGGTCCCTGTCCTTTATCAGTACAGAGCATGGTACAGGTTGACTGAATTAGGCATCTTAGATACAGATCAGGTGTGTGTAAGTGTGTGTGGGGGTACTGCTTCTCACTGAAGAGATGCAGCTGGTCTATGGAGACTTACTTTCAGGCAAGAGATACCCATCTGCAGACAGCTGTTTTGGGGTTCTTGTCCTTTATCAGTACAGAGCATGGTACAGGTTGACTGAATGAGGCATCTTAGATACAGATAAGGTGTGTTTAAGTGTGTGTGGGGGTACTGCTTCTCACTGAAGAGATGCAGCTAGTCTATGGAGTCTTATTTTCAGGCAAGAGCTACCCATCTGCAGACAGCTGTTTTGGGGTTCTTGTCCTTTATCAGTACAGAGCATGGTACAGGTTGACTGAATGAGGCATCTTAGATACAGATAAGGTGTGTGTGTAAGTGTGTGTGGGGGTACTGCTTCTCACTGAAGAGATGCAGCTTGTATATGGAGACTTACTTTCAGGCAAGAGCTACCCATCTGCAGACAGCTGTTTTGGGGTCCCTGTCCTTTATCAGTACAGAGCATGGTACAGGTTGACTGAATGAGGCATCTTAGATACAGATAAGGTGTGTGTAAGTGTGTGTGTGTGGGGGGGTACTGCTTCTCACTGAAGAGATGCAGCTAGGCTATGGAGCCTTATTTTCAGGCAAGAGCTACCCATCTGCAGACAGCTGTTTTGCGGTTCTTGTCCTTTATCAGAACAGAGCAGGGTACTGGTTAACTGAATGAGGCATCAGATACAGATCAGGTGTGTGTAAGTGTGTGTGGGGGTACTGCTTCTCACTGAAGAGATGCAGCTGGTCTATGGAGACTTACTTTCAGGCAAGAGCTACCCATCTGCAGACAGCTGTTTTGGGGTCCCTGTCCTTTATCAGTACAGAGCATGGTACAGGTTGACTGAATTAGGCATCTTAGATACAGATCAGGTGTGTGTAAGTGTGTGTGGGGGTACTGCTTCTCACTGAAGAGATGCAGCTGGTCTATGGAGACTTACTTTCAGGCAAGAGATACCCATCTGCAGACAGCTGTTTTGGGGTTCTTGTCCTTTATCAGTACAGAGCATGGTACAGGTTGACTGAATGAGGCATCTTAGATACAGATAAGGTGTGTTTAAGTGTGTGTGGGGGTACTGCTTCTCACTGAAGAGATGCAGCTAGTCTATGGAGTCTTATTTTCAGGCAAGAGCTACCCATCTGCAGACAGCTGTTTTGGGGTTCTTGTCCTTTATCAGTACAGAGCATGGTACAGGTTGACTGAATGAGGCATCTTAGATACAGATAAGGTGTGTGTGTAAGTGTGTGTGGGGGTACTGCTTCTCACTGAAGAGATGCAGCTTGTATATGGAGACTTACTTTCAGGCAAGAGCTACCCATCTGCAGACAGCTGTTTTGGGGTCCCTGTCCTTTATCAGTACAGAGCATGGTACAGGTTGACTGAATGAGGCATCTTAGATACAGATAAGGTGTGTGTAAGTGTGTGTGTGTGGGGGGGTACTGCTTCTCACTGAAGAGATGCAGCTAGGCTATGGAGCCTTATTTTCAGGCAAGAGCTACCCATCTGCAGACAGCTGTTTTGCGGTTCTTGTCCTTTATCAGAACAGAGCAGGGTACTGGTTAACTGAATGAGGCATCAGATACAGATCAGGTGTGTGTGGGGATACTGCTTCTCACTGAAGAGATGCAGCTGGTCTATGGAGACTTACTTTCAGGCAAGAGATACCCATCTGCAGACAGCTGTTTTGGGGTTCTTGTCCTTTATCAGTACAGAGCAGGGTACAGGGTGACTGAATGAGGCATCTTAGATACAGATAAAGTGTGTGTAAGTGTGTTTGGGGGTACTGCTTCTCACTGAAGAGATGCAGCTAGCCTATGGAGACTTATTTTCAGGCAAGAGCTACCCATCTGCAGACAGCTGTTTTGGGGTTCTTGTCCTTCATCAGAACAGAGCAGGGTACTGGTTGACTGAATGGGATATGCTAGATAGGACCATTGCTTCTCAATGAAGAGATGAAGCTGGTGTATGGAGACTTATTTTCAGACAATGTTCCGTGGGAAAGGTATGCTAATTAGCTCTCCTCCAAAAGAAAAGAGAACTATCTTTAACCAGCTAACGACTCGTCCAAAGGGTAGAGTACCCTATCCTCAGGTGTTTTTTCTAGTATCTTGCCTCTTATCAGTACAGAGCAAGGTACTGCTTAGGTGAATGAGGTGTTTTAGGGGTATTGCGCTCTTATGTCCTCCTTTATAAACATGAAGCCGGCCCTTTATACAGATGCAGGTTCAGTAAATGTGTGAAGATCTCGTCCCCACCTCATGTGCTACTCAATTATTATAACAAGTCTGAAGCCTGGACACAGTAGAAACAATGGTGGTTGGATTTAGCAGATATAAAGTAGGGTGGCATTTAATGGGATATGCTCCATGCAGGACTATGCAATGTGATCTGAGTGCAGATATAATAGAGGGATCCACAGGATTTTCTGATCTGCAACACTGTCATTATGTTTGTGGTATGTGATGATGAAATGAATCTATAATTGATGTAGGATTAGAAACTTCTCAGATTTCTAGACCACTTTACATCAAAACCAGCTACTGTATAACATGTATGTATAACACATATAGATTCATGCAGCATAAGCACAGTTTTATGGATCTCATCCCTTATGGAAACTGAACTTTCCAGCTTTTATAACCTAAAGGGTTTGTCCAGCTTTTACCACAATTTTACCTACAGTATGCCTCAGGTATATAAAAAAGGCATTCACCTGCTCCCTGCAGCTCCGTTCCAGTGCTAAAGGTCCAATCCTGCTCTTTCCAGTCCCTGGCAGCTAAACCTATGGATGGTTCAGATGCCCCACTATGGGCAGTCATTGGCTTCATTAGTCATGTTTCCTTAAGCGGCACGTGACCCAGCGGCGATGTATGACATGAGGACACATCACCACTGAGGCCAGAGATTGGCCTCAGTGACACATGTGTGACCCCTCCGTAAGTTTACACCCAAGGGACCTTACCAGACAGGACCAGGCCTTCAGCACTAGAAGGGAGCTGAGGTACGCAGGTTGGATGCCTTTTTTATCTTATGTACAGCGCTGTCCGAGGCATGGGTAAAATCATGGAAAAACATGAAATGGCAGCCACTCTTTAACTGCATTCGGCTCCTTTAACATTTGAATCAAGATTTCACAGAGGTAACCGTTCCACTGGGACATCACTTTACTATATGGTAAGCACAACCTTGACTGTTTGTGATCGGTAACTTTTCGTAATGCAATATTTGCTTTATTTTATAGCAAGGCTTTCCAACCCAAATACCATAGGACTTCTTGGGACCTGCTTGGGGCCAGGTTTAGGCAACAGCAAGACCTGTCACATTTACATTAGGGATGGAAAACTGATTTCAACCAGATACTTGGAAAACGGTCAATACATCTGAGACAGAATTCTATTATTTTGTTCCTACATTAAGAGTTTTTGAGGTAGTAAAGGTAATAGGGGGATCCCAGGAACCTCCATGGTAACAAGGTTGGGACTTACGGTAGTATTGTCTATTAAAGAAGTTTGAAGAAAATGAACATTGGTAGACTAAGGCTACTTTCACACTGGCGTTTCGGCTTTCCGTTTGAGAGATCCGTTCAGGGCTCTCACAAGCGGTCCAAAACTGATCAGTTTTGCCCTAATGCATTCTGAATGGAAAAGGATCCGCTCAGAATGCATCAGTTTGCCTCCGATCAGTCACCATTCCGCTCTGGAGGCGGACACCAAAAGCGGAGCCAAACGGATCCGTCCTGGCACACAATGTAAGTCAATGGGTACGGATCAGTTTTCTCTGACACAATCTGGCATAATAGAAAATGCATCCGCCCCCCATTGACTTTCAATAGCGTTCAAGACGGATCTGTCAGGGCTATAGAAGACATAATACAACCGGATCCGTTCATGACGGATGCATGCAGTTGTATTATTGTAACGGAAGCGTTTTTGCAGATCCATGACGGATCCGCAAAAAACGCTAGTGTGAAAGTAGCCTAACTGGGGAGACTTTATATTTTTAGAAAGTTAATACAAGGCACTTACTAATGTATTCTGATTGGCCATATTGCCTCCTTTGCTGCCATAATCCCTGGATCCAAGCAGTGTATAATGTGATAGAAAAATGAATCCAGCCAGCACAGGAGACAATATGGACAATCACAATACATTAGTAAGTGCCTTGCATTAAAAGGTTCTGCAGTTTGTTTAAACTGATGATCTATCCTCTGGATAGATCATCAGCATCTATTCAGTGGGGGTCCGACACCCGGAACCCCCGCCGATCAGCTGTTTGAGAAGGCAGCAGCGCTCCAGCAGCGCCGCGGCCTTCTCACTGTTTACCGCTGGCCCAGTGACATCACGACTAGTATCACTGGCCTGGGCGGGGCTAAGCTCCATTCAAGTGAACATAGCTTAGCCACGCCCAGGCCAGTTGATCGGCGGGGGTCCCGGGTGTCGGACCCCTGCCGGTCAGATGCTGATGATCTATCCAGAGGAAAAATCATCAGTTTAAACAAAGTGCAGAACCTCTTTAACTTTCTCCACATGATAAATGCCACTTGCTGAAGTGACACAACCCCTTTATAGATTATGCTCGGTCCAGAAACAGCACCCTGTCTGTGTCTGATATTGCAGCTCTTTCCCATGTAAGTGAATGCGGCTAAACACCAAAGTCCACGGACAGTGCTGTTTCTGGGGGGAAAATACTTTTTTTTTAAATTCTGGACAACCCTTTAATGGTGAATTATAAGGATTTTAAATACTAGTGGTCTGCCAACCTAATACGGCTAACATTTACCATGTCAACATATTTATGAAGCTAAGTGGCTTCATTTGTGGCAACAGGAAGAGATGGAATCACGATCTATATTTTCTTAAATCATGTTTATTCACAAATTGGTGTTATCATGTAGATCCTGTACACTGCCCTATTTATATGTGAGTTTAGAGCACTGTGTTCACTGCTTGACAAAGGCTTCATAGAGATGAGCTGAAACATTGCATTAGCATTGGGTGTAATAAAGATCCATATTTTTCACCGAAGACCGGAGTGCTGCCTTGTTACCTTCTTCACTAGATAGATAGATAAATATAAAAGATAGATAGATAGATAGATAGATAGATACAGAGATACAGATAAATAAATTGATAGATAGATAAATATATATATATTTTTTTTTTTTAGATAGATAGATAGATATGGGATAGATAGATATGAGATAGATAAATCGATAGATAGATAAATAGATAGATAAATTGATAGATCGATAGATAGATAGATATGGGACAGATAGATAGATATGGGATAGATAGATCGTTATGGGACAGATAGATAGATATGGGATAGATAGATAGATAGATAGATAGATAGATAGATAGATGGGCGATAGATAGATAGATAGATAGATAGATAGATAGATATGGGATAGATAGATAGATAGATAATAGATAGATAGATAGATAGATAGATAGATAGATAGATATGAGATAGATAATATATAGAGAGATAGATAAATAGATGGGAGATAGATAGATAGATAGATAGATAGATGGGAGATAGATAGATATGAGATAGATAGATAGATAGATAGATAGATAGATAGATATGGGACAGATAGATAGATAGATATGGGATAGATAGATAGATATGGGATAGATAGATAGATAGATAGATAGATATGGGATAGATAGATAGATGGGAGATAGATAGATAGGAGATAGATAGATAGATAGATAGATAGATAGATAGATAGATAGATAGATAGATAATAGATAGATAGATAGATATGAGATAGATAATATATAGAGAGATAGATAAATAGATGGGAGATAGATAGATAGATAGATAGATAGATAGATAGATAGATAGATAGATGGGAGATAGATAGATATGAGATAGATAGATAGATAGATAGATAGAAAGATATGGGACAGATAGATAGATAGATAGATATGGGATAGATAGATAGATAGATAGATAGATAGATAGCTATGAGATAGATAGATAATATATAGAGAGATAGATAAATATGAGATAGATAATATATAGAGAGATAGATAGATAGATGGGAGATAGATAGATAGATAGATAGATAGATAGATAGTTATGGGACAGATAGATAGATAGATAGATAGATAGATAGATAGGAGATAGATAGATAGATAGATATGAGATAGATAGATATGAGATAGATAGATAGATAGATAGATAGATAGACAGATAGATATAAGATAGATAGATAGATAGATAGATATGAGATAGATAGATAGATAGATAGATAGATAGATAATAGATAGATAGAGAGATAGATAGATATTAGATAGATAGATAGATAGATAGGAGATAGATAGATAGATAGATAGATAGATAGATAGATAGATATGAGATAGATAGATAGATAGATAGGAGATAGATAGATATTAGATAGATAGATAGGAGATAGATAGATAGATATTAGATAGATAGATAGATAGATAGATAGATAGATAGATAGATAGTTATGGGACAGATAGATAGATAGATAGATATGGGACAGATAGATAGATAGGAGATAGATAGATAGATAGATAGATAGATAGATAGATAGATAGTTATGGGACAGATAGATAGAAGCCCTTTCTTCTCCCTGGAGTCATTTAGCTCATCTCACAATGCATGCTGAATCTTCTGACCATAGTAGCCTTCATGTGACAGCTCCTCCACCCCACAATTTAATTTTGACAGTGTAAGTGGTTCGTTGTCTCAGGGGTTAATGCTGCTACCTTAGGCCTCGCATATGAATAGGCCCAGGATATAGGATAATTGGATTTGGGTTCAAAATGGTTTGTCATTTAAGAAAGACAAAAAGGCATCTCCCCATGGTGCCTCCGTCAGGCTTTAAGCAACCCCAGCATCTCTGACCTGTGTTATCGGTGGCAAGACGCGTTCATTTGTTATGCAGTCATGCTTGCTTAGCTAAACTCCCATTGTCCATCTGGGAGAAGATGCTCTTTCCAAACAGGTGCCAGATGTATTGGCTTGCACTTTGTGTAATTAAATTCATCTGTCAGGCGTTAGTGATGTCTCCTACAGGAGCCACTTCCAATGCAGAAAATGAAGGCTGGAAATTTCATGGTCTCCCTCAGCCAAGGTTGATTGCACTCTTGTTGGCAACATGCCCCAGGCACGAGAGAAGGGCAGGACTCAGAGTATGGTGGCTTTTACTAGCCTGTGGCTTGCCAAGCGATCTGTTCAGTGCGGAAGGTGCTTGTTCAAACACTGCTAATGGAAAACCACAAAACATTAGCAGGTTGCAACAGCAGTGTGTTGGCATGTATAGAGCCCTGTCCAGTCAGAGCCTCGACACGTTCCAGGATTGACAGGAAATGAGTCTCTAAACAAAAGCCAGCATTACCAGTAAGTACCGACCTCTGGGCTATGGGCTCCCTTATTGATGCTGCGTGATCCGAACAAGCTAGATATATCCAGTTCATGTTTGATATGTCAAGCCATTTATTTTCTGAAAGAGAAATCGCTGTAATGCTGGAAACAGCAGATGGCTGAGCCCAAAAGCAATGCCAGCGCTGTCATTGACCCCGTTATGCCCTGAATAAAGATTCCTTGCACTAAGCATTTAGGAATAGAGTCAACAATTAGGGAAAAGATAAGTGTTGTCTGATGCATGCGCAGAGTTACTTACAATTATATTCTAATACTATTGTAGGAAATCAGGTGCTTATAGCGTACCTGAGTTAAAAAAAAAAAAGTTTGCATAATGGCTGTGCTTCTTTGTACAGTCAAAACTGTGAAAGAATTGGTGTATTTTGCGTTTGCCTAAAGTCTCTTTCAGACATATTATTCCTTGCTTCAGCTGCACAGCTAGATGCATTTCACTCAGAAGCTGTAGGTGTCTCCCTTCTGTTGAATCTGCCATTACTGAATGCAGTAACCTCATTTCCCTTGCTTTCCACTATTGGTGTTTTCTTTTTGGATGCTCAGAAAGATGATAAGGAGGGAGAGAGACTTACAGACACATAGGAGCTTCTCAGCTCTTCAGAAGCACTGTATAGGCAGTGCTGCTATCAGGCTCAGAAGCTGAGCTATCTCTCACACTCCCCCACTTCCTGTGAATCTTCTTGACAACAGGGAGTAGACTGCAAATTAGGTAGAAGAGAGATCCCTAGTGGCCATGACTTTGCAAAGTTTTTCGGTTTTTCGGTAAATCTGCTAGTTACACCATTCCCTATTAAATTAAATGAAATTTTGTGAAAGTACAGAGAATCTTTAACATTTTCAAATCACAAAGTTTTGTTTAAAAATTAAAGGGTTTTTCTGGGATTCATATATTGATGCTATATCCTTAGAATAGGTCATGGATATCTGATCGGTGTTGTTCTGACTCCTGGAACCCCCACCGAGCAGCTGTTTGAAGAGGCTGCGGAACTCCAGTGAGCACTGCAGTCTTTTCCTAGGCCAGTGGCATCATGTTTATTGGCCTAGGCACAGCTCAGTCCTATTCAACTGAATGAGCCTGAGGTACAATATCAAGCACAACCACTATACAACGTACAGCGCTGTGCTTGGTTAGCTCTGGTGAGAGCTGCATCCTCTTTAAACAGCTGATCTGCGGGGGTGCAAGGTGTTGTTGGACTCCCCAACTATCAGATATTGATTGATTTTGATCAGTTATTGATTTTCCTGAAGCTAGGTAATCAGTATTGAAGTCTTGGAAAACCTATATAGTGGTAGAAATTTCTGCAACGGTCTCATTTATCAGAATTGAGCTTGTAGAAATCAATGTACTTCCTATCGAAACAACGAATGGAAATGATAGCATTCTGTGCTCAATGCAATTAATGTTCCAAGTGGTCTGAATATGAACAGTTGTTACCAGAATACTATGGTTCACAGCAATGAGCGGAAGGTAAAGCTTCTTGTTGGGTAGATGCCTTCTTGTTGGGTAGATGCCTATAGTCTAGCATCCTGTGCACATATAGAATATAGTGCTACATACAATGCATGCATTTATTATATGAAAGATAACTAAAATGACGGAATACACTGTCACCCGTCATGTTCGTCCTTGGTAGGGAGCGTTTTTCTTGAAGATGTAGAATACTTGGCAGAGCTGTGTTTCAGAAACTGGGTCCTTGATAACCTACTTTTCTCTTAGTAACATAGTTTGCTACCCCCTTGAGGTAGAAGCCAATTTTCCTCATTTAATGGGAAAAAATTCCCTCCCGACTCCAATCAGGCAATCATAATAACTCCCTGGATCAACGACCCCTCTCTAGTAGCTATAACCTGTAATATTATTACACTCCAGAAATATATCCAGGCCCCTCTTGAATTCCTTTATTGTACTCACCATAACCACCTCCTCAGGCAGAGAGTTCCATAGTCTCACTGCTCTTATCGTAAATAATGCTCTTCTATGTTTGAGTACAAACCTTCTTTCCTCCAGACGCAGAGGATGTCCCCTCGTCACAGTCCTGGGGATAAATAGATGATGGGATAGATCTCTGTACTGACCCCTGATATATTTATACATAGTTATTAGATCTCCCCTCAGTCGTCTTTTTTCTAAAGTAAATAACCCTAATTTTGATAATCTTTCTGGGTACTGTAGTACACCCATTCAAGCTATTACTTTAGTTGCCCTCCTCTGGACCCTCTCCAGCTCTGCTATGTCTGCCATGTTCACAGGAGCCCAGAACTGTACACAGTACTCCATGTGTGGTCTGACTAATGATTTGTAAAGTGGTAGGACTATGTTCTCATCACGTGCATCTATGCCCCTTTTGATGCAACCCATTATCTTATTGGCATTGGCAGCAGCTGCCTGACACTGGTTTTTACAGTTAAGTTTGCTATCCACTAAAATTCGTAAGTCCTTTTCCATGTCAGTGATTTTTACCATTTAGTATGTACGGTTGACTTGCATTATTCCTTTCCATGTGCATAACCTTACATTTGTCAGTGTTAAACCTCATCTACCACTTCTCCGCCCAAGCCTCCAATGTATCCAGACCCATCTATAGCAGTATACTGTCCTCTTCTGTGTTAATTACTTTAGGCAGTTTAGTGTCATCTGCAAAAATGTATATTTTACTGTGCAAGCCTTCTACAAGATCATTAATAAATATGCTGAAGAGAATAGGGCCCAATACTGACCCCTGAGGTACCCCACTAGTGACAGTGACCCAATCTGAGTGTGTACCGTTAATAACCACCCTCTATTTTCTATCACTGAGCCAGTTACTTACCCACATCCAGACATTTTCTCCCAGTCCGAGCA
This sequence comes from Bufo bufo, assembly GCF_905171765.1. Lineage (NCBI taxonomy): Eukaryota > Metazoa > Chordata > Amphibia > Anura > Bufonidae > Bufo > Bufo bufo. Next base: position 237,414,144 of record NC_053390.1, read on the forward strand.
TTCTCATTTTATACGGTATACTAACCTTTTATACTAATGCTTCTGAGAATTCAAGATATACGACATCTATTGACTCACCCTGGGCAAGTCTAGAACTTACCTCCTCATAGAAACTAATTAAATTAGTTTGACATGACCGATCCCTCATGAGCCATGCTGATATGGTGTTATTTGCTTATTTTCATTGAGGTACTCCAAGATAGCCTCTTATAGAAAACCTTCAAACAGTTTACCCACAACAGATATTAAACATACCGGCCTATAGTTTCCGCGCTCTGTGTTTGACCCCTTTCTCTTAGAGTACAGGGGTGTATGCCATCTGGTCCGGGTGATTTGTCTATTTTGATCTTTTTAAGACGCCGCAGTACTTCTTCCTGGGTCAGACAGAGCACTTTTATTGGGGAATTTACTTTTACATTCTGCATTTCATCTGAAAGTTTATTTTCCTTAGTGAATACAGTGGAGAAAAAAATATTTAATAGATTTGCTGTCTGCAACTCCCCCCTCATTACTCTGTAAAGGGCCTTCTTTTTGTAATTTATTGCTTCCATTACATTTCTATTTATCCACATTGATTTTTTTCTTATTCTTTAACCTTTTATTCCTATAAGGTATGTACCTCTCACAATTAGAGTTTAGGATGCTTTTTAAAATATCCAATTTTGTGGCTGTAATTTTTATTTTTGAGGATGTTGTCCCAGTTAGTGAGGCTAATGGTCTCTCTTAGATGGTCAAATTTAGCTTTTTTGAAGTTTGTTTTTTTTGTGCCTCCCTGAAGAAACACTCTTTTGAATGACAAAGTTTATTATTATGGAAGGTTATTATTTTATGGTCACTATTTCCCAGGTGTCCCCAACCTGCACATCTGTTGTTCTGTCACGTCTATTGGTTAATACTAAGTCCAGTATGGCTGTCCCTCTAGTCAGATCCTGAACCAGTTGGGAAAAGTAAATTTTCTTTAGTTGAGTGCCCATAGTTGAGTGCCCATAATAATGACCTCATTATGATTTGCTGCCTTATCTGTTTACCTTAGTAGCAGATTTTATGTGGACTCTGTTATATTAGGTGGCTTAAAACAAACTCCTATTAGTATTTTATTATTGTTCTATGTTCATTTCCCTCAATTATATCTTATACATTTCATTTAATGTTTGGGTATGTTGTTAAAAGATATTGACAGTATCCACTATAACAGTGATATCCACACCCCCCCCCCCCCTCCTTTAACACTGACCCTCCCCCTTAAAATGGGACCTCCACAGCAGCCCACCCCCTTAACTTTGACCTTTACAGCAGCCTGCCCTTTTAATAGTGAATTCCACAGCACACCACCCCCTTGACAGTGACCTTCACAGGGGCCCACCCCCTTATCAGTGACCTCTATAGCATCAGCCCCTTAACACTGACTTTAGGTTACAGTCTCCTTAACTGACCTCCACCATTCCCGGCCCCCTTAACAGAGACCTCCACAGTGACTGCCCTTTTAACAGTGACTGCCACAGTACCCTGCTCCCTTAACAGTGACCTCTACTGTACCCCACCCCTTTAATAGTGACCTCCACAGAGCTCCATTCCCTTAAAATGTGACTTACACAAAACCCCACCCCCTTAACAGTGACCTCTGCAGCACCCTGCCCCTTAAGACTGACCTCCATAGCGGACCATTCCCTTAACTGTGACCTCCACCATTCCCTGCCCCCTTAACAGAGACCTCCACAGTGCCCAACCCTTTAACAGTGACCTCCACAGCATCTCACCCCCTTAACAGTGACCTCCACAGCAGCTGCCCCTTTCTTAGTGACCTCCACAGTACCCCATCTCCTTAACAGTGATTTCCACAACACCCCGCCCCCTTAACAGTGGCCTCTACAGCAATCTGCCCCTTAACACTGACCTCCATAGCGGACCGTCCCATTAACTGTGACCTCCACAGCAGCCTGCCCCTAGAGTAGCCAGAGGTCCGTTTCTAGACAGTCCGGCTTTCAGATTTCCTGTCCTCCATCCAGTGCAGGGCCTGGACGGACACAGGACTGTCCTTTAGAACAGCTCACTCTTAGACAGCAGCACTGTGCTGTCTGAGCATGAGCTGCAGGGAGAAAGTCACCATCCCTCCCACTCCTGCAGCTGACAAGTAGATTTTTACCTTTATTTTTTCAATACCCGTTGGCTGCGGAGTGGGAGGGGGCATGGCCTAATCAAGTCAGGGGCGTGGTTTAGTGGACCTGGGGGTGGGGTTTTAAGTCCATCTTTTGAGCGTGGCCTGAATGGCCACCCTACCTGCCCCCTTAACTGTGACCTCCAAAGCACTTCGCTCTCTTAACAGTGTCATCCACATCGCCCTGCCCCTTTAATGCTGACCTACAGCAGTGAAGAAAAATGGCTGGGAAACCTGGTGTAAAACTGTGTGTATGTGCAGACTAAGGACCTGCGAGCTTCTATTGGCTGATAAGGGACATTTTTTGGGAATATCTCAGGAACGGTACGTGCTAGAGACCTGAGACCCGATCTAAAACCTAAGGACCCTCCACTTATCTCTAACTTTGTCATTGGTTCCAATGTGGACCATGACTGCTGGATCTTCTCCAGCCCCCCCCCCCAGTAATCTATCAATCCGATCCGCGATGTGTCAAACTCAATCGCCAGGAAGACAATACACGGTTCAGTGATCCCAGTCTTTGTGATAGATCACCCTGTCTGTACCCCTAATAATTGAGTCTCCCACTACCAGCACCTGTCTGGCCTGCCCTGCTCTCCTAGTCCTCTGCTTACTGGAGCTGACATTCCCCTGACTGGCAAAGGAAATGTCTGGCTGCAGCAGTGCTGTCCCTAAACTGATATCCCTCTCATCTGCCAACCTTGCAAACTTGTTGGGGTGTGTCAGATCAGGGCTAGCCTCCCTGGCACTCTTTCCTGTACCCCACTTTCTAACTGTTACCCAGCTAGCTACCTCATTTTCCTGATCCTCCATACTACCACCCTCCCCCACATCTACCCCATAGAGTGCCTGCTCAGTGAGCAGCAAACTCCTTTCCAAATGCACAATTTCCTCACATTTTGAACAAAGCTATACACCCTCAAACGGCTGTTCCAGGACTGCATACATTGGATGTGCACTGGACTGCCTTTTCAATAGTGGAACACATACTAATGGGAATTACACAAGACAAAAATAAAAAATGCAATAATACAGTGCAGTGAAAAGCAACTGACTAAGGCTACTTTCACACTAGCGTTCGGAGCGGATCCGTCTGATGTTTCATCAGACGGATCCGCTCCGATAATGCAGACGTTTGCATCCGTTCAGAACGGATCCGTCTGCATTATAACTTAGAAAATTTTCTAAGTCTGAAAGTAGCCTGAGCGGATCCGTTCAGACTTTACATTGAAAGTCAATGGGGAACGGATCCGCTTGAAGATTGAGCCATACTGTGTCATCTTCAAGCGGATCCGTCCCCATTGACTTACATTGTAAGTCTGGACGGATACGCTCGCCTCCGCGTGGCCAGGCGGACACCCGAACGCTGCAAGCAGCGTTCAGGTGTCCGCTCACTGAGCGGAGCGGAGGCTGAACGCTGCCAGACTGATGCATTCTGAGCGGATCCGCCTCCACTGAGAATGCATTAGGGCCGGACGGCTGCGTTCAGGACCGCTCGTGAGCCCCTTCAAACGGTGCGCACGAGCGGACACCTGAACGCAGGTGTGAAAGTAGCCTTACTGTAATCCCATTCTAAAGCCCCTGAATCTAAAGTCACTTTATACAAACACACACTTGAAATCAAACATGCGAACGCTCCCAAACTTGCATTTTTAGTCTGCTCACAGACAACGTCATACCAGACTGCTGATTTTTTTCCCTCTGGATTCAAAGGATTGCTCATTTGCCCTATTCTGTGCCTTATGGAAAATGACTGGACAGACTTTTTTTTTTTTTGTTTGGAAACTTTTAGTGATTTTGATCAAATCGTCTTGTTGTCTTCACTTTTCATGTAAATGTCATCAGCTTGCTATAAATGGAGTCTTGTACCCATCTTCTCCCAGGGTCTGAGTGATCCTGTCTGATCTCCTGTAACACTGTCTGCAGCTATTGAGCTGCTCATTGTATGACTGGCGCTCTGATTGACATATACAGCCATGAGGAATAATTACTATACTGTTCTGTGGCTCTGCATCTCATTCCGTGTGCTGATAATGAACCCTGGACATGGTCCTATGAAAGGAGGATTGTGACCGTACTTTTGGTGGGTTTACTATGTATTACTATGTATCTACGACTCACCAGTATCTTAGCGACAACCGTCCTTGTACTGAATGCATAAAGCTTCAGAGACCTCCTACATGCCACCGATTGCTCTAAAGTGCTCGCATTAGCTCATTCTCCCTGACCTCTTTGCCGAGTTTAGACAGCTGTATCCAAAGAGTCACACAATAGAGAATCGGATTGTATGAACAGAGATACAAGGACATTATGGATGATGGGTCATAACTTGGCTTGGTCATTCTTGACTGAAACTTTCTATTATTAGAGAAGAGCCTGAACTTTTTATACTTTGTAATAAGACAGAAAGTCCTGTGTATTCCCTTAAAAGAATTTAGTATCCATTCTAGAAAACATAATGAACTCTTGCCGAAACTGGCTCTACAAATGTTTTGTCTTTATTAGTTCCCAAATTCTGTGAAAAGCTCTCCAACATTCCCCATTCTCCGTTTTCTTTCTTGCCTCACTGTATGGCTGTCACATATCGTCAGTGATTAGTATTCAGCTAAACGTCGCGGTTAAGCTTTTACTTACTGGAAACATTAGGTGGAATAATATCTTTATCCATATGTACCCATTTTCTTAGCACTGATGGGAGGCACCAGAAGGATATTTAAATTTTTATGTGCCTAAAGGGGATCTAACTTCTCGTCTTTGATTTCTAGTGACATCGGCACTTGTGCTTAGATATTTTTTCGTGTTAGAACTGTCCCTGGGTTTTATTGAGATCAACTGCAGAACGTCATGTTTCTTGTGCTGTCAGATTCAGTTCTCGCTATCTGGTCTCACAGTGTCTGATTTATACATTAAGATTTATCATTGAAGTTCAGTCATGATCATGTCATGATGCGAAATCTAGAATTAGATATCTCTATGCAGTGCACTGCTAGGCTGGCAGGAAATTGCCCTTGGAAGTTGTTTTCAGACATTATGCGTCTAGGAACGAAAAAGAAAAATCTCAATAAAGAGTTCTTTTGTGGGAATTCCTCCATTCAGAATGTGTCCTAGCCACCCTTGAACAGTTCACATTTACATTGCTGTACAATAGAAGACTGCATCAAATGCAGATCCGTGCTGCAGCTTGAACTGGCGCCAAATCAGCCGCTTGGACGTATGAAACTGAGCTGTGCCCTGAGCAGCCATGTTACAATATATGCACTAACTGCAACTTAGGGCACTTTCACTCTAGCGTTTTTCTTTTCCGGCGCTGAGTTCCGTCACAGGGGCTCTATACTGGAAAATAACTGATCAGTTTTATCCCCATGCATTCTGAATAGAGAGTAAGGGCTCTTTCACACTTGCGTTGTCCGGATCCGTCGTGTACTCCATTTGCCGGAATTACACGCCAGATCCGGAAAAACGCGTAAGAATGCATAATTGTTTCTTTCTGGATGCGTCTTTCCGGCTTTTTTGGTAAGAGACTGATCCGGAAAACCTGAAGCCAACATCAACGTTTTTTTTCCGGATCCGTCGTACGGATCCGGTATGGGGTCGGATCCGTACGACGGATCCGGAAAAAAAAGTTGATGTTGGCTTCAGGATTTCCGGATCAGTCTCTTTTCGCGCCAGCCAAGTCCTTCCTACTTCCTGGCGCAGACGCAACTTCCGGATCCGTCGTTGCGTCGTAACAACTGAAGATGTTAGGACGGATCCGGAATAATACATTTCAATGGGCTATTATTCCGGATCCGTCGATGCGGCAAGTGTTCAGGATCTTTGACCGGAGCAAAAAGTGCAGCATGCTGCGGTATTTTCTCCGGCCAAAAAACGTTCCGGTCCTGAACTGAAGACATCCTGATGCATCCTGAACGGATTTCTCTCCATTCAGAATGCATGGGGATAATCCTGATCAGGATTTTTCCTGCATAAAGCCCCGACGACGGAACTCTATGCCGGAAAACAAAAGCACAAGTGTGAAAGAGCCCTAATCCGTTCAGGATGCATCAGGATGTCTTCAGTTCAGTCGTTTTGACTGATCAGGCAAAAGAGAAAACCGCAGCATGCTACAGTTTTATCTCCGGCGAAAAAAACTGAAGACTTGCCTGAATGCCGGAACCGTCCTTCCGGTCTGCTCATGCGCAGACTGAAAAAAAGGTGAAAAAAATAAATGCCGGATCCGTTTCGCCGGATGACACCGGAAAAACGGATCCGGCATTTCAAAGCATTCAGAATACCGGAATGCCGGATCCGTCCTTCCGGTCTGCTCATGCGCAGACTGAAAAAAAGGTGAAAAAAATAAATGCCGGATCCGTTTCGCCGGATGACACCGGAAAAACGGATCCGGCATTTCAATGCATTTTTTCGACTGATCAGGCATTTTTAAGACTGATCAGGATCCTGATCAGTTTTACTAATGCCATCAGTTGGCATACGTTTTGCCTGATCCGGCAGGCAGTTCCGGCGACGGAACTTCTTGCCGGATCTCTCTGCCGCAAGTGTGAAAGTACCCTTAGGGTCCATTCACACGTCCGTTGTTTCTTTCCTGATCTGTTCCGTTTTTTGCGGAACAGATCTGGACCAGATCTGGACCCATTCATTTTCAATGGGTCCTGAAAAAAATCGGACAGCTCAATGTCTGATTTTTTTTCAGGACCCATTGAAAATGAATGGGTCCAGATCTGGTCCAGATCTGTTCAGCAAAAAACGGAACAGATCAGGAAAGAAACAACGGACGTGTGAATGGACCCTTATACTGATGGGAAACGTATACTGAAATGCTGAAAATCCAACACAAAAGTTTTAGGCAGGTGTAGATAAAAAATGCTGCAACGTAAGAATGCTTTTAAAAATAGAAGTATTGATCTCTTATATATATAAAAATGAATTTCTGTCTGTTCATTATGCACTGCCAAACAGCTGGACCGATCTGCACCAAATTTGGTACATGGGTACATCAGGTGTCCGGAAAGGTTTTAGACCAGGTCTCAGCTCTCTAGGACGTAGCGTTCCTGAGATATTCTCAAATATCTGGTTGACAGAACTTTGTTTTCCATTCAGCATAACGGAAGCCAGACGGATACGTTATGCTTGCCCATATACTTCTATTATGACGGATCAAAATGGAATGCTTCTAAAGGTTTTCGTTTTGATTTCCGTCTTCTGGATTCCGTTATTTTCCATTATAACCATGTTATAACAGAAAGCCATAACGGAATACATAACGGTGATGTGAACAAGTCCTCAAGGGGGCAATGCGCTGCAGAGGTTATTCTTAAGGGGGCAGGGCATTGTGGGGCTGACAGTTAAGGGGGTGAGCCACTGTGAAGGTCACTTTTAAGGGGCCTTGGTTCTGTGGAGGTAACCGTTTAATGGGCGGGCTGCTGTGGAGGTCACTGTTAAGGGACCGCACACTTTGGAGATCACTGTTAAGGGGCGAGGGGCTGTGGATGTCATTGTTAAGGAGGTGCGCCTCTGTGAAGGTCACTGTTAAGGGGGTAGGCTGCTGTGAATTTCAAAGTGGAGGTCAATGTTAAGGGTTCGGGTTCTGTGGATGGTCAGTGTTAAAGGGACGGACCGCTGTGGAGGACACTGTTATGGGAGCGAGGGGCTAAGGGTCACAGTTAACGGGGTGGGGCACTGCAGAGGTCACTGTTAAAGCGGTGGGCTGCTGTGGAGGTCAAAGCCTCACACACAAACAGGTCATTCTGTTAGTAGTTTATATTTATCATTTAACAAAATGAAAAGTGAATGAACAAGAGAAATCTAAGTTAAATCAATATTTGGTTTGAACACCCTTTGCCGTCAAAACAGCATCATTTCCACTAGGTATACTTGCACACAGTTTATGAAGGAACTTGGCAGGACGGTTGTTCCAAACAACCAAGGTGCTTAGGCAATACAAGGTGCTTAGGCTGCCCTATTGTATACCGCTAGTCCCTAGACCTGTCAGTTGCAACTATAGGCTGTGCTATAGTATGTAGGCTAAATATATTAACGCCTATATACTGTTATATCTACCAGTACAGCCTGCAGAGGCACATATTAGTGAAGCGGTGCACAACCTGCGGCTCTTGATACCATTCTGTACGGCCCCCACCCATATGGTCACAGACATGTATGTCTATGTCTTGTGGCTGCTCACATGTATCTTTCATGCATTCTCCCATTAGATGGCAGTATTAGAACTGTAACTAGACATTTATGATATACAGTCAGGTCCATAAATTTTGGGACATCAACACAATTCTGGCTCTATACACCACCACAATGGATTTGAAATGAAACGAACAAGATGAACTTTAAAGGGAATCTGTCACTAGCATATTGTGTAATAAAGTACCTTATTTCCATATGTCTTGTTCTTTTTATTCTGTGTCTTGTCATTTCTTAAAAAAAAAACGCTTTTTATGATATTCAAATGAAGCTGTAAGGAGCCCAGAGGGGCGTTATTCTTTGTCCACGGTGCCCAGGAACGCCCCTCTGAAGTGCCGTGCCCGCCTAAATTTGAAAACGAATAACTCCTCCAAGATCGCCGCTCTGCGGCAAGCACCCCCGATCCTCCTCTCGCCTGCATCCGAAATCCCGCGCAGGCGCAGTGCCGGCGACTGAGGGCAACAGCTTCAACAGCGTCACTGGGCATGCGCCGATCCCAGCTGGCTGAGGAAACAGCGAACACGTCACTGGGATCGGCGCATGCCCAGTGACGCTGTTGAAGCTGTTGCCCTCAGTCACCGGCACTGCGCCTGCGCGGGATTTCGGATGCAGGCGAGAGGAGGATCAGGGGTGTTTACCGCAGAGCGCAGCACTGGGGGGGGGGAGCACTTAGCCTCGCCTCTGGGAGGCGATTTAGGCGATCTTGGAGGAGTTATTAGTTTTCAAATTTAGGCGGGCACGGCACTTCAGAGGGGCGTTCCTGGGCACCGTGGACAAAGAATAACGCCCCTCTGGGCTCCTTACAGCTTCATTTGAATATCATAAAAAGCATTTTTTTGAAGAAATGACAAGACACAGAATAAAAAGAACAAGACATATGGATATAAGGTACTTTATTACACATGGATTCATTAAAAAAAAATTTTGCTAATATGCTAGTGACAGATTCCCTTTAACTGCAGACTGTCAGCTTTAGGGAGCATTCACATGACCGTAAGTGTTTTGCGGTCTGCAAATCCGCAAAACACGGATACAGGCTGTGTGCGTTCCTCATTTTGCGGGCCACACATGGCCAGCGCTATATAGAGAATGCCTATTCTTGTCCGCAACCGCGGACAAGAATAGGACATGCTCTTTCTTCTTTGCGGGGCCACGGAACGGAACAACGGATGCGGACAGCACACGATGTGCTGTCCGCATCTTTTGAGGCCCCATAAATGAATGGGAACGGATGCGGATCCATTTATACGGTCGTGTGAATGCTCCCTTAATTTGAGGATATTTACATCCAAATCAGGTGAACGGTGTAGGAATTACAACAGTTTGCATATGTGCCTCCCTCTAAGGGGCCAAAAGTAATGGGACAGAATAATAATCATAAATCAAACTTTCACTTAATAATACTTGGTTGCAAATCCTTTGCAGTCAATTACAGCCTGAAGTCTGGAACGCATAGACATCACCAGACGCTGGGTTTCATCCCTGGTGATGCTCTGCCAGGCCTCTACTGCAACTGTCTTCAGTTCCTGCTTGTTCTTGGGGCATTTTCCCTTCAGTTTTGTCTTCAGCAAGTGAAATGCATGCTCAATCGGATTCAGTTCAGGTGATTGACTTGGCCATTGCATAACATTCACTTCTTTCCCTTAAAAAACTATTTGGTTGCTTTTGCAGTATGCTTTGGGTCATTGTCCATCTGCACTGTGAAGCGCCGTCCAATGAGTTCTGAAGCATTTGGCTGAATATGAGCAGATAATATTGCCCGAAACACTACAGAATTCATCCTGCTGCTTTTGTCAGCAGTCACATTATCAATAAATACAAGAGAACCAGTTCCATTGGCAGCCATACATGCCCACGCCATGACACTACCACCACCATGCTTCACTGATGAGGTGGTATGCTTAGGATCATGAGCAGTTCCTTTCCTTCTCCATACTCTTCTCTTCTCATCACTCTGGTACAAGTTGATCTTAGTCTCATCTGTCCATAGGATGTTGTTCCAGAACTGTAAAGGCTTTTTCAGATGTCGTTTGGCAAACTCTAATCTGGCCTTCCTGTTTTTGAGGCTCACCAATGGTTTACATCTTGTGGTGAACCCTCTGTGTTCACTTTGGTGAAGTCTTCTCTTGATTGTTGACTTTGACACACATACACCTACCTCCTGGAGAGTGTTCTTGATCTGGCCAACTGTTGTGAAGGGTGTTTTCTTCACCAGGGAAATAATTCTTCGGTCATCCACCACAGTTGTTTTCCGTGGTCTTCCGGGTCTTTTGGTGTTGCTGAGCTCACTGGTGCGTTCCTTCTTTTTAAGAATGTCCCAAACAGTTGTTTTGGCCACGCGTAATGTTTTTGCTTTTTCAGCCTAATGATGGCTTGCTTCACTGATAGTGACAGCTCTTTGGATCTCATCTTGAGAGTTCACAGCAACAGATTCCAAATGTAAATAGCACACATGAAATGAACTCTGGACCTTTTATCTGCTCATTGTAATTGGGATAATGAGGGAATAACACACACTCGGCCATGGAACAGCTGAGAAGCCAATTGTCCCAATACTTTTGGTCCCTTAACAAGTGGGAGGCACACATGCAAACTGTTGTAATTCCTACACCGTTCACCTGATTTGGATGTAAGTTAAGACACATCTTGTTTGTTTCATTTCAAATCCATTGTGGTGGTGTATAGAGCCAAAAACTTTACAATTGTGGCGATGTCCCAATTTTTATAGACCTGACTGTGTACTGTATGTTCAATATGCCATAAATCTAGTATTTCAGTTGGTAATACCCCTTTAATTTTTTTGGGGGCGTTTAGAATTGGTTCAGGCTGACAATGTGGCCCCCAACCAGAAAAGGTTGTGCACCCTTGGATTAGTGCAATATTTTCAATTAGGCTGTAGTGGCCATAGACTGTAATGCCTCCCTTAAACGGGGACCAGTTCCTACAGCCTGAACTGGTGAATCACATGTAAAGCCTCATTCACACAGTCAGTGCTCGGTCAGTGATTTCCTTCAGTGATTGTGAGCCAAATCCAGGATGGAGCCTCCACAGACATAAGGTATAAGGGAAAGATCTGCGCCTGTTCTGTGTTTAGAAATCACTGACCGAACACTGACTGTGTGAATGAGGCATAACACTTGCTGAATGCACTGCACAGTAGAGATCCCACTCTATACATTTCATCAGAATTGACTTTATCATCAGGAGCTTTCTGGGGTAGAATATATAGATATTGTTTGCAAGACGCGGCTGCAGCTCATAATGTGACGCCGTGCGTCCAGTTGATATGGCCGTGACAAAAATCAATACTGTTGAAATGTATAGAGCAGGATCTCTACTCTGTTGTGCTTTTTCATAAGTGTAAACAGTTATATCTACTTATGCTAATTATAATGGGTATTCATTGCCTTTAAGAGCAATGTTGATTTATATTCACTGTTTTGTATGGATTTTCATGTAGGCCAAAGTAAGTCCATGGGAAGATTACTGTGCCGTTCAAAAAGCTAGTGTTATTGAAACAATATATTATACATTTAGACAGTTAGAAGATACACGGCACCTGCAGATTTAGAGGCTTTATTGTATTTGTTATCTGGACATGAATTCCACAGTGTGAGAATTATATAAATGTTCCTCAAAGTATACATTCATGTATCAAAGTTTGTCCCTCGGTTCTAAGACAAGGCCTCCAGATGTCAGAGGTGTGTAGTGTTGAAAATATCAGGCATGTATGAGTTAACCCTTAATGGTATGATGCTTATACAACAGTGCCACCTAGATATGAGCAGTTAATACTACACCAGTAGCAAAAGTGCATTAAGGTTAGCATTATGACGTCACGTTCCTTATCAATGCACACACCCATCCATCAATGATTGGAAAGTTCCAAACTAGGAGGCTGTGTTCATCTGATAAGTTTTGGGTTAAGAAACCAGATACCAAAAAGAAGGAAAAAAAAGGGACAGAAAGAAAAAACAAAGAAAGAAAGAAAGAAAGGGAGATCTCTGGAGAAACATTTGGATTATCGGAAAGATAGCTGACTGCCCCAAGATTCTGCACATTACTTGACCCTTGGGTAATGTATATTTTTGTTTTATGTAGTATTGATCTAAATTAATTGGCTTGATAATTAGCCAGATACCCGCTAATTTGCGGACGTGTAATGTTAGTTGCTACATCAATGTTTTCTCTGATTTCAGTTACGATGCATATAACTGAATAAAGGGGATTATATTGGAGAAACTCTCTGTTGGGAATGTTAATATTCCCTAGTTTAATATCAAGCCAATAATTTATAAGTTTTGTTGCAATACTACCCCATATCTGAGATTGGTCATCATTTTGGGCAGAGCAAGGGCTCATATCTGTCATTTTCTTGATTGCGTTTTTCCGCATAATCCATTGATTGTATATCTCTCACAATTTTACAGCCGTATTGCATAATATTCTTGTGTTGGTTGAGAAGTGTTTTGTTGGCACCGTAAAAATTTATGTTGATTAATTTTTTATTGTATTTTAAACTATTGTATAATAAACCATTTCTATTTTTGCATAGACGCTTGTACCCTGTTTTACTGATTGCAAAAAATAATCAGGTTATCGATTGAACTCTTTTTGAGATGTTTATGTCCATATCGCGGGTCAATATCGTTTGCACAATTTTTCTTTTGATCTGTTAATTTTTTTTAAATTTATATATAAAGCATTTGCTTTATATACCCAACAACTCTTCAGTGCATTCAGCTGTAGGATTTGCTCCCTGTTTAAGGGTGCCATTACAATCTATAGCCACTATAGCCAGACTGAAAATATTATGCTATTCTGTGCCTCTCCAGGCTGTACTGGTATATATAGGCATTCATATATTGAGCCTAGATACCATAACACAGCCTATAGGTGCAACTGACAGGTCTAGGGACTAACGGTATGCAAGAGGATATATTTTCTTTTTAGCGTTCTCTTCAGGCAGTGAGTAATACTTTACAAGTGAGACACAAACATAACTTAATACTGAGTAATTTGCAAACATCTAGGAGAACTAACCACAGATCATCTGAAATCCTTACTTGTTCAAATCCTTCTGTCTCTTCACGTCATCCCAGATAGACTGGATGATGTTGAGATTGGGGCTCTTTGAGGGCCATGTCACTACTTCCAGGACTCCTTTTTCTTCTTTACCCTGAAGATAGTGCTTAATATCATGGGCAGTATGATTGGGGTCGCTGTCCTGCCCCCGACTGAATTCGGAACCAATTAGATGCTGAGAAATATAGGCAGATACTTATCCTTCATGCAATACCATCAGCGAGGCGTCTGATTGGCTTCAAATTTATTCAGCAGGAGGACAACGACACCAAACATGAAGCCAATAATGATCTCCTAAATAAAACATCTGAGAAAGGTTGTCGCCTAATATTACTGTGGCTCTTATGTGCTATTAGGACATATGGACATCATAGAGGAAGAGCAGTACCGTTACAGCAGCTCACACTATGGTGGACCTGGCCACCATGTAATGCCACATTTTTCCTGGCAGCCAGCGGAGTGGCCAGACATGATTTCCCTAGGAGATACTAGCTGATCGTCTGAGGTTAGAGAAGCCAGACCTGCACTAGGTTCGTTTTAGAAAATAAGTTGCCTTGGTGAGTGTTTAAGTAAAAATTTGCACTGGTGTTCTTATCAGTTTTACTACTTACTCACTACAGGACTTTTTCTAAATCGTGCTAGTGTTCTCGAACAAACAGAAGGCAAACCAATGACAAAATGAGGTAATGATCCTGTGATCCCAGACACCACGATTCCATCACAACTGAGAATTAAGTAATTCCAGCGTTATCGAACTCAAGGACAACACCCAGACTGTCAAAACTGACCTGTGGTATAGAGTGTTCATTAGACAGGACCCTATCTTGACTTCTGTAGCATTTTACCAACAGCCATCAAAATCCAACAATCCAATGCAAACACAAGCCAAGTCAATATCAGTGCTTGTAATGTTTTGTCCAGATAAACTTGAAGACATGACTTTTTACTGGAATAATATTAAGATGGCCAAACCTCTTAGAATCCTTCTGCCCCTCCACAACCCCCTAGATACTTGCATGCATGGCTTGGCTGAGCATACTTGTGTTCTCAATAAGGAGAGGTGAGTCAGCCACTGCCAAACATCACTGATATCTCCCTGAGAAGAAAAGGATTGGGTCATGTTGAAATCCAACTTGCTCACGACATCTTCCATAGGTGGAGAGTTGGGAGAACCCCATACACATGGGATGGTTGGCCGATCCTGCCAAAAACAGCATCTAAGTATTAAACAGCATTAGTAAATGTGGGGCAGGAATTAAACATGCCAGCAGTCATTGAGAATGTTGTTTTAATTAATTGCCATTAAATGCCAAAACAATATTCTCATTTTTCTTGACATTTAGAATTACATATGCAGTCTACATTTAAGCGCGTTTTTATTCTTTTAATATTTTTGAAATTATCTTTTGATTCAGTATTTTGTGACCTTCGTGACTAAACAATAGCGTTCGGCTGCAGCTTAAGTTATATTACCACAGCTCCCTCTAGTGGTCAAAAAAATGATATCATCAAAGTAATTTTCTAGCATCAACCTGTTCCATTTTAGATTATATTCCCAACACATATGCCTTGAAGCCGGGATCTTTTATTTTTGTCTCTTGAGCTGTCACTGTTACTCAGGATGTGAAGCACAGGAAGCTCTTTGTATAATCAGTGTTTAGCCTTTTGTTCGCTGAATTTCAAATAGGTTTCTCCTCAAAAAACTTGGGAGAGTGACATTCAGATGTAGAATGCACATCTGCGTCAGTCAAACACATGACCATCCTTTTACTTAAAAAAAAATTTACACTGCCATATTATATCTGACACGAATAGCCTTCACAACTAGATCCTGAAACACCTTTCTAATACAGTAAAGAACAGTGCTTAATTTTTACTACACCTAATCAAATGTGAATACTTACGTATTTTACCAGTTTACAGGAAACCAAGGCTTGTGGAAATGTAATACATAATCCCTTCATCATTTTATTACTGTATTTAAAGGGGTTGTCCCATGAAAAATATTCTACAGTTTTCAAACCAGCACTTGGATCTGAATACTTTTATAATTTCTTGTAATTAAAAATATAGTATAGCCAGTAAGTTATTAATTGAAATCTACAGTGGGATGCGAAAGTTTGGGCAACCTTGTTAATCGCCATGATTTTCCTGTATAAATCGTTGTTTTTTACGATAAAAAATGTCAGTTAAATATATCATACAGGAGACACACACAGTGATATTTGAGAAGTGAAATGAAGTTTATTGGATTTACAGAAAGTGTGCTATAATTGTTTAAACAAAATTAGGCAGGTGCATAAATTTGGGCACTGTTGTCATTTTATTGATTCCAAAACCTTTAGAACTAATTATTGGAACTGAAATTGGCTTGGTAAGCTCAGTGACCCCTGACCTACATACAGAGGTGAATCCAATTATGAGAGAGTATTTAAGGGGGTCAATTGTACGTTTACCTCCTCTTATAATTTTCTCTGAAGAGTAGCATCATGGGGGTCTCAAAACAACTCTCAAATGACCTGAAGACAAAGATTGTTCACCATCATGGTTTAGGGGAAGGATACAGAAAGCTGTCTCAGAGATTTCAGCTGTCTGTTTCCACAGTTAGGAACATATTGAGGAAATGGAAGACCACAGGCTCAGTTCAAGTTAAGGCTCGAAGTGGCAGACCAAGAAAAATCTCAGATAGACAGAAGCGATGAATGGTGAGAACAGTCAGAGTCAATCCACAGACCAGCACCAAAGACCTAAACATCATCTTGCTGCAGATGGAGTCACTGTGCATCGTTCAACCATTCGGCGCACTTTACACAAGGAGATGCTGTATGCGAGAGTGATGCAGAGGAAGCCTTTTCTCCGCCCACAGCACAAAAAGTGCCGCTTGAGGTGGGCTAAAGCACATTTGGACAAGCCAGCTTCATTTTGGAATAAGGTGCTGTGGACTGATGAAACTAAAATTGAGTTATTTGGCCATAACAAGGGGCGTTATGCATGGAGGAAAAAGAACACAGCATTCCAAGAAAAACACCTGCCACCTACAGTAAAATATGGTGGTGGTTCCATCATGCTGTGGGGCTGTGTGGCCAGTGCAGGGACTGGGAATCTTGTCAAAGTTTAGGGACACATGGATTCCACTCAGTATCAGCAGATTCTGGAGACCAATGTCCAGGAATCAGTGACAAAGCTGAAGCCGCGCCGGGGCTGGATCTTTCAACAAGACAACGACCCTAAACACTGCTCAAAATCCACTAAGGCATTTATGCAGAGGAACAAGTACAACGTTCTGGAATGGCCATCTCAGTCCCCAGACCTGAATATAATTGAAAATCTGTGGTGTGACTTAAAGAGAGCTGTCCATGCTCGGAAGCCATCAAACCTGAATGAACTAAAGATGTTTTGTGAAGAGGAATGGTCCAAAATACCTTCAACCTGAATCCAGACTCTCATTGGAACCTACAGGAAGCGTTGAGGCTGTAATTTCTGCAAAAGGAGGATCTACTAAATATTGATTTAATTTCTTTTTTGTGGTGCCCAAATTTATGCACCTGCCTAATTTTGTTTAAACAATTATAGCACACTTTCTGTAAATCCAATAAACTTCATTTCACTTCTCAAATATCACTGTGTGTGTCTCCTATATGATATGTTTAACTGACATTTTTTATCGTAACAACCAACGATTTATACAGGAAAATCATGACGATTAACAAGGTTGCCCAAACTTTCGCATCCCACTGTATCTGTATAGCGCCACCTGCTGTTTTCTCTTTTTCTAATTTATTTGTCCTGCACATGCTCAGCTCCATCCCTCAACTGAAACCAGCTGCATTAGAAAGGACATGCCGCCTGAGAAAGTGCATGCCCCCTAAACTGCCAGCTTGCAATAAATCCAGCTATGCAATTGGAGCAATGCATGGTGAGATCTCTGGATCCATGTGAGATACAGGGTTGGTGGTAAGTTTGTTAGAGACTGCCACGTACTATATGATATTGGATATTCATTTTTTATATTAATCTTGGGATAACCCCCTTTAAGTGACTGTCCAGTCATGTAAGTCCGGTGATGCTTACATGCTTCTTGCTTGTTTGCTTTTTAACTGGGCTACATCAAGGGAGAGGGGGATGATCTGTGACTACTACTTGACTACATTGCCTGCAGGGAGTCAGAGGTAGTCGTAGACACACCCCTTGTCTCATCATTGATTCAGGTTGCTCTCCTTTCCTACAGTTCTGTCTCCTACGATTGGCTGCTGTATATAATCTAAGTCTCTCACAGGGTCATCTGGAAGCCATTGCAAGGAGATCAGATTTCTATGAGTTAGGGCTGAATGATAATAGAGTACAGACTAGTAACCTACTATTGATAAAAAAGATTATGAGGCAATGGCCTCCCATATACAGAGGGGAATGAGCCTGCGTAAGAGGAATTCCAGGGAGTGGCTGAATATTCTTATACACATAAAATGACATATGGAAGTGAGTAGTGTACCAAGATTTAGTTATCAACCTTCAAATGTATTGTCCCATTGTTATCTGGTACTTAGTAGTGACATGCGATATCTAGTGTTGAGCGCGAATATTCGAATCGCAAATTTTAATAGCGAATATCGCCACTTCAAGAATTTGCAAATATTTAGAATATAGTGCTATATATTCGTATTCGCGAATAGTGTTGAATATACTCATCGCAAATTTATCGCGAATTTATTACATTGAGGATTTTTCGCAATCAAGTAAACATTGACTGGAGATCACGAATTCTCGAATTTCCAAATTTATGGCGAATATTCGGCCAAAAATTTGCGAAATGTCGCGAATTTGAATATTGCCTATGCCGCTCATCACTAGCGATATCCCGGTGGAAACACTAATCTTGCTCCTTCAAGTACACTCCCATGGTCCCCATAAGTTTATCAAGATGAGAACCAAGGAGGTGGACTTTAAAGGATACCGTGTCCTGTAGTTCTTCACCAAAGTCTCAACCAATTCCAAAATGCTTCCACCTTGTGATTGCCCAGAGCGCAAAGTGATTCCAAATGAAGTTCTCCTTGCTTGCCGGCTTTTTCTGGTGACTTCCTAGTTTTACTTATTCATTTTTAGACATATAATGTTTAGGCCTCATGCACACAACCGTTGTTCTAGTCCGCATCCGAGCTGCATTTTTTGCGGCTTGGGTGCGGACCCATTCACTTCAATGGGGCCGCAAAAGATGCGGACAGCACACGGAGTTGCACCGTTCCGTGGCCCAGCAAAAAAAATATAGCATGTCCTATTCTTGTCCGTTTTGTGGACAAGAATAGGCATTTCTACAATGGGCCGCCCGTTCCGTTCCGCAAATTGCAGAAGGCACACGGGCAGCTTCCGTTTTTTGTGGATCCTCGGTTTGCAGACCGCAAAAAAACAGCACGATCGTGTGCATGAGGCCTTATACTGACTTTATATAAAATGGTGCAAACTCCCCCATTTCTAATTGAAACGAGGTACATTTTTAAAATATCACCATCCTGGTCACACAAGAAAAATTGAAGGAGATTAAGAATAATGTTAATAGCAATTGTTTATACATTTGATACATAAGGAATTAGGAACCACTTACTAGCCAGAAAGCTATGTTACAGACTTTTATTAGACAAGGGTAATGTGATCTTGTTTGAAGTCTTGAAACTCTCAAGCCATATTTTGCCTGGTTTATGCCTTATTCACACGTCAGTGTTTGCTCAGTGATTTCCATCAGTGACTGGTAGCCAAAACCAGGATTGGAGCCTCCACAGACATAAGGTATAAGGGAAAGACCTGCCCCTGTTCTGTGTTTGGAGCTGCACCTGGTTTTGGCTCAAAATCACTGATGGAAATCACTGCCCGAACACTGACATGTGAATAAGGGCTTACATTGCACATTCAACATGAACGGGTTCAGCACTAATGAAAATGCATACATCATATTTACAAAATACAGGCATTCGTAGCTTTTCTCTTTCAGAATGGTCCTTCAAGGTCTTCTTGGTGCTGCCTCATTTCTCTTGCCTTTCTAGGCGTTCAGGTTATGGAACACTTCTCATTGCTGTCAATATATAGTCTCTTAGGAATTCCACCCATAATGAATCTGCCCATCCGCATGCAATGCTAGGCCTTCTCATAGGTGTCTGATTTAATAGATAATGCAGGGACTTCGGTATTTCATGTGATGATATGGACATAACATCAGGAGAACAATATTATCTATTATCTGTACATAAAGTGGCTTTGGACAATGAACAATTCCTAAAGAGTATATATTTCAGGTAAGCTATATTGCGTATGGCTCACCTAAAATGGCGAACCTTACAGTGCTATGAAGAAGTATCACCTGAGGTTGTTCAGTGTGTTCACAAAGTCTAGATCAAATGTTTGACCATGTGCATCCGGCAGAATGGTGGACACAGAACAAGTCATGTAAAGCACTTTAAGAAAGGTTGATCTCACTTAACTGCTAAACAGGTAAAGATAGGTTAAAAACAGATAGCTCTACTGTGTTTATGAGTAAATTCTAACCAAGATTGATATATAACATGACCCCCTTCCCATTGGAAAAACCTGAGCTGAATTCAATATGGCAGATTTCAAAATGACAGCCAAAAAACGATTCCAGCACCAAATAATGCAGCCTCCCTCCCACTTAATACTTTCACACACTGGAAGGTGTGCCCAGACGTTTGCCTCGCACTCTATATAGATTGGCATATTTGTGCCTGTCTTACTCAGTGAAAGCTGGGTGGGGAAGAAAAGTCTGGGAAAGTTGGTTTTTTCTCTCTGATACATAGACAACTGATTAGCCTCGCTTTTCCCACATTGCCAGCCCTTGGGAGCGTAGTGCTACTGGACATAAGGTGGTATGGTTATGTCTGTATGTTGTGCCAGGTGACTGCTGTTTAGTTAGAGCTTGGGTAAGGCTAAGGGTTTTGTTTAGGATTTTCTTTGGGTGTTTTTGTGTATGTGAACTGTGATAATAAAACTGTCCAAGGCCAGTGGCATCGAAATCCTGTGTGCACTGCAACCTTTTCTTCATGTACCAGCGGTCTTAAACTGAAAAGTTGGCAATTCCATTGAGCTGACTAACCCCAAGGGATCACAAAGTATTTGTACTGTGTAAAGTTTGGGTAATAAATAACATTTGAGATTTGATTTTAGGGGTCTACAGATGTTACAACTTTCAGTTTACAGAGTGCAGTGATGAGCAGGTAAACAGAGCAGAGAAGGTAGCGCTCATACAAAAAAAAAAAAGCGGATAACCACTTTAAATACATACTTGGAAAACATTACATACAGCACTACATACAGCATGACATACAGGGTCATACAGCACCACATATGTCCAGTGACGTCTCCTCTCTGATGTAGATATTCCCTTTCCTCTTCTTCTCCTGTTAGACCAGAACAGCATAGTGACTTCTTTCAGATGTGCCTCGTCTCTGCAGAGTTTAACAAACAGACATCTTACTTTCCTACTTTTCCATCATCCTCCCACCTTCTCAACTTCTCAACACCCTATCCTGCCACCCCCAATACTGTGTCCACTGTGCTCCCCAATACTTTCCTGCAGAAACAGTCCCCCTGAAAATACTGGTACCACACAGAACACCCCTTTATATTGTGCACTAGTACAAAAAAATCCCGCCTTCCTTTCAGATCAGACCCCCATATAATACCCTAAAAGAGATCCCCCCATGTCAGACCAAACCCCCTTTAGAACTCTATGTCAGACCCCATATAAGACCCCCGTTTTAAACTTCAGCTCAGACCCCCATTAGACCTCCATGTAAGACCCCGACCCAATATCAGACCACAGATAAGACCCCCATTAGACCTCCAGACCCACATATCAGACCTCAGAACAGACCCCCATATCAGACCTCCAGACCCCCAATAGACCTCCAGACTCCCACTAGACCTCCAGACCCCCATATCTGACCCCCATTAGACCTCTAGACCCCCATATCTGACCCCCATTAGACCTCCTGACCCCCAATCAGACCTTCAAACCCCTAATTAGACCTCTCCAGACCCCCATCAGACCTCTCCAGATCCCCAGTCAGACCTCCAGACCCCCATATCAGACCTCCAGACCCCCATTAGACCTCCAGACTCCCACTAGACCTCCAGATCCCAATATCTGACCCCATTAGACCTCCAGAACCCCATATCTGACCCCATTAGACCTCCAGACCCCATTTAGATCTCTCCAGACCCCCAGTCAGACCTCTCCAGACTCCCAGTCAGAACTCCAGACCCCCAGTCAGACCTCCAGACTCCCCAGTCAGACATCCAGATCCCCAGTCAGAACTCCAGACCCCCCAGCCAGACCTCCAGATCCCCCCATGACACCTCCTGACCCCCCCAGTCAGACCTCCTGACACCCCAAGTCAGACCTCTTGACTCCCCCAGTCAGACCTCCTGACCCCCCCAGTCAGACCTCCAGACCCCCCATAGACCACTCTAGAGCCCCATTAGACCTCCATATCAGACTTCAGATCAGGCTGTAAAATAATAAAGTAACTTACCTCTCCTGCCGCCACTCTCCCTGTCCTGGCTGTCTTCTCTTCTCAGGGCCAGCACTGCAGTCACCTGACCTCCTGCAGCGTCAGTTCAGAGTGCGCTCTGTACGTCCTGACGCTGCAAGCAGACAGGACACAGCAGTGCGGGCCCTGAGAAGAGCGAGCAGGAGGAGGGGTAAGTACTCTACAGCACTGACAGCGTTTCTCTCCCCCCTCCTCCTGCATGCAGAATAGTGAGCGCTTCCATTATGAAAGCCCTCACTAGTATTCCCTTTATAAGATTAGGGGCCCAGTCGCAACTGCGACCCCTATAGTTACGCCAGTGTGTACTACCCACTCTTCAGGGAACTACTCTAAGACTTTTAAATTCTTTGAACAGCAGACTCAGCCAATCTATTCAGAGTTTGGCAGCAGTACAAACTACAATGCTTATTCTCAGTAGTAGAAACCATTCCAATTGTACTTCTTCACTGCAACTGCGGAACCCTCAGCCATAGAAGAATGAGTCACTGAACCCTTTCGCTGCTAGGGATTTTTGGACATTTTGCACCTCTGGTAACTGGGACAATTTGCACACTTTTGACATGTACAAATAAACTTATAATAAAAAATCATACTAGCTCCCCATAAATATCTGTAAAGAATAATTCAAGGCAACTGGACTTACTGTAGATTTCTTGAAAACGTTTTCAAGAAGTCTACAGTAAGTCCAGTTGCCTTGATTTATTCTTTACAGATATACCATGACCTGGATAAATGAGAACCTTCACATAACTCCCCATAACTATATATTTTCTGGAGTATACACCTACCACATTATGAAAATGCCACTCAGCACTTTCTACACCCATAAAAGTTGATACTAGTGGGTAAAATGACCCAGGCAGAAAGTTATACACACTGCACCTCCTAAAAATAAACGGTCAACATATGCAGAGTTTATACATGCCTTAATTTACATGCACATACACTATATGGAGAAAACTATTGGGATACATACCGGTACATATTACATCTACAGGAGATTTTATAGTAACATAGTACATAAGGCCGAAAAAAGACATCTGTCCATCCAGTTCGGCCTGTTATCCTGCAAGTTGATCCAGAGGAAGGCAAAGAAAAAACTGTGAAGTAGAAGCCAATTTTTCCCACTTAAGGAGCATTCAGGCAATCAGATAACTCCCTGGATCAACGACCCCTCTCTAGTAGCTATAGCCTGTAATATTATTACACTCCAGAAATACATCCAGGCCCCTCTTGAATTCCTTTATTGTACTCCCCATCACCACCTCCTAAGGCAGAGAGTTCCATAGTCTCACTGCTTTTACCGTAAAGAATCCTCTTCTATGTTTGTGTACAAACCTTCTTTCCTCCAAACGCAGAGGATGTCCCCTCGTCACAGTCACAGTTCTGGGGATAAATAGATGATGGAAGAGATCTCTGTACTGACCCCTGATATATTTATACATAGTTATTAGATCTCCCCTCAGTTGTCTTTTTTCTAAAGTGAATAACCCTAATTTTGATAATCTTTCAGGGTACTGTAGTTGCCCCATTCCAGTTATTACTTTAGTTGCCTTCCTCTGAAACCTCTCCAGCTCTGCTATGTCTGCCTTGTTAACAGGAGCCATCCAATTTTAAATCCCTAGGCAGTAATATGGAGTTGGTCCATGCTTTGCAGCTAAAACAGCTTCCATTGTTCTAGGAAGACTTTCTAAAATATTGGACTGTGTCTGTGAGAATGTTTTGCCCATTGATCCAGAAGAAAAGTTTTGAGGTCAGACAATGATGTTGGACGAGAGGACTTGGCTCACAATCTCCATTCTAGTTCATCCCAAATGTGTTTAATGAGGTTGAGGTCAGGGCTCTTTATGGGACATTCAAGTTCTTCTACACCAAACTCACCCAACCATGCCTTCATGGACCTTGCTTTGTACACTGGGCACAACTGTTCCTATAAAGTTAGAAGAACCATACAATTGTCCAAAATGTCTTGGTGTGCTGAGGCATTAAGATATCCCTTTGCTGGAACTAAGGGACCTAGGCCAACCCCTGAAAAACATCCCCATAGCATTTTCCCTCCTCCACCAAACTTTACAGTTCACACAATGCAGTCGAGCAGGTAATGTTCTCCTGGCATTTGCCAAACCCAGACTCATCCATCAGACTGCCAGATAGAGAAGCGTGATTCATGACTCCTCAGAATAGATTTCCACTGCTCCAGACCAGTGATGGCATGCTTTACACCACACCATCCAATGCTTGGCATTGTTCTTGGTGATGATGGCTTTTTTGCAGCTGCTCAGCCATGGAAACCCATTCCATGAAGCTCCTGATGCACAGTTTTTGCTGATGCTGATGTTAAAGCCAGAGGAGGATTGGCACTTTGAAGTTATATATCTAGGAGAGAAGATATTTCACAAACTGACTTGTTACAATGGTGACATTCTATTATAGGACCACGCTGAAATTGAGTGAGCTCTGTAGAACAATCCAGTCTTTCACATGTGTAACGGCAGACTGCATGACTAGGTGCTTGTTTTTTTATCCCTATAGCAATGGGACTGAATGAAACACCTAAATTCAATGATTAAGAGGTGTTTCCCAAAACATTTGTCCATATACTGTAATTTTTGTTCATAAAGTCATCGGAAATGGAAAGACCAAAAATCTGGTGTTAAAGAGAACCTTTCATGGGTCCGGACTTTGTTAACTAAGTAGCAGGACATGTAGAGCGGCGCCCAGAGATCTCCCTGCACTTACTATTATATCTGGTCGCTGCTCCGTTCGTCCGCTGTGGCCCTCGGTATATTCTCCTGCACTGTATGCTAATTACTACTATCGGAACACCAGGGAGGAGACATCAGCTTTTCTCCCTGGGCGTTCTTTCTCCCTGGCTGTAGCGCTGTCCAATCACAGCGCAGAGCGTCACAGCCAGGGAGAAGGTGAGTTTTTTTATTCTCCCTGGCTGTGACGCCAGGGAGAAGGAACGCCCAGGGAGAAAAGCTGATGTCTCCTCCCTGGTGTTCCGATAGTAGTAATTAACATACAGCGTGGGAGACGGTAACGGGGGCCACAGCAGGTGAATGGAGCAGCGCCCAGAACTAATAGTAAGTGCAGGGAGATCCCTGGGCGCAGCTCTACATGTCCTGCTACTTAGTTAACAAAGTCCAACACAAAAAAGGTCCTCTTTAAGCTGGAAATCCTAAAAAGAATACAGGAATTGTTCCTCCAAAACCTATATATTTCCTGAAGGAGGACAACCTGATGATTGTAGTTGTCTTGATGGGCTGCTGAAAGCCATATCAATGTTCATGTAACTTTGTGACAAAATGGAATTATTAAAAAAATAATTAAATCAAATATTTGCAATTAAAATAACACCCAAACAGAACTTTACACATAAAAATAATGTAAAATAATATATCAAGGTGTGCAAAGCTCAAATAAATCATAAGTGTATACATCAACAACAGCATGTGCTCTATGAAAATATTGAAGCAGAGGCTATGCAGAATTTGCCCACCAACCACAAGTGTTTAAAATATATACTGTACACTGCAGATATCTGCTGTACTACTAAGATCTGCATTTTCAGAGAGCACACAGCATACCATATATAGAAAATTAAAATAAGAATACACACAAACACCTTCATGTAGCAAACAGTGATTCTAAGCAAAAAAAAAATGCATGAAAAATCAAACTGTAATTCCAATAAAATAAACCTAATTTGTTAACTAAAGCTGCTTCAGGCGGGCATAATGCAAGTGCTCTTTTGCTCCCATATTATGGACTAGAGATGAGCAAAGTTTTCAAAGATTTTCTTCGCCAAATTTTTCCAAAATATTTGCTTTGATCCGAATTCATTAGTCACGAAGCGCGTTAAATCAGGTCTATCCCAGCCTTCAGTTAAACTTTAGGGAGAATGTATATTGTTCTACATCACTGTGCAGTGTATCAACATGCATAGCTAGTCTTTTCTGGTAGCAAAACAGTTACTGTGCGTCCGAATGACAGGCAAGTCACATAAATAGATGCGCGCATTATTGTGCAGGCCACCAACATTCCTAGCTAACCCCCCCCCCCCCCCCCCCCCCAAAAAAGCATACAACATCCCTAACTAAAGAAAAAAAAACTCAGCGTACCCCTGCAGGTGTCCCAATGACTCTTTGGTGGACAAAATAAGTACATGGAGATAGTGCCAATAAAGTAGTATAAAAAAATAAATAAAATAAAAGGTTATTTTAATCCATGTTATGGCAGTTTGAATCCCTTCTGTTAAATGTAGTGACTGTGTGTCACTATTAGGCTTAGTTCACACATGACTTATTTGGTCAGTTATTGTCAACCCAAAGAAGGTGCCGGTCAAATCCACAGAACAGGTGCAGATCTGTTCATGGGACCTAATCCAAGAGTAGGCTTGGCTCCTGAATTTGCCTCACAATAAGTGATGGAAATAACTGACCAAATAACAGAAGTGTGAACTCCGCCTTACAGGTCAATGCCAGCGTCAGGTCTAATTTATCGGCTTGGACTGAAACATGCAGTGGCCCAAAAGTCAAGTAGTGGCCCCATGACAGTGGGGACGGAGTCAACAGAAAGGCATTGTTCACATCACTGTTTATTTTTTGGTTCATCTGATCCGTCAGAAGAACATCCCCAAAAAAGGGGATCCTGTAGTTTGAGCATCCGCCTTCACACCATCAGTATTTGGTCAGCATTTGATCAGTATTGGTAAGGCAAAAACAAGAGTGGGTCCAAACAGAGATAACATGTGATGGAAATATTTGCATGTCTTCTGTGTTTTGAACCCACTCCTGCTTTTGTTTCCAAATTATGATCAAATCCTGATACAAAATACCAATGGTGTGATAGAGTCCTTCTGTTGGATCACAAGAATGGAAAAATAAATGGTGATATCAACGTGGCCAAACAGGGACACTAGTGGCTCCATAACAGACTGGTGAGGGTGGCAACAGAATAAAGAATCACAATGGTGGGCCCGTAACAGCGTGGGGAGGTGACAATAGCATGAAGAGTCACAATAGTGTCCCCTTAACAAACTGGTGGGGGTGGCAAGTCAACAGCATGAAGAGTAACAATAGTGGCCTCGGCACAGAGTGGTGAGGGTGGCAACAGCATGAGGAGTCACTATAGTGGCCCTGTAACAGAGTGGGGAGGGGAGGGAAACATCAGTGGCAGTAACAGCACAAGATGGTGGCAGATCACAGTAGGGACAGATGGCAGTAGAGGCAGCAGCCGTGTGGCATCAGGCGTGTGACAGCATCTGAATAGTGGCAGCAACTCGTGGGCAGAAGTAACGCGCCATTTCTCGCAATGTTCTGGTGTGGCAGCACTCTACAGTCAGATCACTACTGCCAGATCTATTCTGTTGTATCAGGCTTCGGTGTCTGGAAATCCTGGTTGATCCAGGCCTGATTCATTTTGTGTTGAAAGGTGAGTTCTTTTTGGGGTAACTATGCCACCCCACTAAATACCTGCTCTGATGCCACAGTACTGGCTGGGCAGGGAAGCTTGCCCAGGGCAAACTCGGCCAGTTGCGTCTACAATTCAAGTTTGCCTGCTCAGGAGTCCAGGGAATCTTGGATCTGGGGTAACAGATTGCAGTCCAAGTATGCAACCACCTGCTGCTGAATTTTTCATGGGTCTTACAGTTTCACAGGCTGCAAATATGGTTTGCAGGCCAAGTTGTTTTCTCTCTGATTTAATCTTCCCATTCCCAACACTGCACTTTTCTCACAAGCTCAAGCATCCAGACATAGGGGTACAATATTTCTCTTTTCAACTTCCTGCACTCTCACTTTAGGACCTCATGTACACAAACGTGTGCTGGCCGTTCCGTGCATAGGGGACCGAATGCACGGGCACAATCCATGCAGCTTACGCAGACGGATGCAGACCCATTCAATTTGACTGGGTCTGTGATCCATCCGCACCGCGGAGGCACATAGAGAAACCCCACAGAAGCACTCCATAGTGCTTCCATAAGGTTCCATGCCTCTGGTCCGCACCGCTCCTTCCAGATTTGTGATGCGGTGCACAATCAGCCGGTGACCATATATTATGGACCTGCTGTTTGCGGGCCGCAATACGGGCCCAGCCGGCACACATTTGTGTGCATGAGGTCTAGCTCTTACAATGTGGTGCTACAAATTCCCTCTGTTGGGTGTAGTCCTTACTAGATCTACCATCTGTCTCCAAGGTCCTTCAGTATCCCCAATTCTCCCCTTTTTGGCTAAGACTACAGTTGACTGAAGCCGGGGGAGTCATCTCAGGCTGTATAGCAGCTAGAGCTGTAGGTCTTGTTTTAAAGTGCCAATCATTAGCCTCTACAAGTACTAGCCACGATACATCCAGAGATACAGCCTTTACAAATTGTTTTAGGAGTTAGACTCCTAGACATTTCTAAAGGCTGTATCTTGGTTTATATTGCAGCTGGCACTGTATGCTGGTTTTGGTTTAACTCTTAGATTGTCAAACATTGTAAAACAAGACCTATCTATACTGTCATCTATAGCAAGGACCTATG
This sequence comes from Bufo bufo, assembly GCF_905171765.1. NCBI lineage: Eukaryota > Metazoa > Chordata > Amphibia > Anura > Bufonidae > Bufo > Bufo bufo. The sequence goes on from NC_053390.1 coordinate 237,442,660, forward strand.
AGATATATCCTTGGCTACTAAAGTGCCACTCAGCAAGGAGGTATGAGATAAGTAGTCCATGGCAGGGAAGGGGACAAAGATGACCTGTAACCTCTCCTGACATGTCAGTTTTAGTAACTACTTGTATTTTTCATGCAATAATAATGCTGGATCATCTCTTCATATGACAGGATGATATGATATTCCTCTATTATCCCGGCTAGAAGTTTATGAATGAAGGTACAACTGTGTATTACCAGTTGGGGGGGGGGGGGTGTCCCTGCACACTGTACCTGCGGCTGGCAGCAGTGTTTGTACAGTGTCTGACTATGAAGGGAAACACCCTCCACTGGTAAAACCCAGTTGTACATATATTCATAGGCAATTATTGACTAAGACACATGTGAGCAGTGGTCCTCTTCAAAGTATCACCAGGAAGAAAATCAAGGCAGAATTTAGGTTAGGTTATGTAGGTCCAAAATAAATGTGTCCTCACAAGAAACGGTGGTCACCTCAAACACTGTGTGTCACCAGCTTGGACATTTCAAGGACTGGTGAGTGCTTCTACATTGTTTCTACCTTCCCGCTTTATAGTTCTGGATTCTGATTTTTCGTGCTGAGCACCACCTGCATTTCCTTTTGCAGAGCTCCATTCACATACCCAACTCTACCTGTTGGTTGAACTGCCTGACCCCCTCTTTACAAACTGAATTTGTGTTTTTGTGAATTTGTGTTAGTTCACTAAAATCCTAAAATGAACTCATCTATATTATTTCATATAGTAGATGTTGTGCAGTTATGGTCATAAAAGCTATATTTACTTACAAATGTCAATCTAAAAGCCACCTACATAGGCACAAATGCCCTGAATGAAGTTCTTCCCAACAGTTTATAATGCATCTAGATTAACACCTACAGGTTCAAGGGATAACTAATCTGGAAACCTTTGAAATGTTCTTTTCACATTTGATTGCTAAAATAATTACGGTGGCAGCAGGGGATGTGAGTACTAAGGGTTTGACTGCGTTGGTGGTTCCAGTTCATTGTACTACTCCTGCAATCGTGAGAAATGACAGCACTATATAAAATGTTATGTTCCAACTTCAGAAACTTCAGTAAATTGCAAACTATCAGAATCGTAACATCATATTGTCTATCTAGCTATAGCCACAGGCATAAGTTATTATTTCCTTTTCGGGCTCATGTACATGACAGTACAGGTCCGTATTACAGACTCATATGAAGCCCATGTGCTGCCATTTAGTGCCTCCGTGCGGCACAGTATTTTACCCCAGAAGAAGAGAATACCTCCATAATATGGCACAAGATCACAAACTGTTATTATTCTACTCGAGGATTCTGATAAACCTAGAAAGATAGAAGAATGACGGCAGAAACTTGGTCCCCCCTTATATTTTTCTCTTAAAGAAGCACTCCCACAAAATTTCTGTTTCCTGCAAATTGTAGTGAGGGTAATCTTATCGGTGGCTGTATTTGTGAGTTATAGCCTCCTTTCTGGTCCTCAGCTGTGTCATGTGACCAACACTCTGCCTCTCCAACTGATACAGTGTGGAGGATTTATCAAAACTGGTGTAAAGGAAAACTTGCCCATAGCAACCAATCAGATTATAGCAACCAATTAGAACCTAATTGGTTGCTATGGCTAACAAAGCCAGTTTCTCTTTACGGATAAGTCTCCTCTGGTGTCTTATGTGGGGACAGGAAGTCAGTTTCTTTGTTGATTCCTATGGGAGCCTCAATGACAGTCTCATATGAATTAATACTGAAACTGACTTCCTGTCCATACATAAGATGATATATGTTTATCCCAGGCTTATTGAAATTCATGTATTGTGAAATTGGCAACCACGTCTGCTGGAAGCTTGTTCCAAGCATCTATTACCTTCGGTAAAATAATATTCTCTGACGTTGCTTCTAATCTTTCTCCCAACTAATTTCACAATGTGCCCTCTTGTTCTTGTGTTTAATTCTTTATTAACCCCTTCCTGTTGCAAACAATTAACATTTTCTGTAAGTTTTAGTTTCTGAAAATGACATGTTAACTTTATTCTGCAGATCAGTACAATTACAGTGATACCAAATTTTCCATATATAGTTTTTGTTATGTTACATAAAAAAAAATCTATATACAGTACAGACCAAAAGTTTGGACACACCTTCTCATTCAAAGAGTTTTCTTTATTTTCATGACTATGAAGGCATCAAAACTATGAATTAACACATGTGGAATTATATACATAATAAACAAGTGTGAAACAACTGAAAATATGTCATATTCTAGGTTCTTCAAAGTAGCCACCTATTGCTTTGATTACTGCTTTGCACACTCTTGGCATTCTCTTGATGAACTTCAAGAGGTAGTCCCCTGAAATGGTCTTACAACAGTCTTGAAGGAGTTCCCAGAGATGCTTAGCACCTGTTGGCCCTTTTGCCTTCACTCTGCGGTCCAGATCACCCCAAACCATCTCGATTGGGTTCAGGTCCGGTGACTGTGGAGGCCAGGTCATCTGGCGCAGCACCCCATCACTCTCCTTCATGGTCAAATAGCCCTTACTTTCAAAGTTTTCCCAATTTTTCGGCTGACTCACTGACCTTCATTTCTTAAAGTAATGATGGCCACTTGTTTTTCTTTACTTAGCTGCTTTTTTCTTGCCATAATACCAATTCTAAAAGTCTATTCAGTAGGACTATCAGCTGTGTATCCACCTGACTTCTCCTCAACGCAACTGATGGTCCCAACCCCATTTATAAGGCAAGAAATCACACTTATTAAACCTGACAGGGCACACCTGTGAAGTGAAAACCATTTCAGGGGACTACCTCTTGAAGCTCATCAAGAGAATGCCAAGAGTGTGCAAAGCAGTAATCAAAGCAAAAGGTGGCTACTTTGAAGAACCTAGAATATGACATATTTTCTGTTGTTTCACACTTGTTTGTTATCTATATAATTCCACATGTGTTAATTCATAGTTTTGATGCCTTCAGTGTGAATCTACAATTTTCATAGTCATGAAAATAAAGAAAACTCTTTGAATGAGGTGTGTCCAAACTTTTGGTCTGTACTGTATATATGTATGTTTTTATTGATGCCAATTGGGGCATGTATGATTTTGTGATTACTTTTTATTCAATTCTTTTTGCAAGGCATTGAGGGCATTTTGATTTTTTTTTATTACGTTATTCACTAAATGGGATAAATAATTTTACGGACAAGTCTGTACCAATTATGTTAATTTTTGGGGGGCATATTTTGTATGGTAAATGGGGGTCAATTTGAATTTTTATTTCTTTTAGAGTTTTTTATATTTTTAAAAACTTTAGAAGAAAATTTCTAAACTTAATTTTTAGCTTCTCTAGGTGACTTGAACATGCGATCATCAGATAACACTTCTACCATAGACTGCAGTGGTTTACAGTAAAATTACTGTGTACCTAATGAGACATCGCCTAAGTGCCAACGCCGCTTTTTTAAATGTGAGTGTGGTGTGGATGTGGACATCAGCCCTGATACAGTTACCATAATTTATGCCAGTTTACAGGCATAAATGATAATTGAAATCTATTCCAGCTACAAGCTGAACTAGATTTCAGTTTAGGCACACAGACTATCGGAGGATGCACTAAGTTTACGTTGAGTCTTCATCCAAAATGAAGCGCATCCTCAGAGGATATCAAGACCAGAGTAAAAATGCTGGACTTGATAATTGACCCTCTTTAAGTAAACAAAAAAGTAAAGTGACAGCTTAATGCAGCCCTGTCAGCATGATCAACCCTATTAAACCAGACATACTGCATAGCAGGATTGACCATGCTGATTAAAATTTTATATTTCTTTACTTTGTACTTATTAGTGTTAGTGAGATAAGTGGACTGTTGTCCATATGAAAGTTAGCATTTGGAGCACTGAGGGGCAGGCTGTAGCACTTTAAGCACCACTACAGAGACAGGGCAAGACATCTCATCCTGCCCTGTCTTCTGCGCCTGCTCTGTGGCTCACCAATCAGTGTCTGTGTTATAGATCTGCTGCTGCTTGCCGAGCAGCACAGATCCATAGTGCACAGGCGCCGATGATGTAATTGAACCCAGAAGTGGCGGCGCTGGTGGCTTCAGAGACATTCTGGTTTCAATTATGTTATTGGTGGCTCCATACTGTGGCTCTGCAGCTGTCTTGAAGAGTTAAGCCCACCCCTCAGTGCTCCAAATGCTACTTTGCATAAGGATACAAATCCACTTATCTCACCAATGCTAACAGGTACAGAATAAAAAAATATATTGTTTTAATCAGCACGATCAACCCTACCAGACAACATGCCCGAAAAGGGTTCATCATGCTTACAGGGCTGCTTTAATGCCTGCTGCTCTATTGATGCCATCTTCTAATTTCTAATGTTTAGAATTGTGAGAATCAAGTTACTGTTTCCTGTAGGGGTTTGACCCGTGTATTAAGAGAAGAGGTTTCCTTAGGCTTGTTTCACGCAAGTGTGAAACAAGGCCTATCACATCAGGGTCTTTTGAGTCCTGCTAGTCTTTAACCTCTTAAGGACACAGGGCGTACATGTACGCCCTGTGTATTTTCGATCACTGCCGTGCGGCTGGCAGTGATCGGAACCCGGTGCCTGCTCAAATCATTGAGCAGGCACCTAGGCTAAATGCGCGGGGGGGTCCCGTGACCCCCCCATGTCGGCGATCGCGGCAAACCTGCGGTTTGCTGCGATTTCTGCATTTTCTGATCCCCGCAGAAACTTTATATGCCTAAAATAACGTTTTATTCACCCCCCCTGCACCCCCGAATGATTTTATCGTGGTGGGAGGTGCAGGGGGAGGGTTGCGGGCGGTGCGGGAGGCGGGCGGTGCGGCAGGCGGGATCGCGATCCCCCGCCCGCCTCCCCTTGTATAATTGTTGGCTTCTAGTGGGTATACCAGGGTGCCAGCACATTGCTGGCACCCTGGTATAAACGGCTGACATCTGCGATGCGATGTCAGCCGTTTAACCCTTTCCATACAGCGGTCCGTACGGACCGCTGTATGGAAAAGGTTAACAGCGCAGGGAGCTCCCTCCCTCTCCCATCGGGGGGCTGAGGTGCCTTTGCAGCCCCCCGATGGGGAGGGAGAGAGCCCCCCGACAGATCCCCTCCTTACCCTTCCCCGCCTGCGCAGTTCTGACCAGTACTGAGCAGACGGGGAAGGTTCCCATGGCAACAGGACGCCTCTCAGGCATCCTGCTGTCCATGGTGCTGAACAGATCTGTGCTAAAAGGCATAGATCTGTTCAGTGTAAGTAAAATACAGTGCAGTACAATATATATTGTACTGTACTGTATTATACAGACATCAGACCCACTGGATCTTCAAGAACCAAGTGTGTCTGGGTCAAAAAAAAAGTGAATAAAAGTGAAAAAAAAGTAAAAATCAAAAAACACATTTAACACTGATTAAAAATGAAAAAAATAAAATTCCCTACACATGTTTGGTATCGCCGCGTCCGTAACGACCTGATCTATAAAACGGTCATGTTACTTTACCCAAACGGTGAACGCCATAAAAATAAAAAATAAAAAACTATGATGAAATTGAAATTTTTGCCCACCTTACTTCCTAAAAAAGGTAATAAAAGTGATCAAAAAAGTCGCATGTACGCCAAAATTGTATCAATCAAACCGTCATCTCATCCCGCAAAAATCATACCCTACCCAAGATAATCGCCCAAAAACTGAAAAAACTATGGCTCTTAGACTATGGAAACACTAAAACATGATTTTTTTTGTTTCAAAAATGAAATCATTGTGTAAAACTTACATAAATAAAAAAAAAGTATACATATTAGGTATCGCCGTGTCCGTATCGACCGGCTCTATAAAAATATCAAATGATCTAACCCCTCAGATGACCACCGTAAAAAAATAAAAATAAAAACGGTGTAAAAAAAGCAATTTTTTGTCATCTTACGTCACAAAAAGTGTAATAGCAAGCAATAAAAAAGTCATATGCACCCCAAAATAGATGCCAATCAAACCGTCATCTCATCCCGCAAAAAATGAGACCCTACTTAAGATAATCGCCCAAAAACTGAAAAAACTATGGCTCTTAGACTATGGAGACACTAAAACATTTTTTTTGTTTTAAAAATGAAATCATTGTGTAAAACTTACATAAATAAAAAAAATTGTATACATATTAGGTATCGCCGCGTCCGTGACAACCTGCTCTATAAAATTACCACATGATCTAACCTGTCAGATGAATGTTGTGAATAACAAAAAAAAAAAACGGTGCCAAAAAAGCTATTTCTTGTTACCTTGCCGCACAAAAAGTGTAATATAGAGCAACCAAAAATCATATGTACCCTAAACTAGTATCAACAATACTGCCAACCTATCCCGTAGTTTCTAAAATGGGGTCACTTTTATGGAGTTTCTACTCTAGGGGTGCATCAGGGGGGGCTTCAAATGGGACATGGTGTAAAAAAAAACAGTCCAGCAAAACCTGCCTTCCAAAAACTGTATGGCATTCCTTTCCTTCTGCGCCCTGCCGTGTGCCCGTACAGCAGTTTACGACCACATATGGGGTGTTTCTGTAAACTACAGAATTAGGGCCATAAATAATGAGTTTTGTTTGGCTGTTAACCCTTGCTTTGTAACTGGAAAAAAAATATTAAAATGTAAAATCTGCCAAAAAAGTGAAATTTTGAAATTGCATCTCTATTTTCCATTAAATCTTGTGCAACACCTAAAGGTTTAACAAAGTTTGTAAAATCAGTTTTGAATACCTTGAGGGGTGTAGTTTCCTAGATGGGGTCACTTTTATGGAGTTTATAATCTAGGGGTGCATCAGGGGGGCTTCAAATGGGACATGGTGTCAAAAAAACAGTTCAGCAAAATCAGCCCTCCAAAAACCAAACGGCGCACCTTTCACTCTACGCCCCGCTGTGTGGCCGTACAGTAGTTTACGGCCACATATGGGGTGTTTCTGTAAACGGCAGAGTCAGGGCAATAAAGATACAGTCTTGTTTGGCTGTTAACCCTTGCTTTGTTAGTGGAAAAAATGGGTTAAAATGGAAAATTAGGCAAAAAAATGAAATTCTCAAATTTCATCGCCATTTGCCAATAACTCTTGTGCAACACCTAAAGGGTTAACGACGTATGTAAAATCAGTTTTGAATACCTTGAGGGGTGTAGTTTCTTAGATGGGGTCACTTTTAGGGAGTTTCTCCTCTAGGGGTGCATCAGGGGGGCTTCAAATGGGACATGGTGTAAATAAACCAGTCCATAAAAATCAGCCTTCCAAAAACCAAACGGCGCACCTTTCCCTCTACGCCCCGCTGTGTGGCCGTACAGTAGTTTACGGCCACATATTGGGTGTTTCTGTAAACGGCAGAGTCAGGGCAATAAAGATACAGAGAACAAGGACAGTTGGTCAAAAATAGATTCTTGGAAAAAGGATATGAAAATGAATTTTTAGATCACTGCAAAGACAAAATAGAACAAAAGCGCACCATTTCACAGACCACTATTAATAGTAAAGAACATAAGAAGGATTTCAGATACACATTTTTGACCCAATTTAATAGTAAGATGGGTTGTATTAAAAACATGATTCGCAAAAATTGGCATATCCTTCAAAATGATCCTGTACTCAGCAAAGATCTGCCAGAAAGGCCTCCTGTAATATTTAAAAGAGCCGACAATCTTACCAATAAATTGGTCCGCAGTGCCAGTTTCGCCACTAGTAAAAAACGCGTTCGCACAGATAAAGGTGGGTTCACATGGTGCGGCTTTTGCTTACCTTGCAAAAACCGTATCCTAAAAGACCGAGGCAGGTTTGTGGATACAATCACCAGTAATAAAACAAAGGATACCATCCTGAAAATTAGGGGCCAATTTTCCTGCCATAATGTTGGCGTAATTTATCTTTTGGAGTGCCCTTGTGGCCTCCAATATGTCGGTAGGACTACACGGAGTCTAAAGACTCGGGTGCAGGAACACATACGCAATATCAAAAAAGGTCTCGAGACCCACAGCGTCTCGTTACATTTTAAAATCCATCATAATAAAAACCCTAGAAGTCTGCGATTTTTTGGTCTGGAACTAGTGCACACACCCACCCGTGGAGGGGATTTTATTTCTTTAATAAATAAAAAAGAGGTTGAATGGATGTTCCTCTTGGGAACAATTCAGCCTCAAGGGTTAAATATAGAGTGTGACGTTAATGCTTGCTTATTTTAATATATTTGCCATTAGCTAATTAGCCTTTTATTATATTTTATCTGCTTGTATGCATTTGTTCTTACTTTGTATTTCTGTGGATGTGTCTATGACGTGGTATAGGGGAGGTTCTCCTGGTAATTTAAACTCTGTGGAATTCAATTACTCATCAACGCCCCAGACGAAGCATCACGGCGAAACCCGGGTCGGGCATTACAGAGATTTTTAATATATGTTTTAAAGCTGTAATTTTTGGCTTTTATTAAATAATTTTTTATCTGACCCTTTGGTGCGTATCCATCCTACCTGCTAGTCCTTTTTGGAAGCTGTGGTTCATTGCCATCTAGGTGTAGAAGCGTTTCATCTGCTGGACTGTTTTTAGGATTTCTCATGCCTAAGTGTCCTGATTCGTGCCTGTTCCATTTGCCCAGCTGTCTGTGAAGACTCCGCAGAGAATTTTTCCATGCACTTTACCAGTGAAGTTCTGTGAGTAGAATTTTGTTGCAGGCGCATTAAGTGTCACTACATACTACGCTATAGTTCTCTTCTTTTAGCAGAATCCAATTGAAGATACCATCCAGTTTTCTACACGCATTTACCCACTGGAAATCCTGTGAGTATAATCTATTCACATGGTGCGTTAAGTGCTTGGAATTTGCTACACCATAGTGCGCTTTTTATTACACCACAGGTCTCCATACCAGTGTCGGATTGTGAGGTTGGCCTGTGTTCACACTGGTTGAAGACTGATAAAAGGAACATTTATTCACACAAATAAGATTTCTCTCCTGCAGCGCAATCCTTCTATATACTCCTATACAACGGACTTTTCCCACATTGTCTTTGGATTTGCAGCGCTAGAGAGGACGAGTATTTTCTACAGAGACTTCATTTTATTTTATTTTCTGAAAGATACAGTCTTGTTTGGCTGTTAACCCTTGCTTTGTTAGTGGAAAAAATGGGTTAAAATGAAAAATTAGACAAAAAAATGAAATTCTCAAATTTCCTCCCCATTTGCCAATAACTCTTGTGCAACACCTAAAGGGTTAACAACGTATGAAAAATCAGTTTTGAATACCTTGAGGGGTGTAGTTTCTTAGATGGGGTCTATTATGTAAGCCTCGCAAAGTGACTTCAGACCTGAACTGGTCCCTAAAAATAGAGTTTTTGTAAATTTCTGAAAAATTTCAAGATTTGCTTCTAAACTTCTAAGCCTTATAACATCCCCAAAAAATAAAATATCATTCCCAAAACAATTCAAACATGAAGTAGACATATGGGGAATGTAAAGTCATCACAATTTTTGGGGGTATTACTATGTATTACAGAAGTAGAGAAACTGAAACTTTGAAATTTGCAAATTTTTCCAAATTTTTGTTAAATTAGGTACTTTTTGGTGCACAAAAAATAATTTTTTTGACTTCATTTTACCAGTGTCATGAAGTACAATATGTGGTGAAAAAACAATCTCAGAACGGCCTGGATAAGTCAAAGCGTTTTAAAGTTATCAGCACTTAAAGGGACTCTGGTCAGATTTGCAAAAAATGGCCTGGTCCTAAGCTGTAAAAAGGCTGTGTCCTTAAGGGGTTAAAGGGAAACTGAATGTTATCATGGTCTGCAGGTTGCAGCGTGGACCATACCTAAAATGTGAGCATTGAATCATTAGATGACAGAATGATGGTAAAAAGCATCGTCCAACAGTTGATCATTATCAAAGTAGACTATATCCATAATAAATAGGTCTACATACTTAGGTCTACAATATTTTTACTGGAGTGTGGGGGAGGGGGAGATAAAAAGAGTAGTGTCTGAATGATAGGAGAGTCATTACTTCTTAGAAGATATTGTGAAAATGCTGAGAAATAATGCACTCTGAGATCACTTTAAATGGTTTCAATCAGAAGAATTTGACATGGACATGAAACGTCTTCTGGGCTGAGATCTGTGCAGAATTAATAAGTCAGGTTTACCTCTTGTTGTGCTTCATAGCATCCTAAATGAAATATCTATCCAAAGCCTTTTTTTTATCTAGTTAAAAGCCAAAAACTGTCAAGGTACACTGTTGCGTAAAATGAATTGTAATGCAATTTTGAAATGTATTTCAGAAGATAAATTGATTCTAAAATAAAATATTTTACATAGACATGTAGCGGGAGATTTGTGTTTAAAGGAAACCGCAATAAAACTGAAGTTTTTATAGATATAAATTATCAGGCAGAGGCTTAAACTACCTAATGAGTTTTTTTTTAACGCTGGCTGATCTTCCTATTCCTGCTATGCTGGAGAATGACTGGGGTATAATACACCAGCCTCTAAGACTTATATAGATGCAATAGCTATGTATAAAAGTAGTTCCTAATAAGGATGAGGGAACCAGTTCGGACCGAACTTTGCTATTTTTCAGACGGCAGACAAACCCGAATATTTTCATCTTTGTTTCGGACGAATCTACTAAAAGTGCATAGCGCCATTTTAATGCACATGTTGGCAGGAAAAAAGCACTAGAGATGAAGAAGAATGACCCTGGGAGGAAGTGGGTGAGAGGGCCTGCCCTGATTGGCTCCCAGGCTAACAGACTGGACGAGCCAATCCGTGGTGCAGCAGGCAAGGAAATGCCCTAGCATGAGCAGAACGCCATTCTAGGCTGGGCGGTGAATGAGAATGGTTTGTCTATTAAGGTAAAATTGAGCATCAAGCCTCAATCGTCCTTTTACGTATATTCAGTTTCCACGCGGTTGCAATTAAAAAATATATTTTTGGGTGGGTTAATTTAATTAAGCTGTATATATACGTGATTACTGCAGCATTACCAAAGGTGTGGTAGCAATTTACCAGTTTGTATTAAGGAGAAACTAAGTGTCAGGCCTCAATCGTCCGTTTCCGTGAATTTCACTTCCACACGGTTGGAGTTAAATTTTTTGGGGAGCTTGGGGAGGGTGGAGGGAAAAAAATAATAAAAGACGAAGAGATAACAACTTTTCCTAAAAATTATCCTAGGAGCATAGAGTCCTAGGAGGATAGAGGGGGTTATACCAACTTTCAGGGCAACTGGAGCAACTTTGATTCAGGTCTGAACCAAACAATTTCATAACTTCGGCGCACCGGACCCGAAACAAATCTTGACTAGTTCTTAACGAGAGTTTATTTTAACCCGTAGAGGACCCGCGCCGTACATGTACGGCGCAGATGTCCTTGACATGTACGGCGCTGTGATAGGGCGGGTGCAGAAGATGCGCCCGCCCGATCCTCGGCAGGGGTCCGGCAGTCACTGATAGCCGGACCACTGCTGCATGCGCTGGCATCGGTGAAATCACAGATGCTGGCACATTAACCCTTGATGTGCCGTGGTCAGCGCTAACTGTGGCACGTGCGATGTCCGCACGGCAATCGGAGCTTCCATCAGGTCCCCGTGCTGCAGGGAAGGCAAAAAATGATACCCTACCTAAGACAATCGCCCAAAAAATAAAAATAAACTATGGCTCTCAGACTATGGAGACACTAAAACATGATTTTTTTTGTTTCAAAAATGCTGTTATTGTGTAAAACTTAAGTATATAAAAAAGCATACATATTAGGTATCGCCGCATCCACAACAACATGCTCTATAAAAATACCACATGACCTAACCCCTCAGGTGAACACCATAAAAAAAAAAAACTGTGTCAAAAAAGGCATTTTTTGTCACTTTACATCACAAAAAGTGTAATAGCAAGCAATCAAAAAGTCATATGCACCCCAAAATAGTGCCAATCAAACCATCATCTCATCCCGCAAAAATGATACCCCACCTAAGACAATCTCCCAAAAACTGCAAAAATTATGGCTCTCAGACTATGGAGACACTAAAACATGATTATTTTGTTTTTGTTTATTATGTTTCAAAAATGATATTGTTGTGTAAAACTTGCATAAATAAAAAAAAGTAGACATATTAGGTATTGCTGCGGCTGTAAGAACCTGCTCTATAAAAATATCGCATGACCTAACCCCTCAGATGAACACCGTAAAAAAAGAAAACGGTGTCAAAAAAGCTATTTTTTGGGACTTTACATCACAAAAAGTATAATAGCAAGCGATCAAAAAGTCATGCACCCCAAAATAGTGCCAATCTAACCATCACCTCATCGAAAAAAAAAAATAACCCCCTACACAAGACAGTCGCCCAAAAAAAAAAAAAAACTACGGCTTTCAGAATGTGGAAACACTAAAAAATCCTTTTTTTTTTCAAAAATGCTTTATTATGTAAAACTGGAACAAACAACCAAAAAAAGTCATATTTGGTATTGTCGCATCCGTAACAACCTGCTCTATAAAAATACCACATGATCTAACCTGTCAGATGAATGTTGTAAATAAAAAATAAAAACAGTGCCAAAACAGCTATTTTTTGTTACCTTGCCTCACAAAAAGTGTAATATAGAGCAACCAAAAATCATATGTACCCTAAAATAGTACCAACAAAACTGCCAGCTTATCCCGTAGTTTCGAAAAATGGGGTCACTCTTTTGGAGTTTCTACTCTAGGGGTGCATCAGGGGGGCTTCAAATGGGACATGGTGTCAAAACCAGTCCAGCAAAATCTGCCTTCCAAAAACCATATGGCGTTCCTTTATTTCTGCGGAATGCTGTGTGTCCCTACAGCAGTTTACGACCACATATAGGGTGTTTTTGTAAACTACAGAATCAGGGCCATATATATTGAGTTTTGTTTGGCTGTTAACCCTTGCTTTGTTACTGGAAGAAAATTTATTAAAATGGAAAATCTTCCAAAAAAGTGAAATTCTGAAATTTCATCTTCATTTTCCATTAATTCTTGTTGAAGACCTAAAGGGTTAACAAAATTTGTAAATTCAGTTTTGAATACCTTGAGGGGTGTAGTTTATAAAACGGGGTCATTTTTGGGTGGTTTCTATTGTGTAAGCCTCGCAAAGTGACTTCCTACCTGATCTGGTACTGAAAAAGTGGGTTTTGGAAATTTACAGAAAAATTTCAAGATTTGCTTCTAAACTTCTAAGCCTTCTAACGTCCCCAAAAAATAAAATGGCAATCACAAAAATATCCAAACATGAAGTAGACTATTTTTGGAGGTCCTTAAGGTGAAAAATGGCAGGGTCCTGAACGGGTTAAACATTTTACCTACTTTCATTTAACAGAACTTGGGGGGGGTAAACTTAATGTACATATGTAGCCAGATTTTATTCTGACAAGCCACAACAATATGATTACAATATCTGACAGCTATGTATGTCTGTTGCTACTACCTATGATTTTAAAGTCTGGTCCTCACCAAGGTCTGTGCCTTATCTTATGCTGCCTGTATACATGATTCATCATCAGTCTGATGTGTCTGATTCCAATTGTCCCCTGGGGGCAGATATAAGAGGAACAAGGATTGTTCATGTTGGATATCAACATGCCCAATCATTGTGGCTGTTCAGTCAGCTATGTCATGTGTATAGCTAACTACAAAACTGTTGTTTAACCAGAAGAGCTAAAGTTTACATGTGTGTGTATATATGTCTGCGTACATATATATGTAAGTTTATATACAGTATATATACTGTATATATTTCACAGGAAGGAATGCAAATGCATGGGGTCGGGTTGGGGTTATACAAGAACATGTGTCGCATGACAAGTCAACATAAACATTTGTGCAATTTTCTGCAACTTGCCGTCAGTGCTGTGATTTGTCTACAAAAACTCATCTAAAAAGAAAAGTTGCAGGAAATTTTCACAAATGTCGCATCCTGACCTCTTCATCAATTTTTAGATGTGATGTTGCAATGCATTATTACAATGTTCATATCTCTGTTGGTCCTAGCCTTACAACTAACATGCCTAAAAACATAGCAAAAATGCCAGTAAAGACAGTTATGTGTGAAGCCAGCCTTGGAAAAATACACTGCTCAAAAAAATAAAGGGAACACTTAAACAACACAATGTAACTCCAAGTCAATCACACTTCTGTGAAATCAAACTGTCCACTTAGGAAGCAACACTGAGTGACAATCAATTTCACATGCTGTTGTGCAAATGGGATAGACAACAGGTGGAAATTATAGGCAATTAGCAAGACACCCCCAATAAAGGAGTGTTTCTGCAGGTGGTTACCACAGACCACTTCTCAGTTCCTATGCTTCCTGGCTGATGTTTTGGTCACTTTTGAATGCTGGCAGTGCTTTCACTCTAGTGGTAGCATGAGACGGAGTCTACAACCCACACAAGTGGCTCAGGTAGGGCAGCTTATCCAGGATGGCACATCAATGGGAGCTGTGGCAAGAAGGTTTGCTGTGTCTGTCAGCGTAGTGTCCGGAACATGGAGGCGCTACCAGGAGACAGGCCAATACATCAGTAGACGTGGAGGAGGCCGTAGGAGGGAAACAACCCAGCAGCAGGACCGCTACCTTCGCCTTTGTGCAAGGAGGAACAGGAGGAGCACTGCCAGAGCCCTGCAAAATGACCTCCAGTAGGCCACAAATGTGCATGTGTCTGCTCAAACGGTCAGAAACAGACTCCATGAGGGTGATATGAGGGCCCGACGTCCACAGGTGGGGGTTGTGCTTACAGCCCAACACCGTGCAGGACGTTTGGCATTTGCCAGAGAACACCAAGATTGGCAAATTCGCCACTGGCGCCCTGTGCTCTTCAGAGATGAAAGCAGGTTCACACTGAGCACATGTGACAGACGCGACAGAGTCTGGAGACGCCGTGGAGAACGTTCTGCTGCCTGCAACATCCTCCAGCATGACCGGTTTGGCATTGGGTCAGTAATGGTGTGGGGTGGCATTTCTTTGGAGTGCTACACAGCCCTCCATGTGCTCGCCAGAGGTAGCCTGACTGCCATTAGGTACCGAGATGAGATCCTCAGACCCCTTGTGAGACCATATGCTGGTGCGGTTGGCCCTGGGTTCCTCCTAATGCAAGACAATGCTAGACCTCATGTGGCTGGAGTGTGTCAGCAGTTCCTGCAAGACGAAGGCATTGATGCTATGGACTGGCCCGCCCGTTCCCCAGACCGGAATCCAATTGAGCACATCTGGGACATCATGTCTCGCTCTATCCACCAACGTCACGTTGCACCACAGACTGTCCAGGAGTTGGCAGATGCTTTAGTCCAGGTCTGGGAGGAGATCCCTCAGGAGACCGTCCGCCACCTCATCAGGAGCATGCACAGGCATTGTAGGGAGGTCATACAGGCACGTGGAGGCCACACACACTACTGAGCCTCATTTTGACTTGTTTTAAGGACATTACATCAAAGTTGGATCAGCCTGTAGTGTGTTTTTCCACTTTAATTTTGAGTGTGACTCCAAATCCAGACCTCCATGGGTTGAAAAATTTGATTTCCATTTTTTTATTTTTGTGTGATATTGTTGTCAGCACATTCAACTATGTAAAGAACAAAGTATTTCAGAAGAATATTTAATTAATTCAGATCTAGGATGTGTTATTTTTGTGTTCCCTTTATTTTTTTGAGCAGTGTATATACACACTACAGGCTGATCCAACTGTATGACCTCCCTACAACGCCTGTGCATGCTCCTGATAAGGTGGCGGATGGTCTCCTGAGGGATCTCCTCCCAGACCTGGACTAAAGCATCTGCCAACTCCTGGACAGTCTGTGGTGCAACGTGACGTTGGTGGATAGAGCGAGACATGATGTCCCAGATGTGCTCAATTGGATTCAGGTCTGGGGAACGGGCGGGCCAGTCCATAGCATCAATGCCTTCGTCTTGCAGGAACTGCTGACACACTTCAGCCACATGAGGTCTAGCATTGTCTTGCATTAGGAGGAACCCAGGGCCAACCGCACCAGCATATGATCTCACAAGGGGTCTGAGGATCTCATCTCGGTACCTAATGGCAGTCAGGCTACCTCTGGCGAGCACATGGAGGGCTGTGCGGCCCTCCAAAGAAATGCCACCCCACACCATTACTGACCCAATGCCAAACCGGTCATGCTGGAGGATGTTGCAGGCAGCAGAACGTTCTCCACGGCGTCTCCAGACTCTGACACATCTGTCACATGTGCTCAGTGTGAACCTGCTTTCATCTGTGAAGAGCACATGGCGCCAGTGGCGAATTTGCCAATCTTGGTGTTCTTTGGCAAATGCCAAACGTCCTGCACGGTGTTGGGCTGTAAGCCCAACCCCCACCTGTGGTAGTCGGGCCCTCATATCACCCTCATGGAGTCTGTTTCTGACCGTTTGAGCAGACACATGCACATTTGTGGCCTGCTGGAGGTCATTTTGCAGGGCTCTGGCAGTGCTCCTCCTGTTCCTCCTTGCACAAAGACGGAGGTAGCGGTCCTGCTGCTGGGTTGTTGCCCTCCTACGGCCTCCTCCACGTCTCCTGATGTACTGGCCTGTCTCCTGGTAGCGCTTCCATGCTCTGGACACTACGCTGACAGACACAGCAAACCTTCTTGCCACAGCTCGCATTGATGTGCCATCCTGGATAAGCTGCACTACCTGAGCCACTTGTGTGGGTTGTAGACTCAGTCTCATGCTACCACTAGAGTGAAAGCACCGCCAGCATTCAAAAGTGACCAAAACATCAGCCAGGAAGCATAGGAACTGAGAAGTGGTCTGTGGTCACCACCTGCAGAACCACTCCTTTATTGGGGTGTCTTGCTAATTGCCTATAATTTCCACCTGTTGTCTATCCCATTTTCACAACAGCATGTGAAATTGATTGTCACTCAGTGTTGCTTCCTAAGTGGACAGTTTGATTTCACAGAAGTCTGATTGACTTGGAGTTACATTGTGTTGTTTAAGTGTTCCCTTTATTTTTTTGAGCAGTGTATATATCAACTAGACTGGATTTTCCTTTGCATTTTAAAGTCATTTTGTTTTATGATAGTTAAGCATTGAAGAGAAAGAATCTCTCTGTACCTGTTCTTCAAGAGGATTCAGATAATTATGTTAAAAGTATGTCTGTCTTTTTTTCCTTTTATCTGTGGAACAATTGTATGGATTGCACTTTAGTTAAGGCACTACTAGAAGATGGAAAAATCAAGAATAATGATGCACCAAATGTCCTACACTTAGAGGAAGTAAGACTGGGAGAGAGGTTGGACTTCAAGTGATGGAGGAAGCTTACTTCCCCCTGTCATTAGTTGCAGCTGATTTGTGTGGAAATTAGCATTACGAGTAAGTAGAAAGTAGTAGGAACAAGAAGCATAAAGTACAATAACTGAAATCTGGGAATTTTATTATCAGTAGGTGCCCAGAAAGAAGACAACACACATTATATATGGGGACAGAAGTTTGATCCACCACTGTGCCATCATGGCCACTCATCCTGTTAAGCCTGATGAAGGACTCATGCCCAAAACATGCCAGCAACCATCCGCTTCACATAGATTGAGAAATGAACAGAACATCTAGCTAGTGCCATCCTTTTCATCTTTTTAGTTGCAGCGTCAACTTATTCGGCCACACTTTACAATCAGAGGGTTCATGTACAAACAAAATCATACATTACATATAAAAAAAACTAAAGTCAAGAATTAAAATAAGAGGAGTGAAGTCCCTAGTGGCAAGAGCATACAATCTATAAGGAGATAGGGGTGACACAAAAAGTGTTTGTGCAGTGGTCCATTCACACGTCCGTATGTGTTTTGCAGATCCGCAAAACACGGACACTGGCAATATGCGTTCCGCATTTTGCAGTCCGCACATCGCCGGCACTCTCATAGAAAATGCCTTTTCTTGTCCGCAATTGCGGACAAGCATAGGACATGTTCTATTTTTTGCGGAACAGAAGTGCGGATCCGCAAATGCGGATACGGACAGCACATTCTGGCTCCATTAAAAATGAATGGGTCTGCACCTGCGGATGCGGACCTATTTTGCGGACGTGTGAATGGACCCTTAATAAGCTGCATGAGCCAGTCACCAGTCAATATCTGTAGTGCTTCTGAAAATCTTCAGACAGACCCTTTTCATATTTTGTTATGTTGCAGCCTGTGCTAACATTACATTTTTTTTTAAAAATCTAGTTTTCCCCCCATCAATCTGTACCCAATCCCCCTTAATAACAAAAATGAAAACTGAATTTTAGAAAACGAAAATATTGAGACCCTTTGCAATGACACTTGAAATTTAGCTCTGGCTCATTTCTCTTGATCATCTTTGAGATGTTTGTACACCTTGATTAGAGTCCACCTTTGGTACTGTAAATTAAGGTTGGACATGGCCCAGTCTATATAAGGTCTCAAAGCTGAGCTGACAATGCATATCAAAGCAAAAACCAAGTTATTAGGAGAAAACAACTGCCTGTACTGCTCAGAGACAGGATTGTGTGGATGCATAGATCTGGAGAAGGGTACAAAAATATTCTGCTGCACTGAAAGTTCCCAAGAACACAGTGGTCTCCATATACTTAAAGGGAGATGTCTGCTTTTTACCTTGATGACCTATCCTCAGGGACTGATGGCACTGCTCGTACAAGCCCTGCCTTCTCTTCACTGTTTACCTGCTCTCCATGGAAGACTGATGACTAGTGTTGAGCGAAACGAAGCATTTGAAGCCGAATTTGCAATGAAACCAAATTTCCTCGCATTTTGTGGTAACGAATCAGTTTTTCCTAAAATGTTGGCTGCTCATGTTACAAAGTGTAAGTAGCCCAGGAATACGAGATCACCCATAATGCCGTGCAGCCAGCCAATCAGCAGATAGCCATCCCCTGTGATGTCACAGCCCTATAAAGCCCTCATCCCAGGCGGTCTCCGCCATTGTCCTGTGAGCTGAGCATAGGGAGACATATTGCAAGCGCTCATGCGCTAGGGAAAGTGTTGCTGAAAATGATTAATAGAAGAATATTGTAGAGGGAGAGTGCAGGAAGACTGCAGAGAAGGTGTAAGCAGAGTGCAGGGAGATTTATTCTGCATTAGTTGTATTTATTTATTCCTACATTTACGTATTTCTACATCAGCCGTAAACTAAGATAAGTAATTCAATACCAATAAGATGGAAGCCTTTATTATTTCACTGCCAACGTGCCAACCAATACCATCCAGTCTGCACCGCTTAGAGGGGCCAGGTCTTATGGATGACCATCCTCATCTTTTGCTGCATTTACTTCCTCCAAATTATCCTCCAAAGTCTCCATCTCCTAGAAAAGTCAGCAAGATGCAGAGAGGAGGAGCTAGATGTTCCTGATGACATATTCTCTTCGATATTAGATGATGTGGAAAAGGAGAAAAAGCAGAAGAAAGGCTTTAGGGCAGGAGAGTGCCGGGGATGGAGAAGTGGGTATGCCAGAGCAGATTAATATTCTGTGTTTACTGTCTAATAACCTGCAGGAGACTGCAGGCAAGAACAGCAATAATATGCATATTGTTCCGGATCACTATAAATCAAGTATACCTAGGCCACTCTGCCTTGGGGCACGGCACACGCACTGTAGAATGGGTCTTCATTGTTAATGCATATCAAACAGGGGCTGTTACGGCCAAACCCCATACCAGCAACAGCCCCTGTTTATAGGGGCATTAAAGGTGACATGCTGCCATTAACAATGAAGACCGACTTTACAGTGCGTGTGGCCATACCCTAAGGCAGAGTGGCCTGGGTATACCTGGTTTATGGAGATTCGTGATATTAATTCGTAACCAATCAAATTTCTTGGCTAACTTCTGCAAAGTTGCCGAATCAAATTTTTCAAAATTTCACTCATCTCTACTCACGGCCATGCTGCTCCAATGTCATGTTGTAATGTACATTACAGGTTTTTGCTGCCATCTTAGAGGATCTATGGAATGATGCCATTCTTGTATGTGAAACTTTGGGGGAACGTACAGCTTTAATCTTCCATAATTATGTGGGGTTACAGGCCCAACATGTACAGACCACTCTGTGATGGCCCGATTAAATGAAATGAATAATGCTAAACTGGAAATGGCTAAGATTCAAGGGAACGTGTCACCAAAAATATTTTCCTGCCAGTCAAAACCAGATAGTGATACACATTCTTTGCTAATTTGTTTTTATTTTCTCATTGCATATTTTTTTATTCTATTTCCTGAACATGATTATTGAGGCTGCCATCTTACCCGAGCTGTTGTTAAGAGCATTTAGAGATATGCGTTACAGCAGTCACAAGGGCCATAGACACAGTGGATAGGAGTGGACCTCATTATACTCTGTGACCTGTGCAGAGGTCAGGAGGGAGCAGAGAAGCTGTGATATCACCTACTGTTATCTATATGAATGTGATATCCGTCATTCTTTTAGGGTGCATTCACACTGTATTCGTTTTGCAGTCTGCAAATTGTGGGTCCGCAAAATACACTTTTCACAGACCCCATTGAAAAAATGCCTATTCTTGTCCGCAAAACGGGATATGTTTTATAATTTGCGGCTTGGTCCCATAGAAATGAATTGATCTACGTGGGATCTGCAAAATATGCAGGGTTAGATGCAGACCGAAAGTACTGTCATGCAGTAAAGTAATCTATATAAAGAAGTGTTGCCTATTATTAGACATAGTGGCCGGTGCAAAAACGACAGAATTTTATGTTTTTCTTAATATAGATATTGACTTGAAAAATGTAAATTACCACCAAAAATTCTTTAAAAACATAAAAGCATGATATAAACAATAGGTCATTCTGATGACACATTCCCTTTAGTATGAAGACCTGGCATGAGCAGGGCGAAGTCGTAGAAAGCGGCGCAACGGTTAATCTGTGCCTGAAATGCGCTTAATATAGGCGTATTTCAGTATAATAAATTACCTCCAATATCCCTTTTTTTTTTTTACGCAGTTTGTGTGTCACCTACCTGAGTTTCCACACTGACCTTTCTTATCAACTGTCTTTCATCTGCCTGTCATCACCTTATTTCTTGCTTTGGCTGTTCCCTTTTGAGTTAGTTAGTAGTCATTTGCCTTCCTCTCTTTTGTTTTGTGCTCTTCCCCAGTCTCATCGGTCACACTGAATCTCTGTTGTATTCTAATAATGGGCTTCAGTCAGATAGTCTCTGTGTCACCGGCGTCCATCCTTCCCTTCTACAATTCCAATTTTGTTCTTGCCTTGGCCTCCATTCATCATTGAAACCCTGCAATTCACTTCTCACCTCTGCTATCCCATCCCCTCGCCCAGTCACTCTGGACATCAGTAAGAATTTCCTACCATGCTGGCTGGACTTTATTCAATTCAGATTATGAAATAAGACAATGTAGAGGAACAAGGGAAAAGCTTCAATTCTAGCAAATGAGTAATCCCCAACCTTCTGTAGGAGGCAGAGTGTATTACGCGCGCATACTTAAATCCAGATCATACTTCAGTTTCCTGACTAATATGGATTATGCAGATCTGAAAGCAATACCAAAGATGAAAATCGGAAAGCGTTATCCAGCATGAGAAGAGGCTGGTAAATCATCCATTCGCAGCCGGACACCGACTGCTTTCATCTCGGTCACTGATCTTTTAGAATAAGAACATTTTGTTCTTATTATCTTAAAGCTCCAGCCGTTAGTCTGTCGTCTTGTCTACTGTTTGTACACTGGGACCTATTGCAGCAATGTAGAAAGAGGCTTAGTGGTGATCAGCACTAAAATAAAAAAGATAAGCAAAATAGATTTGTAATAAAAGATCAGACGATTTCGAACAAGAATTTAGAGTTGGACGTTTAGTAGAAGAACATGATGAGCAGTTGGTTAAAGGAACATAATCACATTAGTTGTATTGTCAGGAATGGATTACATGCTATTTGGAAAGTGTTAATTATATTTACAATACAGTAAAATATATCATTCCAAGTATATCTATACATGAGCAGTTCTATGTGACACGAATCTGAATATATATGTATACTTTTTCCTTTAAACCAGAGGTAAGTGGAAATTAAACATTCTGTGTAAGGACAAATCTGCAACCTAAATTGGGTCTCATTATTTTCTAGAAACCAGAATGCGAGGTTTAGCTGCAAAGAACAGAGAGCAAAAGCACGAACATAAAATGTTGATGTACTGTAAATAGGCAGAAAAGCGTGAGATTGGTAAAACTGCCTACAAGAAAAACTCTTTGTTGCCAATAACAACCAATCACAATGTAGCCTTAATTTCGTATACCAGTATGAAAATAAAGGTGCACTGTGGTTGCTATGGACAAAAAGACGGGTTTTAGCCATCATAAATGGCCAGTTTTTAAATCAAGTTTTTATCTACAAAAGTGTTTCTTGTTAAATGTGAGATAATTGCCTTATTTACTAAGGCCTCAGATGGTCATAATGCAGATGCTTTAAAGTGAACTGAACTTTAGATCACCATATAATTTAAAGGGGATGTATGCTTTTTATTAGTAGAGTACCCGGATGATAGGCTGATCTTTTAATGTCCCACAGTTTGGACACCCACCAGTCAGTTCTAATCTGTAGGGGAACCTGGTAGCAAGTGTGCGATTTCACTGTAGCACCACCAAAAGGAAAATAAACTATTACATAATTCCCATTTAAATCAGTGTGCTGTCCATGGACCTCTTGGGTCCTCCAGGGTGAGAAATGCTCTTTGTAGCCACTCTTATCTCTGCCTAATACAGTAGTTATTGGTCCTCAGTGTGGGACCCTATGCTATTGACCCAGAATTACCTAAATTCGAAATCTGAAAATCTTTTCAGTTAGTTCACTTAAATCATGGAGGCTCTGGGTCTTGCAGCCACCTTACGGATGCTAAAATGCGTCAGCATTATGGCCATCTGAATGAGACCTTAGTATCAGTTTTCTATGCGGCATGCACATTATTCACTTGCCATGTTGATGACTTCAATGCAGCTAATGAGCCACGACATGGTCTTCTTACCTGTTATAGCTCGCTGCCATGCTTCTGATTGGAAAAGTGGTGGTGTTTCATTATAAATAGGTCACAATCTATAAGTCTCTAGAGTTGCCCCTTCTATTTTATTCTTTACTTCACAGGTGTCAGAAAAAGGGCTCAGGGGTTGATAAATATGGAAGAATAATGCACCTGGGGCGTAAAACCCAAGAGCAGAATATAAAATCAGTGATATAGTCCTAACCACAGTATCTGAGGAAAGGGATTTAGGGGTCATTATTTCAGAAGACTTAAAGGTAGGCAGACAATGTCACAGAGCAGCAGGAAATGCTAGCAGAATGCTTGGGTGTATAGGGAGAGACATTATCAGTAGAAAGAGGGAGGTGCTCATGCCGCTCTACAGAGCACTAGTGAGACCTCATTTGGAGTATTGTGCTCAGTACTGGAGACCAGGATATTGATACTTTGGAGAGAGTTCAGAGAAGAGCTACTAAACTGGTACATGGATTGCAGGATAAAACTTACCAGGAAAGATTAAAGGACCTTAACATGTAAAGCTTGGAAGAAAGACGAGACAGAGGGGATATGAGAGAAACTTTTAAATACATAAAGGGAATCAACAAGGTAAAAGAGGAGAGAATATTTAAAAGAGAAAAACTGCTACAAGAGGACATAGTTTTAAATTAGAGGGGAAAAGGTTTAAAAGTAATATCAGGAAGTATTACTTTACTGAGAGAGTAGTGGATGCATGGAATAGCCTTCCTGCAGAAGTGGTAGCTGCAAATACAGTGAAGGAGTTTAAGCATGCATGGGATAGGCATAAGGCCATCCTTCATATAAGATAGGGCCAGGGGCTATTCATAGTATTTAGTATATTGCGCAGACTAGATGGGCCAAATGGTTCTTATCTGCCGACACATTCTATGTTTCTATGTTTGCATTAAATGTAACCTATCTTTTATATTTTAATTCTTTCCCTCTCAGTGGCATACTGTTATGACACTGTATGTTCTCACTGGTCAGTGCCATAATATTACATCACAGAGGTGGCTCAGGAGCATGGCCCACTGCATCGCTTCCAGGTGCCTTCTGTATTATAAAGATGGCACCCTGTATGGGTCCGGAAGTGTGTATACAATGAAGGGAACACATGATGGCATGGTTCCGTTCATTGTATAGGTGTATGTGGTGTAAAATAAAGTTATTGATTCCTTACCTGGCAACAGGATTTGATTGGTGAAGACATCGGCGAATGACGTCTGGGAAAAGTTGCAGGTGCCCCTTGGAGAATGGTGATTGGTCCTTCTCTTCAACGGATGTTCCAGATACCTGTAAAAGAAGGAGATAACGGTCAGTGCGCATTCACGGCACTGGACAACAAACAGTTAGGACCTACACCATACCATGGAGGATCTTCTAAAACAGCTTATCTTGAAGGCTGAAACGAAAGGAGGAATCACCTGGCTACAAAAATGCTTATCTGACGAACTTACCTGTTCAGATAAAGCTCCTGGATCTTCTTCTTTAGTCTTCTGCGCAGCCC
The DNA here is from genome assembly GCF_905171765.1 of Bufo bufo. NCBI lineage: Eukaryota > Metazoa > Chordata > Amphibia > Anura > Bufonidae > Bufo > Bufo bufo. The sequence goes on from NC_053390.1 coordinate 237,467,183, forward strand.
AGTGTGCGAGCCCAGAGTTGGTCGAGATTTCAGACGTCATTGGCGTGCACATGCGCAATGACACTGAAAAGGAAACCTTACCTTCCAAATGGAGTTCCCAGGAACCAAGGAATTACTCTCCTCCTCCGCCGCTGGAAAAGAAGAAAAGACCTGAGAAGAAATGCAGTCACTCACCTAATAAGCCGTCTTCAAAAGTATTTGGCGATACAGGTCTTCATTTAGCCTCCCACGCGCCACAGTCAGTTGGACCTAACAGTGATGGTAAGAACAACGGTCAAAACTGTCAATCTAATACATCGATTTTAATCAGGACAAACTTTATTTATTCCAGTAGTTTTTAAGGTTTATGTCATTTACAATTAAGGAGGATTCTCACTCCTTAACTGAGGTTTGGGTCGACAAGCCAACCATTAATACTCAATTAGGCTCTAACAAAATCATAGGCATGAATAACGATTCTACCTCAGTTTTTAACCCTTAGCCTATCAGGTGGGAAGGTGTTAAACAATCCTGCCTCAAGGAGGCATTAGTTCAAATTTCTCCACTTGGATACCACTTGTCTGGCTCGGTAAAAGATAAAATATGGAATAGGGAATACATTGATTTATATTGCCTACTCCCATCTTCTATTAATAAATCAGAATTAACCCCTTAAGGACACAGCCTTTTTACACCTTAGGACCAGGCCATTTTTTGAAAATCTGACCAGAGTCCCTTTAAGTGCTGATAACTTTAAAACGCTTTGACTTATCCAGGCCGTTCTGAGATTGTTTTTTCATCACATATTGTACTACACTGGTAAAATGAAGTCAAAAAAATTATTTTTTTTGCACCAAAAAATACCTAATTTAACAAAAAATTTGGAAAAGTTTGCAAATTTCAAAGTTTCAGTTTCTCTACTTCTGTAATACATAGTAATACCCCAAAAAATTGTAAAGACTTTACATTCCCCATATGTCTACTTCTTGTTAGAATTGATTTGGGAATGATATTTTATTTTTTGGGGATGTTATAAGGCTTAGAAGTTTAGAAGCAAATCTTGAAATTTTTCAGAAATTTACAAAAACTCAATTTTTAGGGACCAGTTCAGGTCTCAAGTCACTTTGCGAGGCTTACATTATAGAAACCACCCAAAAATGACCCCATCTAAGAAACTACACCCCTCAAGGTATTCAAAACTGATTTTGCATACGTTGTTAACCCTTTAGGTGTTGCACAAGAGTTATTGGCAAATGGGGAGGAAATTTGAGAATTTCATTTTTTTGTCTAATTTTTCATTTTAACCCATTTTTTCCACTAACAAATCAAGGGTTAACAGCCAAACAAGACTGTATCTTTATTGCCCTGACTCTGCCGTTTACAGAAACACCCAATATGTGGCCGTAAACTACTGTACGGCCACACAGCGGGGCGTAGAGTGAAAGGTGCGCCGTATGGTTTTTGGAGGGCTGATTTTTATGGACTGGTTTATTTACACCATGTCCCATTTGAAGCCCCCTGATGCACCCCTAGAGGAGAAACTCCCTAAAAGTGACCCCATCTAAGAAACTACACCCCTCAAGCTATTCAAAACTGATTTTACATACATCGTTAACCCTTTAGGTGTTGCACAGGAGTTATTGGCAAATGGCGATGAAATTTGAGAATTTCATTTTTTTGCCTAATTTTCCATTTTAACCCATTTTTTCCACTAACAAAGCAAGGGTTAACAGCCAAACAAGACTGTATCTTTATTGCCCTGACTCTGCTGTTTACAGAAACACCCCATATGTGGCCGTAAACTACTGTACGGGCACACAGCGGGGCGTAGAGTGAAAGGTGCGCCGTTTGGTTTTTGGAGGGCTGATTTTGCTGGACTGTTTTTTTGGCACCATGTCCCATTTGAAGCCCCCCTGATGCACCCCTGGAGTAGAAACTCCATAAAAGTGACCCCATCTAAGAAACTACACCCCTCAAGGTATTCAAAACTGATTTTACAAACGTTGTTAACCCTTTAGGTGTTGCACAAGATTCAATGGAAAATAGAGATACAATTTCAAAATTTCACTTTTTTGGCAGATTTTCCATTTTAATATTTTTTTTCCAGTTACAAAGCAAGGGTTAACAGCCAAACAAAACTCATTATTTATGGCCCTGATTCTGTAGTTTACAGAAACACCCCATATGTGGTCGTAAACTGCTGTACGGGCAAATGGCAGGGCGCAGAAGGAAAGGAACGCCATACGGTTTTTGGAAGGCAGATTTTGCTGGACAGTTTTTTTTTACACCATGTCCCATTTGAAGCTCCCCTGATGCACCCCTAGAGTAGAAACTCCAAAAAAGTGACCCCATTTTAGAAACTACGGGATAGGGTGGCAGTTTTGTTGGTACTAGTTTAGGGTACATGATTTTTGGTTGCTCTATATTACACTTTTTGTGCGGCAAGGTAACAAGAAATAGATTTTTTGGCACGTTTTTATTTTTTGTTATTGAGAACATTCATCTGACAGGTTAGATCATGTGGTAATTTTATAGAGCAGGTTGTCACGGACGCGGCGATACCTAATATGTATACTATTTTTTTTATTTATGTAAGTTTTACACAATGATTTCATTTTTAAAACAAAAAAAATGTTTTAGTGTCTCCATAGTCTAAGAGCCATAGTTTTTTCAGTTTTTGGGCGATTATCTTAAGTAGGGTCTCATTTTTTGCGGGATGAAATGACGATTTGATTGGCATCTATTTTGGGGTGCATATGACTTTTTGATTGCTTGCTATTACACTTTTTGTGACGCAAGATGACAAAAAATGGCTTTTTTTACACCGTTTTTATTTTATTTTTTTTTACGGTGGTCATCTGAGGGGTTAGATCATGTGATATTTTTATAGAGCCGGTCGATACGGACGCGGCGATACCTAATATGTATACTTTTTTTTTATTTATGTAAGTTTTACACAATGATTTCATTTTTGAAACAAAAAAATCATGTTTTAGTGTTTCCATAGTCTAAGAGCCATAGTTTTTTCAGCTTTTGGGCGATTATCTTGGGTAGGGTATGATTTTTGCGGGATGAGATGACGGTTTGATTGGTACTATTTTGGCGTACATGCGACTTCTTTGATCACTTTTATTACCTTTTTTGGGAAGTAAGGTGGGCAAAATTTCAATTTCATCCTAGTTTTTTATTTTTTATTTTTATGGCGTTCACCGTTCGGGTAAAGTAACATAACCTTTTTATAGATCAGGTCGTTACGGACGCGGCGATACCAAACATGTGTAGGGAATTTTATTTTTTTAATCAGTGATAAATGTGTTTTTTGATTTTTACTTTTTTTTCACTTTTTTTAACTTTTTTTTTGACCCAGACCCACTTGGTTCTTGAAGATCCAGTGGGTCTGATGTCTGTATAATACAGTACAGTACAATATATATTGTTCTGTACTGTATTTTACTTACACTGAACAGATCTATGCTTTTAGCACAGATCTGTTCAGCACCATGGACAGCAGGACGCCTGAGAGGCGTCCTGTTGCCATGGGAACCTTCCCCGTCTGCTCAGAACTGCGCAGACGGGGAAGGGTTAGCACAGGGCTGAGGGGGGCTCTCTGGGGGCTCTCTCCCTCTCCCATCGGGGGGCTGCAAAGGCACAGCAGCCCCCCGATGGGAGAGGGAGGGAGCTCCCTGCGCTGTTAACCTTTTCCATACAGCGGTCCGTACGGACCGCTGTATGGAAAGGGTTAACGGCTGACATCGCATCGCAGATGTCAGCCGTTTATACCAGGGTGCCAGCAATGTGCTGGCACCCTGGTATCCCCACTAGAAACCAACGATTATACAAGGGGAGGCGGGCGGGGGATCGCGATCCCGCCTGCCGCACCGCCCGCCTCCCGCACCACCCACACTGCCCGCAACCCTCCCCCTGCACCTCCCACCGGGCTAAAATCACTCGGGGGGTGCAGGGGGAGGGATACAGATCTATTTTAGGAATACTAAAGTTTCTGATCCCCGCGGTCAGGGACCGCAGGGATCAGAAACTGCAGAAATCGCAGCAAACCGCAGGTCTGAATTGACCTGCGGTTTGCCGCGATCGCCGACATGGGGGGGTCACGGGACCCCCCCGCGCATTTAGCCTAGGTGCCTGCTCGATGATTTGAGCAGGCACCGGGTTCCGATCACTGCCGGCCGGGCGGCAGTGATCGGAACAACACATGACGTACCGGTACGTCATGTGTCCTTAAGTACCAGGACATCATGACGTACCGGTACGTCATGTGTCCTTAAGAGGTTAAAAGAAAGTAAGGATATTGACAAAGCTCCCCAAGAAAAAATCTGATTTTAATTGGTTACAGGCATTTTGCATTTATGCCGCTGTCATCTGAGAACATAAACCTGAGCTATGCTGCGTATTATTTTACCACATGGATTCTATTTTAGAAGCATATCACAGTTTTGGCGGAATGGCTTGGAATTATTATGACGAGTCTTTCAGACAGAAACTGTCGGTTTATCCGAATGTGCAATGGGGAAGTAAGGATGTTGGCCTATGGCTAGATCTTATGTTACCTCAAAAGAACTCTAATTTTCGTCAGTAAAGTAGCAAACGAGGCATTTGCTTTGCATTTAATGAAAATACATGTAAATAGGCCTCAAATTGTAAATACAGAAGTGTCCTCTCTTACCTGATCTCCAAACTGGAAGTGGTGTAAATTTTGTTCTGACAGCAAAACATCATATCGCGAGACTGTCACTAAACTCAAAAAATCTGCAGTACACATCACAACCACTGGGCGGTGAGTGCTCCTCATTTAGCTTATTATATATATATACATATAGCTGCAGAGAAGCTAGCCTCAAATATGAGATATTTAGCGGCAGACCTAGCTAGATTTGGTGAGATCTATTGAGAATATTAAATGTGCGAAAGTCAAACACATGAGAATAAAGGAACACTAAATCCAGAATCCAAATATCATGTGTGATACTGCCTGCTTAGCTGTGTATCTAATCATATCATATGTGATACTGTCTGCTCAGCTGCGTGTCTAATCATATTATGTGTGATACTGCCTGCTGAGCTGTGTATCTAATCCTATCATATGTGATACTGTCTGCAGAGTCGTGTATCTAAGCCTATTGTGTGTGATACTGCCTGCTGAGTTGTGTATCTAATCATATCATGTGTAACACTGTCTGCGGAGCCGTCTACCTCTGTAAATCTACCTTGTGTGATACTGTCTGCTCTGCTGTGTATCTTATCCTAGCATGTGTGATACTGTCTGCAGAGTTGTGTATCTAAACCTATCATGTGTGACACTGTCTGCAGAGTCGTATATCTAAGCCTATTGTGTGTGATACTGCCTGCTGAGCTGTGTATCTAATCCTATCATGTGTGATACTGCCTACTGAGCTGTGTATCTAATCCTATTTTGTGTGATACTGTATGCAGAGTCGTGTATCTAAGCCGGCCCCAACTGCTGATATGGAGCGTGTTAGCAGGAGGCAGCATTTGAACAACATGATGGAGCAGTACCTGTGCACACAACTACACGTACTGACTGATGGTTCTGCCCCATTCAACTTCTGGGTCTCCAAATTGTCCACATGGCCAGAGCTTGCCCTGTATGCCTTGGAGGTGCTGGCCTGCCCTGCAGCCAGTGTACTCTCTGAACGTGTATTTAGCACGGCAGGAGGCGTCATTACAGACAGACGCAGCCGCCTGTCCACAGCCAACGTGGACAAGCTCACGTTCATTAAAATGAACCAGGCTTGGATCCCACAAGACTTGTCTGTACCTTGTGCAGAATAGACATTTATACCACCATCAAACATACATTCTTGTACTCAAGTCAAGTGCAATGATTCTTTGTTTTTGTTTTTTTTATTTGTCCCAATATTTTGGGGGCTACCTACCCCAATAAAAAAAAAAAAAAAAACATTGTTGGCTACCTCCTCCTCCTCCATTGCTGCCTCCACCTACAACACCACATTCACCGCCTCCTCAACCTCCGACTCCATATCCACCTCCTTCTCTGAGTTGCAGGTTAATAATTTGTAATTTTTAGTTATTTTATTTCATTTTAAGTTATTTCCCTCTCCACATTTGTTTGCAGAGCAGTTGCCATGCTCTTAAGCACATTTTACTGCCTTTTACATCCCTCTAGCCTTTTCAAGGACTATTTTAGAGCCATTTTTATAAAAAAAAGTGCCAATTTTAGTGCCCTAAATTGAAAAATTTCTTATTTTCAATTGTCGGGTGACATTTTACAATTCTTGGCGTATACAAACCCCTGCTGTGCCTGGGTGACAGGGGCCTAAATCTCTCAAAATCCTCTGTAGTATTGCTGGGTGACAAGAACCCCCTTTTGCCGTGAATGAACCCCTGCTGTGCCTGGGTGACAGGGGCCTAAATCTCTCAAAATCCTCTGTTGTATTGCTGGGTGACATGAACCCCCTTTTGCCGTGACTGAACCCCTGCTGTGCCTGGGTGACAGGGGCCTAAATCTCTCAAAATCCTCTGTTCTATTGCTGGGTGACATGAACCCCCTTTTGCCGTGAATGAACGCCTGCTGTGCCTGGGTGACATGGGCCTAAATCTCTCAAAATCCTCTGTTCTATTGCTGGGTGACATAAACCCCCTTTTGCCGTGAATGAACCCCTGCTGTGCCTAGGTGACATGGGCCTAAATCTCTCAAAATCCTCTGTTCTATTACTGGGTGACATGAACCCCCTTTTGCCGTGAATGAACCCCTGCTCTGCATTGCTGACAGGGAACTAAATTTGTTGAAAACATCTGTAACTGATCGGAAGATGCGCGACTACAAGCGCACGCTGCTGATGGCATTCCCACCTGACAGCGGGGGCACAGTGGAAGCACAAGGCGAAGGCAGAGGAGGAGGAAGAGGTCGCCAACGCATCTGGGGCACCGCCAGCACCTGAAGGCAGGGTTAGCATGGCCAAAATGTGGAAAAGCTTTGTCAGCCTTGGAGGTGCTGACCTGCCCTGCAGCCAGTGTATAGTGTGAACAAGTGTTTAGCACGGCAGAGAGCATTATCACAGGCCGCAGCCAATGTGGACAAGCTTACGTTTATTAAAATGAACCAGGCATGGATCCCACAGGACTTGTCCGTACCTTGTGCAGAATAGACATTTATACCAGCCTCAACCATCCATTCTTGTACTCAAGTGCACTTATTCTTTGTTTTATTTTGTTATATGTCCCAATATTTTGGGGGATACCCCAATTTAAAAATAAAAATAACACAAATCAGTGTTGGCTACCTATTCCTCCTTCACAGCCGCTTCCACCTACACTGCCACGTCAACCTACACATCCACCGCTTCCTCCTCAACCTCCTACTCCTAGATGCAGATTGTTATTTTTAATTTTTCAGTATTTTATCTTATTTTAAGTCATTTCCCTATCCACATTTGTTTGCAGAACAGTTTCCATGCTCTTAAGCACATTTTGATGCCTTTTGCAGCCCTCTAGCCCTTTCCAGGACTATTTTAGAGCCATTTTAGTGCCCAAAAGTTCGGGTCCACATTAACTTCAATGGGGTTCGGGTTTGGGGTCAAGTTCGGGTCCCGAACCCGAACTTTTTTTTCAAGTTCGGCCGAACCTGCCGAACCCGAACATCCAGGTGTTCGCTCAACTCTAGTTATCACGAATATAATATTTCTGCTCATTCATTTCGAATTAGGAGCAGCCACCTTAGCTGCTCAACAAGGTTTGTCTGCTTCCTTGATAAAAAAAATTTGGGCAGATGGAAATCCAATAGGTATAAGATCTACATATGTCCGGAATTGTTAATAGATTAGTTTCATTTGCTTTACAGGTTATCACAAGATTTGGATAGTTGGAAACCACATCGTTAATAGAGCATTAAATCGAGCTTACCATAGAAAGTTTTTAAATGACCTTGGTCTAAAATTTAATATTCATATTCATTGGTCTGCACGATCGGATTTAAAATCTAAAAACGTGTGATCTTTATGTAATTCCCTATCATTACTTACCTCTCCCAGTTCTCATTATTCTACATTTTGGTGAAAATGACTTAGGCCGTATTAATTCTCTGGAATTAATTTAATAACTTTACATCTACGTTTAGGAATATTTGTTCTTTGTTACCTAATGCTGTCCTTACATTCTCAGAAATAATTCCGAAGTACAACTGGTCTCAAAGATCTTCGTTTCTTAGACAAAATCAAGAAAAAAGTTAATCGTCAGATGAATAAAATTTTACCTCAGTTGAATGGTTTCTCATACAGACACATGGAACTCAAAGAATTTACTGGAGGTCTTTACACTTTTGACTATTGGCGTTTGTCCAATATAGGCAATTATATTCTTAATGTGGGTTTCCAAAACATGATATAAGAAGGTCTGCGATGTTTGGGGGGTGCCATGTGAAACATGGCTTGTGGGTAAAGTCGCTCATTAATTAAGTGGACGTATTGTTTATTATTATCTCTATTTAAACAGTTTATTAGGTTTTTAAAGAATTAACATTGCGGCCTTTACCTCCACATATATACTGATATATAATTTGCTTAATAAATGTTATTCAGAAGTTAACTGGTCTTGATAGTCATTTATGGAACCTATGCCCATCATGTATTGGCCCGGAAGTGTGTATACAATGAAGGGAACACATGATGGCATGGTTCAGTTCATTGTTTAGGTGTATGTGGTGTATAATAAAGTTATTGATTTCTTACCTGGCATCAGGATTTGATTGGTCAAGTCATCGGCGAATGACGTCTGGGAAAAGTTGCAGGTGCCCCTTGGAGAATGGTGATTGGTCCTTCTCTTCAATGGATGTTCCAGGTACCTGTAAAAGAAGGAGATAACGGTCAGTGCGCATTCACAGCGCCAGACAACAAACAGTTCCCGCCCCCCCTCCTATATTGTTGCGATGTTAGATTCATTGGGTGAAGTCGCTCCCCCCCTTATATTGTTGCGATGTTAGATTCATTGGGTGAAGTTGCTCATTAATTGAGTGGAAGTATTGTTTATTATTATCTCTATTTAAACAGTTTATTAGTTATTTAAAGAATTACCATTGCAGCCTTTATCTCCACATTCTCTAAATACTGATACATAATTTCCTTAATAAATGTTATTCAGAAGTTAACTGGTCTTGGTAGTAATTTCTGGAACCTATGCCCATCATGTTCTTACTGCCCGGCGATAACTCTGATTCTGGCAGTTTGTTCTTAGGTGCCACGGTCAATAGAATCCATGGCAGTTGAACGGTTGGACAGAGGAGAGGCTCCATCTATCCTCCAATCTGCACCCTGTGAACATAAATGTGGGGTGGTGAATAGTTTTAATGGCCTCTGGGGGCCTTTGGAAGATCCTCAGCCTGCCATGTTGCCAACCGTCCAGAAATTTCTGGACAGTCCGTAAAAATAGGTGACTTTTTTCCCACCCATAAAAAGATATGTCAGTGATTTTTTTGAGGTTGGTGGTACTTGACTTAACTTGGTGGTAATTTTCATAATTTTACATCTCGTAGTAAATGCTGGTAATTAGTTCTTATCTATACATTGAGCTATAGACATGTATTATTTATAACCTTTCTCATTCATTATGGTTTTCCAATGTTGTCTGTCCCTGATTTTGGGATAAATTGTCCAGAAATAAATAAAAATTATGGTTGGCAACTCTAAAGCTAAACATAATTTATGGCCACCGTCTCTTTGACGGAGCCTGTGTCATGAGAGTTAAAAATGACAACAGCTGGAGCTGAAAGTTAAAATAATACTACAAAATAGATTTGTCAGAAATATACAGCAGCCATGATATGAGAAAAGAACATCACAGCCGTCTCCATAAGCTGTTGCGAGGAAGGCCATTATGTGCATTGTATAGTGCACCTGTACTATCTATGATAAGCGATGGCCCCTCAGAGGTGCTTGCAGTGCATTTCAGTTCCGCCTATTGTAGTTTTCTGACCAGTTCACAGACATGGCAGCCATGCTCTTCATAGCAATATCCTATAATCTTCTCCCCTACAGAGATCGCCCACCTGAATTCTCAGCACAATGAAGCATGGCTGTCAATCAAGCAACTGGTGCCTCGGGGCTACGCTCTTTCTCCTTTATATCAGCACAGCACTGCCTGGAGCCAGAAGCTTAAAAAAAGGATCCAGAGACTTGATTATTGTGAAGCTTAATGACAAAGGTGGCCAAGCAAGGTCAAAAGCTTCTCATCTGCCCACCTGCCTCCATCCACTCTACCGACAGCAGTTTTCATATCTACAAAATGTTAACTATATATGTTCTCCTCCGAGAAACGGGACTATCCGTTTATGAAAGCTCAGAACATATTTAGTACGTCAATTACTAACATCTTAGAAAAATTCCCATGCCTGACAGGATGTGTAAATAGCTATCATTAATACACAGTTCACACCTGATTCTTCATTACAGCGTGAGGCTTCTATAGTCTCCATTTATCTACCAGAGAGAAGACTGGTTAGAAATGCAGGAAAGTGGAAGCAATCTCATTTTATTATTACCTCATATTGTGTACATACTGTCACGGCCATGGCTATGACCGTGACTCCTGAACCGCATGCGGTTGTCAGCGGTTTTCTTTGGTTGTCAATCACAGGTGAGGGCTGTGGTATTTGCCTCACCTGTGGTTGCCGCTGGCAACAGTATGTATGTGGCAGCGTAGCAGTCTGAGCTGTGCCATTGCAGCTTGCTATGTTGTGCATGCGGTTTTGTGTGATGTGTGTATGTGTGCACTTGCTTTTTATGTTATTGTGTGCACGTCTCCTTTAAGTGGTGTTTTCCCTTCCCTGGTGTTGGAAGGGTTAATCTCCTTCCTAGTGTGTGTGCACTGGGTGTGTCCGACTGTGGGGTGTGGCTTCTTGGCCTATAAAGCCTCACTGCTTTTGCAGGTCTGCAGGTTGCTTCAGCCATGCTTAGCTGAAAGCAGCCTCCTGTCTTTACTACCTGCCAGTAAGAGCCACCCCTGTGGTCATAACCATAATGTCTCATTAAGTTTGTCTGTGTGATGTTCAGTTGATATTTTCCTTTTGTTATTTGGTGCAGCTATGGATCTGGGTTCCTGTGTGTGTGCTGGGTTCATTTAATGTTGTGTGGACATCAGCTTGCCAGCACAGGGATCCAGTCAGCAAGGCTGTGGCAGGTAGGTGGAACTAGTTCAGTTCACCTGCCATATCCATAGGACTGTTTGTGTTCCCCTTTTCCCTGCAGCTTGGCCAGTGAGACTCCTGTTCCTCCGTGTCCAGAAGGAACAGGTTGTCTTACCCTGCTCCTAGTTTAGGGCCATCCTGAGGGCTAGCAGGGACTTCAAGGTTCCGGTGCATGAGCCCTCCTACCATCAAGGTCGGCTCATGCAGCTAGGAGTCAGGGTCAGATTAGGGATGCGATTAGGAGGTGACCTGCTCCCTAATTCTGTCGTCCTGATCGAGCAGCGACCACCATCTTCGCTCATCGCACGGCTGAGGGTTTTCCCCATCCTCAGCCGTGACACATACCTCCAATTGAATGACAACACTAGATTTTTAAGCGCTTTTTAATTTTTTTCTGAATTCTCATCCACACGCTGCATACAAAAACAATGCGGCTTTGTTGCGGTTTTTACTGCGGAAACATAGCAAAACCCACAGATGATTTTTCCGCTGGATTTTCAGTCACTTGTGAAGCCAGCCATAAAGTGCTAGTAAATTGCCCCCATAAAAACCAAAACCAGGAATACGGAATATGTGCCTATCTTTCCATTACACTTTTCCTGTGCTTAGGATCGACTCCATGCCTTCACTACAAGTGCAAAATACTAACCAAAATCTGTGGGGTAAGAGTGGCCTTAACTCGCAGCAGTTATCCATCCATTAGATTTGTGTACGTGTGCCTGCCATTCTTCCTATGAACAGATATCGTCTGTCATTACAGGTTGCCGGCTTGGAGCTGTACATTACCTTATTATTTGTGCACAAAAGCACATAAATAAGAAATGATATTGCTCGACTCTATAGCTGATGTCTTTCCTTTAGAATATGGCAAGTATCTAATGAAATGAATCACCGATCATAGAGACATTTCTTACCAAGAGCTTTACTGAAGCAAGAACACGGAGGAAGATTTGTATCCACTTTACAGATTGATGGCCAATATTCAGGCTTTGGAGATATGCCCATTTAGCATTAACATTTAGGATATCAAACTGAATCCAAGTAGTTTTTAGTATCTATGAGGTAGAATAGTGAAAAATGGACATATTTTAGCTCAGGCACAGTATGCAGGATACAATGTACAAGAAAACACGCTTTCAGCGATTATTTTTGTGGCAGCCGCCTTGCCAATTAAGCAGAATCTGATGCTGTCTTTTTAAAATCTTTTGAAAACCATGGCTGCATTTAGCAAAAGAAGCCCTTCTGCAATGTTCATAGCACCAAGGGTGAGTCCCAATCCCATGGTGCACAATATATCCATCCCTCTTTTCAGTAAGCCCCTCCTTTGCCTTGTTGATTGACCGGATCAGGCATCTGTATGCTGCTCTTGTCTGAACCCATAATCTTATGCCTCTGTCTTGCGCCAGGTTATTGGCGCTTGTGTAGTACAGCATCTTGTTCCTGCACTGGAGAGAAGACATGTACTGTGCATGCGCTGATATTCTGGCACACAGCAGAAGAGCGAGATTGCAGGGCCAGGTGAGGGCAGGATCAGAGTTGCCAACCTTCCCTTCAAATTTTTCTAGACAATTGAACCAAAATTCACGGGAGACCCACATTTTTTACGGACATACACCACGCCCCTTTTTAGAGAACACGCCCCCTTTCCACACCCTCAAAAAGCCCTTGAATCAAAAACACCCCAGAATAAAGAGGACTGTCCAGTAGTTAAAATAAAATATGGCAGAAGCATATGGAACAAAATCAATTCAGCTTCCACTCTAGTCTGAGGGGCATAGCTATAGGGGGTGCAGAGGTAGCAGTCGCTACCGGGCCCAGGAGCCTGAGTTGGTGCATAAGGAGACAACAGTATTATAGAAAGTGCATGCTGGTCTAGTTACACCTCTGGCAGGAGGGAAGGGGTTAGGTTAATAATTTAGCATGGGGGGAGGTGCTGTTTCAAGCTGGACTCAAGCTGAATTACACCAGGGCGTGTTAGCAGTAGTGCCCTCCATATTGTACCAAATTATGAACAAAATAATTAACACCCCCAATAGTAGTAATAATTCCCCATAATATAATTTTTTTTTCTCATGGTGCCTCCAGTAGTGCTCCCAGAAATAATAAAGCCACACTATAGTGCTCCCAGTAATTATATCTCTTATATTGCCCACAGTAATTATAGTACCCCTTGCAGTGCCCCCAGTAGCATAAACGGTCCCCTCTAGTACCCTCAGTAGTTCAGATAGTCCCCTATAGTGCCCTGAGTAGTTTAGTTTAGATAGCCCCCATAGTGTGCCCAGTAGTTTAGATAGCCCCCTATAGTGCCCTAATGGTCTGTAGCTCAGCAGTGAAAATAAAATTAAAATAAAATACTTACCTGATTCCTTCTCCATGCTGCCATTCATGATGTAGGCTGCAGCCCGCAGGCCTCTGCTAGCCAGCCTGCAGCCTTACTTGACTCTGTCCCATTGGCGACAGCGTGCCATCCAATCTCTTTGAGAACACGCAGACTTGATGATATGATCACGCGGTGTGCCTCCTGCCCTGGGACAGAGCTACCGTAACATTAGGCTGCAGGCTGGCCAGGAAGCGGCCCGTGGCCTACTGTACATCACAGGCGGTGCCTGCATTGAACCACAGTATTCATGAAAACTGAAGATGATTCACAGATAGGCTTTTTTTCTGCTACAGATGGCAGAAGAAAACACCCTGTTTTTACAGACTGGGCAGGATTCTGATAGAAGGCCCTGTCAATCAACAAGGGAAAGGAGGGCCTTACTGAGAAGAGGGATGGAACTGTGGTGCACCAAATCGCTAGGACCTGCCCTCGGAGGATGCATAAATAAAGATCCTCAGGTGCAATGTCAGTTAGTCAGTTTTTATACGTGACCCCCACTGTGTGGAGGAACATACATTTCCATTGAGTGGAAACAGTTTATGTTCTTATAGAGAACCTGCCATCGCCTGCTGTGTCAGTGAATAAATGAGCTACAAACAGACCTGCAAACAATCACAGGCTATAAGACTCAATAATCTTCTGTAATGGAAATCTGATTTTTTTTTCCATTGATTGTTTCAGTTTTCTCTGCTTGTGTTGTCTGTAACAGACTTCATCATTTCACTAGGCTTATTTCATGGTCACACTTCTGTCCTTGCCAAAGGCAACATGAATTCTACTGTTAAGTGCTAGTTACACAGATGTTACCAGGCAAAGAACGATTTCCGGTGAAGTAAGGTCATCAATTTGGCACAAATTACATCCACACAGTCTCAAGCAAAACTGACTTCAAATATTATCCTCGTGATAAATTCCCTGTATTGGGTGGAATTTATAGGGAATGTGTCGATAAAAAAAATTTCTGCCAGTTATTTATTTTCTGATTGCAGATTTTATTATTCTATTTCCTGAATATAATTATAGGGCTGGCATCTTGGCTGAGCTGTTCCTAACAGCATTTAGGGATCTATCTATCTATCTAATCTGTCATTGTCATCCTGCCAGTTATGAGAAGCAGGTAACTGCAGTAAAGTGATCTGTACAGACCAAGTGGTGTCTATTATTCGGCTTAGTGGCCAGTGCAAAAACTGCAGTATTTTTTTTTTTAAATAGATATTGATATGGGAAAGTTAAAAATAAAAAATAGGTATTTTCTGATGACACACACCCTTTAACCCCTTCCCGCATTATCACATACATGTATGTGAGCAAATGCGGCTCCTTGCTGCATCCTCACATGCATGTACATGAAGGGATCGGGCGGGTGCAGGAGCTGCACCTGCCCGATCCGCAGCACGGCGCCCTGCTGCATCCGACGGCATCAGTGTGTGCGGTGATGCCAGCGGATTAACCCTTTTCACCTGCGGCAGTCAGCAATGACCACAGCACGTGCGGGGTATACAGAGGGAGGAGGCTCCCTCTGACCCCATCGCCCCCCCGCGCTGCGCTGGCAGTTCAATTCAGTACAATACAGAATGTATTGTACTGAATTGAAACAGGGATCAAACCCTGAAAAGATGAAGTCCCACAGTGGGACAAATATAAAAAGCAAAATAAAGTGAAAAAAACATATTTTTTTTGTAATAAAAAAATAAAAGTTTCAAGTAAAAAAAAGCGTCCTTTTTCCAAAATAAAGTAAAAAAAACCTGTAAAAATTAGGGGAAAAAAGAAAAGTAGACATATTACGTATTGGTGCGTCCGTATAGACCGGCTCTATAAAAATATCACATGACCTAACCCCTCAGGTGAATGTTGTCAAAAAAGTTTAATAAAAACTGCAAAAAAAAAATTTTTTGGTCACCTTACATCACTAAATGTGCAACACCAAGCGATTAAAAAGGCGTATGCCCCCCAAAATAGTACCAATCTAACCTCATCCCACAAAAAATGAGCCCCTACCTAAAACAATCGCCCAAAAAAAAATTATGTCTATGGAGACACTAAAACATGTTTTTTTTTGTTTCAAAAATTTAAGTGTATAAAACTTTAATAAATAAAAAAAAGTAGACATATTAGGTATTGCCACGTCCGTAACAACCGTCTCTATAAAAAATATCACATTATTTAACCCCTCAGGTGAACACCGTAATAAAAAAAACGGTGTAAAAAAGCCATTTTTTGTCACCTTACATCACAAAAACTGTAATACCAAGCGATCAAAAAGTCATACGCACCCAAACATCATACCAATCAAACTGTCATCTTATCCCGCAAAAAATGAGACCCTACCTAAGACAATCGCCCAAAAAATAAAAAAACTATGGCTCTCAGAATATGGAGACACTAAAACATGATTTTCTTTGTTTCAAAAACGCTGTTAGGCCTCATGCACACGGACGTTTTTTTTCACGGTCCGCAAAAACGGGGTCCGTAGGTCCGTGATCCGTGACCGTTTTTTCGTCCGTGGGTCTTCCTCGATTTTTGGAGGATCCACGGACATGAAAAAAAAGTCGTTTTGGTGTCCGCCTGGCCGTGCGGAGCCAAACGGATCCGTCCTGAATTACAATGCAAGTCAATGGGGACGGATCCGTTTGACGTTGACACAATATGGTGCCATTTCAAACGGATCCGTCCCCATTGACTTTCAATGTAAAGTCTGGAGTCCCTTTTATACCATCGGATCGGAGTTTTCTCCAATCCGGTGGTATATTTTAACTTGAAGCGTCCCCATCACCATGGGAACGCCTCTATGTTAGAATATACTGTCGGATATGAGTTAGATCGTGAAACCTCATTTCCGACAGTATATTCTAACACAGAGGCGTTCCCATGGTGATGGGGACGCTTCTAGTTAGAATATACTACAAACTGTTTACATGACTGCCCCCTGCTGCCTAGCAGCATCCGATCTCTTACAGGGGGCCGTGATCAGCACAATTAACCCCTCAGGTGCCGCACCTGAAGGGGTTAATTGTACTATCATATCCCCCTGTAAGAGATCAGGGCTGCCAGGCAGCAGGGGGCAGACCCCCCCCCCTCCCCAGTTTGAATATCATTGGTGGCCAGTGCGGCCCCCCCCCTTCCTCCCTCTATTGTAATAATTCGTTGGTGGCACAGTGTGCGTCCCCCCGCCCCCCCTTCCTCCCTCTATTGTAATAATTTGTTGGTGGCACAGTGTGCGCCCCCCCCCCTTCCTCCCTCTATTGTAATAAATCGTTGGTGGCACAGTGTGCGCCCCCCATCGGCCCCCCTCCCTCTATAGCATTAACAACATTGGTGGCCAGTGTGCGGCCTCCCATCTCTCCCCCAACCCCCCCCCCCCCCCCGATCATTGGTGGCAGCGGGTTACTAGCAATAGTACAATAGTAAAAGATTCATACTTACCTGGGAGCTGCGATGTCTGTGTCCGGCCGGGAGCTCCTCCTACTGGTAAGTGACAGTTCATTTAGCAATGCGCCGCACAGACCTGTCACTTACCAGTAGGTGGAGCTCCCGGCCGGACACGAACATCGCAGCAGCCAGCAGCAGGTAAGTATGAATCTTCTACTATTGTACTATTGCTAAGTAACCATGGCAACCAGGACTGTAGTAGCGTCCTGGTTGCCATGGTTACCGATCGGAGCCCCAGCGATTAAACTGGGACTCCGATCGGAACTCCGCTGCCACCAATGATAGGGGGGGGGGGGAGATGGGAGGCCGCACACTGGCCACCAATGTTGTTAATGCTATAGAGCATGGGTGTCAAACATGCGGCCCGCAATGAATATCTTTGCGGCCCGGCAAAGATGCAACATCGCAGACTGCTATGTATGAGCCGGGAGAGAGGAGGGGCTGGAGTCCGTAACTAGGGGCGGGGCCCGGTGCAGTCACTGTACTCTTACACCGGGCCCCGCCGCTCACCAAAGTATTTACAAACGTGAATCCTTATCCTGTTATTAAGTTGAACTAACGCTGCGCTCTCCCATGTTCCCATGTTCCCCTGTATCCCCATAGCACTTACTTAAGCTTCAATAGCAGGCAGAGCGGACGGCACCAGTAACGTCACTCACTGACGTCACGTGTCTGCTCCGCCTGCTTCATTCATAAAGTGGGCGGAGCAGGCGCTCGACGTCAGTGAGTGACTTTACTGCTGCCGTCCGCTCTGCCTGCTATGGAAGCTTAAGTAAGTGCTATGGGGATACAGGGGAACATGGGAACATGGGAGAGGGCAGCGTTAGTTCAACTTAATAACAGGATAAGGATTCACGTTTATAAATACTTCGGTGAGCAGAGGGCCGGTGTATTGGGGGACACTGTTATGAGGGGGATCTGTGGATGACATATAGCAGTGTCATCCACAGATCCCCCCATAACAGTTCCATCCACATATCCCCCCACCTCATAACAATGCCATCCACAGATATCCCACCCCATAGCGGTGCCATCCACAGATCCCCATAACAGTGCCATCCACAGATCCCCATAACAGTTCCATCCACAGATCCCCCACCTCATAACAATGCCATCCACAGATCCCCCATAACAGCACCATCCACAGATCCCACACCCCATAACAATGCCATCCACAGATCCCCCCACCCCATAACAATGCCATCCACAGATATCCCACCCCATAGCAGTACCATCCACAGATCCCCATAACAGTGCCATCCACAGATCCCCCATAACAGTGCCATCCACAGATCCCCCATAACAGTGCCATCCACAGATCCCCATAACAGTGCCATCCACAGATCCCCCATAACAGTGCCATCCACAGATCCCCATAACAGTGCCATCCACAGATCCCCATAACAGTGCCATCCACAGATCCCCCATAACAGTGCCATCCACAGATCCCCCATAACAGTGCCATCCACAGATCCCCCATAACAGCGCCATCCACAGATCCCCCATAACAGCGCCATCCACAGATCCCCCATAACAGCGCCATCCACAGATCCCCCATAACAGTGCCATCCACAGATCCCCCATAACAGTGCCATCCACAGATCCCCCATAACAGTGCCATCCACAGATCCCCCATAACAGTGCCATCCACAGATCCCCCATAACAGTGCCATCCACAGGTCCCCCATAACAGTGCCATCCACAGATCCCCCACATGACAGTGCGTCATCCACAGATCCCCCATAATAGTGTCATGCACAGACCACCATTAATTCAAAGCCCACCAAAAGCACAACTTTTGGTTAAAAATATTTTTTGCTTATTTTCCTCCTCAAAAACCTAGGTGCGTCTTATAGTGAAGTTTAATATTTGTATATATATATATAGGTCTCACTTGTGTTATTGGGCAACGGGATGTTGGGGGTCAGCAGTCATGAAACAACAATGTTGTTCTATGAAAATGTACGATTTTTATATTTTTTTTGATGAGGCCCACATAAACTTAAATTTTGTTTTTTTGGCCCATGTTAGCCTTTGAGTTTGACATGCTTGCTATAGATGGAGGGGGGGCCGATGGGGAGCGCATACTGTGCCACCAACGAACTATTACAATAGAGGGAGGGAGGGGGGGGGGGCGCACACTGTGCCACCAACGGATTATTACAATAGAGGGAGGGGGGGGCCGCACTGGCCACCAACCTATTATTACAATAGAGGGGGGGGGGCCGCACTGGCCACCAATGATATTCAAACTGGGGAGGGGGGGAGGGTCTGCCCCCTGCTGCCTGGCAGCCCTGATCTCTTACAGGGGGATATGATAGTACAATTAACCCCTTCAGGTGCCGCACCTGAAGGGGTTAATTGTGCTGATCACGGCCCCCTGTAAGAGATCGGGTGCTGCCAGGCAGCAGGGGGCAGTCTTGTACACAGTTTGTAGTGTATTCTAACTAGAAGTGTCCCCATCACCATGGGAACGCTTCTGTGTTAAAATATACTGTCGGATCTGAGTTTTCACGAAGTGAAAACTTAGATCTGAAAAAGCTTTTATGCAGACGGATCTTTGGATCCGTCTGTATTAAAGTAACCTACGGCCACGGATCACGGACACGGATGCCAATCTTGTGTGCATCCGTGTTCTTTCACGGACCCATTGATTTGAATGGGTCCGTGAACCGTTGTCCGTCAAAAAAATAGGACAGGTCCTATTTTTTTGACGGACAGGATACACGGATCACGGTCTCGGCTGCAAAACGGTGCATTTTCCGATTTTTCCACGGACCCATTGAAAGTCAAAAAAAGTCTGCGAAAAAAACGGAAAACGGCACAACGGCCACGGATGCACACAACGGTCGTGTGCATGAGGCCTTATTGTGTAAAACTTAAATAAATAAAAAATGTATACATATTAGGTATCGCCGCATCCGTAATCACCTGCTTTATAAAAATATCACATGACCTAACCCCTCAGATGAAAACCGTAAAAAATAAAAAAAACTGTGTAAAAAAAGCCATTTTTTGTGATCTTACATCACAAAAAGTGTAATACCAAGTGATCAAAAAGTCATACACACTACAATATTGTACCAATAAAACTGTCATCTCATCCTGCAAAAAATGAGACCCTACATAAGACAGTCACCCAAAAATATATATATATATATGGCTTTCAGAATATAGAGACACTAAAAATTATTTTTTTTCCAAAATGCTTTATTATGTAAAACTGAAACAAACAACCAAATAAAGTTGTCATATTTAGTATTGTCGCGTCCGTAACAACCTGCTCTATGGTGCCAAAACAGCTATTTTTTGTTACCTTGCCTCACAAAAAGTGTAATATAGAGAAACCAAAAATCATATGTACCCTAAAATAATACCAACAAAACTGCCACCTTATCCCATAGTCATTTTTTGGAGTTTCTACTCTAGGGTGCATCAGGGGGTCTTCAAATGTGACATGGCCCTCCAAAAAACATATGGCATTCCTTTCCTTCTGCGCCCTGCCATGTACAGCAGTTTACAATCACAAATGTGTTGTTTCTGTAATCTTCAGAATCAGGGTAGTATTGAGTTTTGTTTGGCTGTAAACCCTTGCTTTGTTACTGGAAAAGATGGATTAAAATGGAAAATCTGCCAAAAAAAGTGAAATTTTGAAATTTCATCTACATTTTCCTTTAATTCTTGTGGAACACCTAAAGGGTTAACAACGTTTGTAAAATCAGTTTTGAATACCTTGAGGGGTGTAGTTTCTAAAATGGGATAATTTTTGGGTGGTTTCTATTATGTAAGCCTCACAAAGTGACTTCAGACCTGAACTGGTTCTTAAAAGGTGGGTTTTGTAAATTTACTGAAAAATTTCAAGATTTGCTTCTAAACTTGTAAGCCTTCTAACGTCCCCAAAAAAAAAAAATGGCATTCACAAAATGATCCAAACATGAAGTAGACATATGGGGAATGTAAAGTAATAACTCTTTTTGGAGGCATTACTGTCTATTATAAAAGTAGAGAAATTTGAATTTGGAAATTTGCTAATTTTTCCAAATATTTGTTAAATTTGGTATTTTTTTATAAATAAAAATTTTTTGACTCAATTTTACCACTGTCATGAAGTACAATATGTGAAGAGAAAACAATCTCACAATGGCCTGGATAAGTAAAAGCGTTTTAAAGTTATTACCACATAAAGTGACACATGTCAGATTTGCTAAAAATGGCCTGGTCCTGAAGGTAAAAACTAGCTTGGCCTTGAAGGGGTTAAGGCTACTTTCACACCAGCGTTTTATGAACAGATCCGGTTGTATTATCTTTAACATTGCCAAGACGGATCCGTCATGAACTCCATTGAAAGTCAATGGAGGACGGATCCGTTTTCTATTGTGTCAGAGAAAACGGATCCGTCCCCATTGATTTGCATTGGGGGTCATGCCGGATCCGTCTTGGCTATGTTAAAGATAATACAACCGGATCCGTTCATCCGTTGGTAACGCAACTAAACGGAACGGAATGCATTTTGGAGCATTCCGTTCTGTTCAGTTCAGTTTTGTCCCCATTGTCAATGAAAGGTGACAAAACTGATGCGTTTTTTTCCGGTATTGAGCCCCTATGATGGATCTCAATACCGTAAAACTAAAACGCTTGTGTGAAAGTAGCCTGAGTCTAACATTTCTGTCTCAAGTTGTTACTCCACTTTCTATTTCACCACTTTACTGGAGTGAGTTTGCAACAATATTTGCAACTTTTTAAAAATTTGCACTTTATAAATTTGGAGTGAAACTAAAACACAAAACTAGGGTTCAGCGAAGTGAAGTATTCGAAGCGGAATTCGGTCCAAAGTTTAGTAAAACTTTGATTCGCAACAAATCCAATTTTCCTCTTGCTTTGTGGTAATGAATCAGTTTTTCCTACTATGGTGGCTGTACGCGTTACAAAGATCACCCATAATGCTGTGCAGCCAGCCAATCCACATCTAGCCATCCTCTGTGATGGTTATAAAACCCTCATCCTGCGCGGTCTCCGCCATTGTCCTGTGAGCTGAGCATAGGTGGAGATGTGGCAAGCGCTCATGCGCTAGGGAGAGTGTTACTGAAAATGATTAATAGAAGAATATTGGAGAGGGAGAATGTAGGGAGAGTGCAGACAGAATGCAGGGAGACTTATTCTGCATGAGTTTTATTTATTCCTAGATTTACTTATTCCTACATCAGCCGTGAACTAAGATATGTAATTCTATATAAATAAGATGGAAGCCTTTATTACTCTGGTGCCAGCGTGCCAACCAATACCATCCAGTCTGCACCCCTTGGGGAGGCCAGGTCTTAAAGGAAATCTGTCACCTGCTTTTACCATTTTAAGCTGGCACCATCGCTATGTTGACTAAAGTACCTTATTTCCAGCAGTCTTCTTTTTACTTTATTTCGTTTTGTAGTTTTGATATAAAAGCGCTTTTTATGTTATGCTAATTAGGGTCCAAGGTGCCCAGAGGGGCGTTTTTTTTCACTCCCCGGTGCCCAGTGACGCCCCCCCCCTGCAGTGCCCAGCCCGCCTTAATTTGAATTCCAAGAACGCCTCC
Organism: Bufo bufo; assembly: GCF_905171765.1. NCBI lineage: Eukaryota > Metazoa > Chordata > Amphibia > Anura > Bufonidae > Bufo > Bufo bufo. The sequence goes on from NC_053390.1 coordinate 237,489,713, forward strand.
TGATCATAAAATAACCTCTCACAGCCCCGGCAAGCGGTTCCGCCCCCTCCCCACGTCATAGTCTACCTTATAGAAATGCCCCGTCCTTCTTCCTGTCTGCGGCCAGAAAACTCGCGCAGGCGCAGTACTGCCAGCGGCCTGCGCGATCATCAACGTCCTGAGGGCAACAGCCTCAAAGTCTCACTGGGCATGCGCCGAGCCCAATGACATAATCTGAGCGCTGTTGCCCTCAGGAGGTTGATGATTGCGCAGGCCGCTGGCAGTACTGCGCTTGCGCAAGTTTTCTGGCCGCAGACAGGAAGAAGGACGGGGCATTTCTATAAGGTAGACTATGACGTGGGGAGGGGGCGGAACCGTTTTGGTGGGGCTGTGGGATGTTATTTGATGATCAGGAGGCGTTCTTGGAATTCAAATTAAGGCGGGCTGGGCACTGCAGGGGGGGGGCGTCACTGGGCACCGGGGAGTGAAAAAAAACGCCCCTCTGGGCACCTTGGACCCTAATTAGCATAACATAAAAAGCGCTTTTATATCAAAACTACAAAACGAAATAATGTAAAAAGAAGACTGCTGGAAATAAGGTACTTTAGTCAACATAGCGATGGTGCCAGCTTAAAATGGTAAAAGCAGGTGACAGATTCCCTTTAATGATGACCATCCTCATCTTTTGCTGCCTTTACTTCTTCCAAATCAACCTTCAAAGTCTCCATGTCTTAGAAGAGAGGAGGACGCAGAGAGAGGAGGAGCTGGATGTTCCTGATGACATATTCTCATCAGTATTAGATGATGTGGAAAAGGAGAAAAAGCAGGAAAAGCAGATGGCAGAAGAAGGGCTCCCACCTGTAGGGCAGAAGAGTGCTGGGGTTGGAGAGAGCTGAATAATATTCTGTGTTTATTACCTAATAACCTACAGGAGATCGCAGGCAAGAGCAGCAATAATAGGCAAATTGTCCCCCTACCTAACCAGCCAAACCCCATACCAACAACAGCCCCTATTTAAAGGTACATTTAAGGTGTCATGCAGCCATTAACAGTGATGAAGGTCTATACAGTGCAGTCTTCATTATTAAATGAAAGGCAGCTGTGGGTTAATTGGCTGTGTGGTTCTTCACACAGTACGCCCGCTCTGTGTGGCAGTACCCTAAGGCAGAGTGGCCTGGGTATACCGTACCTGATTTATAGCAATTCGTGAAGAATGAAATCATAATGAATCAAATTTCTTGGCTACCTTCAGCAAAGTTGGCGAATGAGATTTTTCAAAACTTTGTTCATACCTACTTAAAAACACTAACTTTCATACCCACATTTCAAAACTGGAAAAGTGGTGTTAATATTCAAGATCTTGCAACATTTTAATGCAAATAATTTGAAAAAAATTGCAAATACCTATTTTGTGACTTTTTGAAGGTAGAATTCTAGAGAGCGGGGCTTGATTAACATCCCTCCACCTAGTGCTTCTACACAGCATGATAAAACTCAATAGTCGATGATAGGTCGAAGAGTGCAAGTCACAGTGTGATGAAGTAGTGGCTGAAAACACTGTCAGCTTTCTATTGCTTCAATTTACAGCATTGCCATCAACCTTTTATGGGTTTATGCCAACATGACAATGAAAAAGTTGCCCATGGAAGCAAAGATGCCAAAATAATAATATCCTGAATTAAAATTTGACTTATCGATGATATCGCTTAATCAATTTTTTAGCAAGGTCCTGAAAATCTATTAAGACAGCTATTACTGCAGAGAAGAACAATGTCTTCCCTATGACGTGTGCATTATGTAATGCAGACATGAAAGCCAAGTGTCATTGGGTTTACGTATAGTGTCTTCAGGGCTACAATTTGTGTTGTGCTCCATTAATATGTATAGCAGAAGCACTTTATGAAACAAAATTATGATTAGGATGCTATTGGAAACATCAAAGCCATGTCTATAGGCTGATAAATGTAGCAAATATCCAGGAAACCTAATGTCCCTGCTGGTCCATAGAGAAGAATGGTATTGTTCTCTGAACAACCTGCTCGGACCAATTCACCTTTAGAGGTTCTCATTGTTGTCTTCATTGAGGTGAACGTGTTTGGGGCCGGGCAGGGTTGTCATATTTAGTGCATTTATGAAATGGGTCATAAAAGTCATTAGTTACAGATTCAGGGATATTACACAGTGCTATAATGCATGCGGGACCCCCCCCCCCCCCCCCCCCCCCACCAATCAATAAGCTGTGTGTCTCATGCTTGGCTCCGCTCATATCTCCTGGTGTCAGGAATCAATGAAATACTCATTTCACAAATAATAATAGCAGATTCCCTAGAGACAACCCCATGCTGTTTTTTTTCTATTTCATGGCTATGATGTGAAGATGAAACATGCAAGTTCACATTGATCACCGTTTTTTTTTTTTTCCCATCTGTCTTGGAATGCACTATTGTTCACGGGGGCACAGCAGAGGTTACTACAAGAGTAGATACACCTGGATTATGTCTAATAGATGTTAGTTGGGTGTCTTAAGAATCGATTTGCCAGATTTGCCATCTGTCTGGGGATTCCTGAGCTATATATGTTCAATAAAGAATGCTACTATTACATCTTAGAGAGGTATTATCAGCTTGAACTAAAATCCAGTGCAAATCTCACGTTTGCAAAATTCTTTTGAGGATGTTCTAAAGCAGTTACCCTCCAGTTCAAGAAAAAAAATTTACATCATCTGGGAAACAGAATACTTTTATTTTGCCGTCCTTTTCAGTGGCAGATCTACCAATTCCTGATATCCTCTTCCATAGGAGGATTAGCCATATACCCTACAGGGAAATTTCCTGGTGGCCCAATGCCCAGGGGGACCGTAAATCCCTGCTCTTGGCCATCAGCAAGGTACATAAAAACCTGATACTCTCTGCATTATTTAATGTAGGACCATCAGGCACCAAAATTCACAAAATAGTTTGTGCTGCACTGTGGTATGTTGTTGTGTTAGGGCAGTATATTTTGCTGCACTGTGGTATCTGGTTCCTCTAGGGCAGTATATTGTGCTGCACTGTGGTATCTGGTTCCTCTAAGGCAGTATATTGTGCTGCATTCTGGTATCTGGTTCCTCTAGGGCAGTATATTGTGCTGCATTGTGGTATCTGGTTCCTCTAGGGCAGTATATTGTGCTGCATTGTGGTATCTGGTTCCTCTAGGGCAGTATATTGTGCTGCACTGTGGTATCTGGTTCCTCTAGGGCAGTATATTGTGCTGCACTGTGGTATCTGGTTCCTCTAGGGCAGTATATTGTGCTGCACTGTGGTATCTGGTTCCTCTAGGGCAGTATATTGTGCTGCATTGTGGTATCTGTTTCCTCTAGGGCAGTATATTGTGCTGCATTGTGGTATCTGGTTCCTCTAGGGCAGTATATTGTGCTGCACTGTGGTATCTGGTTCCTCTAGGGCAGTATATTGTGCTGCACTGTGGTATCTGGTTCCTCTAGGGCAGTATATTGTGCTGCATTGTGGTATCTGTTTCCTCTAGGGCAGTATATTGTGCTGCATTGTGGTATCTGGTTCCTCTAGGGCAGTATATTGTGCTGCACTGTGGTATCTGGTTCCTCTAGGGCAGTACATTGTGCTGCACTGTGGTATCTGGTTCCTCTAGGGCAGTATATTATGCTGCATTGTGGTATCTGGTTCCTCTAGGGCAGTATATTGTGCTGCATTGTGGTATCTGGTTCCTCTAGGGCAGTATATTGTGCTGCTCTGTGGTATCTGGTTCCTCTAGGGCAGTACATTGTGCTGCACTGTGGTATCTGGTTCCTCTAGGGCAGTATATTGTGCTGCACTGTGGTATCTGGTTCCTCTAGGGCAGTATATTGTGCTGCACTGTGGTATCTGGTTCCTCTAGGGCAGTACATTGTGCTGCATTGTGGTATCTGGTTCCTCTAGGGCAGTATATTGTGCTGCATTGTGGTATCTGGTTCCTCTAGGGCAGTATATTGTGCTGCACTGTGGTATTTGGTTCTGCTGGGGTGGTACTACGGTATAGCTGGCCCTGCCTACTTCTATTGTCCTGCCTTCTATCAGTTTGGACCCGCCTACAACATGAGGCCACTTTTAGTTTTTTTCCCAGGGTCACTTTAGGTTGACTCACAATCGGGGCTTTATTTGCAGTGTAAATAAATGGTCAGTATGCTGCCAGAAATGTTCAGCCCATACACTACATACTAAACACAAAATACCTACATCAGAAAGTATTTCCCCATAGCTAAACTCTGTTGGCCGAATAAAATCCTTAGATTAGATCAACTCCACATTTAAGGAGGATGGCACACAGGAGATGGCCATCACTTTATATACCAGTCTATCCTCCCATGTCATAGAAGCATTACCTTCAGTGGAGACTTGGAGACAGTTTATCAAACTATTTTTCTGTCTTAAAAAAAATGTTTTCTTGTGAATTTTACTCTAACTTTTACTCAGCATTTTAGAAAAGAACTGCCATAGATTTGATCTATAATCACCAATTTCTGGCATAAATATAGTAAATCTGTTGTGCCGTGATTGGCCCCACTGCTCCCACTAAGCCCCACTGTTTTAGGTGTGGCTATACTGCATAGGGGCACGACTAGAGGTGAATTATCATCAATTTCTAATAAAATGATATTAATACTATTGCACCTTTTGTAAGAAGGAATTACAGTTATAAATGCAAGCAGATGACAGCAGCCTTTCTGTCCAGTCCATTAACAGAGTCCAGTCTAATGTAAACACAGCCTGTATTCTGCTGATGGAAAAATAGTATGCATTACTCGTTCCCCTTTCTGACCCAATAGACTGTTCACAGTCAGCTGTTCTCTTGTTTGGAGCAGAGTATAGGCTGGAATGTGTGATACTGCAGTAATAAATATCCAGATTTACAATTTATTATGCTTAGAATGAATATATTTAACATCATAAGAATACATAAGTATTCTCATCAGGGATATGACTCATATTTCAGTAAAACTGAGGATTCATGTCAGATTTTATAACAATAAATGTAGGATATTTACACGTAGTAGCCTTGTGCAATGTAATTCTGAAAACCACTGCACTGGGCATAAAATTATACGTAAGCAAAAAGTGCCCAGTATTAATTTAGTATAGTCCCAGAATGACTGCCAGATAAAAATTAACCTTTAAAATACCCAAAGGAATAAAACAATTGATATATGATATGCTACAATAAAAGTGGTTGTAAAAGCAGTCGGTTGTAAAAAAATAAATAAATAAATACAGAAACTGATAGCCTTACTTAAATGAGAATTTTTGTGCCCTGTCTAAAGTGAAATAGCCACCCTGAAAAGGGTGATCCCACACTGAATCCTGCCTGTAGGCTGTATGTAGTTTAACAGTAGGAAATGTATATACAAAGTGCAGCACCCCAGAACAGAGTCACTGCAAAAGAGTAATTGTTGTAATGTTGTATTGCTGGAAAATGTTCTACTTTACTGTAATTGTATACCTAACAGCATTGTATGGATAGGTCAGGGTTAACAACTTGGCTCAACCCCTTTTGCTTGCTAGGAGATGCACCTGGGCCAACCCCCTGGTCGGTTAGTTTCGACCAGCCATGCTTAACCTGCGGCCCTCCAGCTGTTGCAAAACTACAACTCCCAGCATGCCCGAACAGCCTACAGCTAGCAGCCTACAGCAGGGCATTGTGGGAGTTGTAATTTTACAACAGCTGGAGGGCCGCAGGTTGAGCATGCCTGGTTTAGACAGTGTATCCTAGCTGAGGAAGAGAGAAGATTTACATGTGCTTACTCCTCAGAGCTAGGCCTGAGCTCAGAGAACCTTCATCTCTGAGGCCATTGCTACACCAAAGTACTCCAGAGAGAGAATCTACCAGGCAGGCGTACAGCAAGATATTGTGGATGTCTATAGCAGAGAGAGACTTTGTTGATGTGAAAGGGAGCATTGGTAACACACCCTTCCACACTTTGAGATGGTTTGGCCAGCCATTTCCTAATTCTGTACCCATCAGCCTGGGAATTACAGAACATATACTCACCTCAATTGCAGAGAGGAGTAACACAACATCCATCATTGCTGCTATCCATACATTGCTATTGGGGAAGAACTGCACTAAGATTTCGTTGGTACGGTTGGATACAACTACTCCTATCCTGCACTTTAGTAAAAACAGACTTATTTTTTTACAACTCCATACACCAGCCACTGCACCTACATCTCTGGACTAACACTTAACACCAAGGGCAACCCAACTACCACCAGGAAGCTGCCCCAACATCAGGGTGTGCCCCAAGGAAAGAAAAGGGTGCCTACTGTCATGGCACAGCCCTAGGAGTGTATGGGTGTGAGGATTGCCATTGAGATCTGTGTACAGCTATCCTTACCAGAGCTACTACCACTTGCTCCTGCCGGGCTCGCTGAAAAGGCACTTTAATATTCACACTAAAAATAGAGAGGATGAGGATAATGTTAGGAACAATTAGTACCGGTAAGATGGATCAAATGACCTCCTACCAGTGGACTCGCTGGTTGTCCTTGGCCGCTCCTGGTTGTCCCTGGCCACGGTTTATCAGGAGGTTAAAACAGGGTTGCACTTATTGATGCAAGGTAAGAAAATAATGATACATTTATAAAAAGATGAACAATGCAGTTTCAATCGGATTTCAATTACGTTATTACCTGCTACCTTCTGACATGTTACTATTTCACTGGTTAGGCCATTTGGTATGAAAGAGACATCTTGGCCTGCATGGAAAGTGATAAGATGAAAAACAGAATCAATTAGTAGTAGACGCCAAACAGTGTGAGGGTATACATATACAAGGGTATACATATCGTATATGCAGACCAGGTGGCTGCTATGGATCCCTTGGGGAGAGGTTGGTCCCATCCTCCTTGCTACTTGGTGGCTAGAAACTCTGAGACTTCCCCTTCCAAAGGACCTGCCTTTTAGTCATTTTTATTTACATAGGACCAACATATTAATAGAACTTTGGAAGTAAGAAGCAAGTAGAAAATGACAACAATGAACCGTCAGATGGAAATGGTGAGAAGTGCCAGCCCATAGGGTCTTAGGGCTGTATTACACTGGCCGATAATCGCTAAAGCGACCATCCTGCAGTGTAATACTGCTGCCAATTGCCTGATGAACGAGCAAAAGTTCATTGGGCATCTCAGATTTTTAAGCATGCTGCGGCAGATCATGCTGTCTAATAACAATTTGCCACCAGCAAACCACTAGACAGTATGGGGACGAGCGATGGCATAGTGATAACCCCCCCCCCCCTTCATGTAATAGCAGCAGTCTCCTCCACTAACAAGCAGGCGATTGCCGGGAGGAAACGCTTCCCTCCAGACAATCACTTGCTCAATCGGCCTGCGTAATACAACCTTTACAGTCTAAATGGGAATAGTAACATGGTGCTAATTTTGTCCAGGGAAGTATAGATTGATGAGATGAGACTACATAGTGGAAGAAAGAGTGGGATGGAGATATCTGTAAACAGGTCTGCTTGTGTACAGGCCACAGAACATTGTTATGGGACATAGGCCTCTTTAAAGGATATGTGTCACCAAAAGTATTATCTCCCAGTTAAAACCACATAACAATACATCCCCTTTTTTCCAATCTCTTTTTATTTTCTGATTGCAGATGTATTTATTCTATTTTTTAACCTAATTATGCGGGCGGCCATCTTGCCTGAGCTGTTCTTAACAGCATTTAGAAAGCATTAAAGAGTAACTAAACTTTTACACTAACTTTTAATATGTTGTCCCTAACCACCTAAAAAATCTTTTTCTAATATACTTTATTTATAAATTTGCTATTTTTACTGTACTTTTTCATCCCTAAAGCGGACCATTCACTGGTGCGCCAAAACTCAGTTCTCCTTACACCGCGGAGCTGTCAGCGGTGTACGGAGTACAAAGTACTCCTTTTAGAAATGGGTAGCAGCAGCGCAGAGAGTACAGGCAGGAGCGCATATTGCTGCTCCTGCCCGTGCTCCCTGGACTATTACTAACTGCATGCATAGCACATGGGTACCCTGTACCCATCTACCATGCCAGGATTAGTGGAGCGGGCTCCGGCTTCTGCCAGCACCGGTCAGCTAAGAGAGCTGACATGCAGTTCTCTTAGCTGAGTGGTGCAGGCAGAAGCAGGAGCCCGCTCCACTAATCCTGGCATGGTAGATGGGTACAGGGTACCCATGTGCTATGCATGCAGTTAGTAATAGTCCAGGGAGCACGGGCAGGAGCAGCAATATGCGCTCCTGCCTGTACTCTCTGCGCTGCTGCTACCCATTTCTAAAAGGAGTACTTTGTACTCCGTACACCGCTGACAGCTCCGCGGTGTAAGGAGAACTGAGTTTTGGCGCACAGCTCCGCGGTGTAAGGAGAACTGAGTTTTGGCGCACCAGTGAATGGTCCGCTTTAGGGATGAAAAAGTACGGTAAAAATAGAAATTAAAATTTAGTATAAAAGTTTAGTTACTCTTTAAGAAAATAGCTTTACAGCAGCCACATGGGCTAAAGACTAGTCTGGAGGACCTTTATTGACTTCTATGGGAGAGTTTTCTTGGCATGCTCTGTGATCTGTGCAGACGTCATTGTACAAGGAAAGAGTAGATAAGCTTTGACAATTACTTATTGTGAATGATGGATCTTGTATTATCTATACACAGAATTGATATCATTACAGATAGGATTACAATGACAGTTAAGCAGGTAACTGCAGCAAAGTGATCTGCAGACCAAGAAGTGGCGCCTATTAGGCTTAGTGGCCAGTGGGAAAACTGCAGGATGTTATGTTTTTGTTTAAATATACAGTAGATATTGATATGGAAAATTAACATCATCAAAAATTCTTAAAAACATGATTTAAACAATGGGTCATTTTATGACACATTTCCTTTAAATAAATGCGCTTTCAAGGCACACTTAAAGGGGTTGTGTCCCTTCAGCAAATAGCATTCATCATGTAGAGAAAGTTAATGCAAGGCACTGACTAATGTATTGTTATTGTCCATATTGCCTCGTTGCTGGCTGGATTCATTTTACATGGTTACGACCACCCTGCAATCCAGCAGTGGTGGTAGTACTTGCACACTATAAGAAAAAGTGCTGGCCTCTTTAGTGCCCAGCGTTTTTTCCAAGATTGTGCAAGAACAGTCACCTCTGCTGTATTGCAGAGTGGTCGTAACCATGGAAACAAGCAGTGTATAATGTGCTGGAAAAAATTAATCAAGCCAGCAAAGAAAGCAATATGGACGATCACAATGCATTAGTAAGTGCCTTGTATCAACTTTGTCTACATGATAAATGTTATTTGCTGAAGTGAGACAACCCCTTTAAACCTGGGCACAAATGTAATAAAGTAGTGCAGTGAGTGTTACACAAAAGCAGTGAGTGTTCATGGCACAAACACCCAGCAATTATGTCCAGGTTGGCAAAACCTAGCCTATTTTTTCTTGCCATGGGGCCCCTTCTTTCCAATGTACACCATTAGCCAGTGTTATTAAGTGTTATGACTTTATCAGTGAACTATAATGCTACCTAATGTAACGTTGGCGGTCCATGCATGCTGGCATCTCCTCGCTCCCTGAACGCATGCCCACTGGAGTACTCACTACTCGTGATGCTTGCCCAGCAGTCCAGTATCTCCCTGCTCCCTTCCAGCAGGCACAGTCACCAGAGTTCTGCCTATTCCACACTAGGCCTTTTATGGCCTCCCTGCTCCCTTGCGGCAGCTCTCTTCTCCCATAGGTCTCTGTCTCCAGCTCCTACAGGGTCACTGCGTGTGCCCTAATCCGTCCCCAGCCTAAGACTTGCTTTCCCCATGGGAAGATACTGGAGCAATAAGGTTCCAAGCTTGCCTAGTCGCTGCAAAGGTGTATTGTATTATCTGATCTTTTGTGCCTGACCTTTGCCTGTTCCCTGTGTTGAACCTGTTCCATACCCCCCTGTCTACTGTAAGGACCCTGTGTCGCCTGCCTTGACCTTTGGCCTCTTTAACAGATTGAACGAACTCTGCTGCCCTTACTTCAGCTTGTCCACTTACTAGGATTCTACCTGTCTTCTTTGGTGCATCACACCGTGGTCTCTTGACCCTCCAGGGTCAGCTGTCACTGAATGAAGACTACTCCAAGAGGTAGCAGCCTGGCGGTTCCCCTGTAGTGAAGACAAGATCCCTGTACTGGGGAGGAAAGAGTGAAAACCAGAGGAACCACTTAGATAATGCCCTTAGGAATAAGTCAAAGCCACATCAATTCAGCAACACAGTGGGTCCACACCTGCTGTGTTACACCTAAGGTATAAAATACTGTAGTTGGGAGTCCTTGGCAATAAACAGGTTAAGAGCTTTGCAGAATACTCACATTCTAAACAGCAGATGCGCTAGGCTTGCTAATGATTTTATTCATGGATTAATTTGTCCTCATGAAAGTAATGAGAGGAGAGGAGATTGCTGCTAATGTAGAAGCTAATGTCTGTGATATACTCACAATATAACAAACATTTACTCAGAATTACTCAAACCCAATAAATAGGAATGGTATATCTGGCTCGGGCATAATATAAATTCACTTTAATGCTTTGAATGGCGCCAAACACTGAGGTTAGGATTATCCAGTGCAATAGTGGGATTCCCAGTGGTCTGCCTGCTTGTTGTATTGAAGGGGATGAATTGAACATAATGAACAAAATCACTTAGAAGACTGACTGACTGCCAGTTCAGATCCATCCCTGGACAGAGAAAGATGCGAGAATGGATTGATCAGTAGTTACTGTGTTTAAAGAAATGATCATCTCCCCGTCTCTCCTATGAGCCTACTGGGAAACGGCATTAAGAACCTGCACTAATTCCATAGATATAAACTGATTGATTGATAGATAGATACTAGATAGATATTAGATAGATAGATATTAGATAAATATATATTAGATAGATCGATAGATATTAGATAGATATTAGATAAATATATATTAGATAGATCGATAGAAATTAGATAGATAAATATATAGATAGATTAATGTGCCGTACATCTTCCCTAACTACCAGAGTTAAAGGGAATCTGTCATCACTATTTTGGAGTATTATATACAGTAATACATGATTAGTACTGCCGATAAGGAGTCCAGATCACTGTTATTCATTGTCCTCCTGCCCCTTGTTTCCCCACTGTCAGGATGTTAGGCTGTGCTGATATACACGGTCAGGACTGTTGTGCACAGGAGTCCATTATGTCAGAACAGCACAGCAGTCCTGACTGTGTATCTCAGCAGGGGCGTAACTATAGGGGAAGCGGCTGCTTTGGGGCCCTGACCCAGAAGGGGCCCATCCAGGAGGAGGACTAAAAGAGTTTGTCATGGCCCCATCAACAGTATTACACAATGAAATGATATACAGTGACAGTATAGACAGCGTATAAAACGGAAGGAACAGCTGCCGCCCCTGGTGTGAGAGAGCGATCTTTACTAGCCAGAGGAATGGGGGCGGCATGAAAGGAAAGGGTTGCGAAAAAATTACTGGGGAGGGGGGCCCCATTCAAAAATATGCTGTGGGGCCCAGTCATTTCTAGCTACGCCACTGTATCTCAGAGCCACCTTGAGCACTTGCAGCAGAGGAGCGGTAGCGGTAGGAATATAAAAATCTGCAATACTACTCATGTATTACTGCAGAACAGAGTCCAGAATGGTGGTGACAGATTTTCTCTAGTAACACATAGAAACACTATCAAGGCTCCACAGTCAGCGGCACAGCCAGTATGAAAGTCCGGCTCTGCTCCAATCCCTGATGCTGTCAGAACACAGCGCGGTCTCACCAGATCCCGCTACACTGGCTGCTCTGATACCGTCCAGACTGACGACAGCATCAGAGAATTGCCCTTTAAATATCAGGAGCTACCAGCCCCGCTACATCTGGAATGGTTTAGGGGTTGGGAATTAGGAAAATAATAACAACGGATTACTCAGGGGAGAGACATTGAGGGATATAGGCGGACAGGCCCGCCTTAAAGAGGACCTAGCACCACACCTGCCATGTCTGTGTTAACTATTTCGTAACTATTTGCATTCTGCATTAAATAATTAGGAAGGAGCTTTTTTTTATCTCTTTGCATTGTGTTATTCCTCCTGGAAATGTATGCCTGTCAGGCTGATGGCACACAGCGCAGTTTTGACGCATTGCCCAACTGCGCTGTGTGCCCACACCCCGCCCACCTGGTAACACCCAATTAACCATTTATCTGTAAATTTCTAGTAGGAATAACATGTGCACGTACCTAGGAGCTAAAATATCTACAGGATTGGCATACAATGAAATTAGCACAGCACTCCTATTCTGTTTTTTGTAAGCTTAGATATTGATCTTGAGCAGCGACCTCCGTTCCTTGGGTAATTATAAAGTCATCCAATCCAAGTAATAGAAGTCCTGTTTTGAGCTTGGCCTGAAAAGATTGGAGTGGACATAATCAAATAATGGTCTCCCAGTAGTAGACGCATTAATGTAGGTCTAATTCAGGAGCCAGACAAATCTAGGAAACAGCTGGATCACATTTCATCTGCTGCGCTGTGGTCGATGGTAGTCATGTTTAAACACACAATTGACTATTTGGCCTTGTGGGATTTGTCCAGGCCTGCGTTCTGTCAGCTACACTACTGCTAGATGGTGAGGAGGTTCTTCTCAGCTTCTCCATGATAGCTTTCCATTACACAGGGTTAAGATTGTCTTTGCCATTGCTGCGAGGAATTGTGGTTAAAAATTCATGTCTTCCTGCTGTTTTAGAGGTTTACGTATGCCGCTCCTCTTGTTGACTTCATGTTGTCTGCTTTTGTTCCCATCTATGGTACTTTCTGCTTTTTTTTTCTTTGCATTGTATATTAATACAATGTCCATAGATGTACAATTGTACATAATCCATCTCTGTCCCTGCCTGAGGATACATGGACAAATCACGTACACAAAAGAAGTCCAGCATCCATACTGAAGTAAAATACGGGCTTTATGTAGACATCCATTAAAATCCAAGAGAAACAGCGTGTTAGTGCTCAGACTAAAAGCCAACTACAAGCTATAGTATATCCAATGGAAGAAATTACATTCAAGTCATGTGATGTGCCTACAAAACCATGGAAGGTCATGTAACAGACACATGTAACAGCATAATCTACACGATCTAGTTACAGTGTGATAAAGGACTAAAAACAGTGGGCCAGGTTTATCATAGACCAGCAGCGTAACCAGGAGCGCGCCTAATTTATGATGAGGAGTTTACCTTTTCATAACTTATCTGGCAGTGCATGATCCTATAGTGATATCTACGCAAGGCCCTGGCTGGAATAGATTTCAGTGTACTTTTACACCAGAAAAAGCGTAAAAGATGATAAATGTGACGGGGCCTCTGGCCAAGCCCCCTTTTCAGGACAGTAATGAGGCCAACAAAGAAACACCACTTGTGCAAAAAATGATAAATATGCCCCAATATGCTTGAGCGAAGAGATGAGCGAAGTTCTGAAAAATTTGATTCGACTGCTTCGCCCAATTTCACAAAGAAATTTGCTTTGTGATGAATTACTTCATCACAAAGCACATTTCTTTGTATGTAGTGGGCATAATTATTGAGCCGCCCCGTCATTGAACCCCTCAGATTCCCCATTCATTGCTGATCACCCCATCTGAGGCTACCATTTAGGTCTATCAGGGGTTAATCAGGGTAAATAAAAATTCAATACTCACCTTGTCCATTTGATCGGGTAGAGGCCGTCACGGCCATCTTGATTGAAGACAACACGCAAAATCTCACATCATACATCACCGCGCACGAGATTTCATGCGGTATCTTTAATCAAGATGGCCAAGACGGCCTCTTCGCTTGCAAATGGATGAGATGAGTGTGTATTTTTTTTTTTTGTTTTTACTGGCATTTTAGGGAAAATTGATTTTTTTATCAGAAAGCACGAGAAAATTCGGATTCGCAGCAAATCAAATTTTTCCTGAAATTCGGATCGAAGTCAATTCGTTTGACTATGATTTGCTCAACACTACTTGAGACCAAATGTCATACACAGATATAGATGATTATCTGGTACATATGGTTTCACGCACATTGTTTCAGTCCTTGTTCACACTGTAACAAGTCGTCTGTTGTGCCTATAACATTGTGTCTGTCAAATGACCTTACACGTTTTTTTAGATGCATCACATGACTGAATGCTACTTTTGTCATTGGTTACACTATACTACATAGTTGCTATTTAGTACAAGCACTAGCCGGCTAGGAGCAAGGACCCCCTGCAGGTCCAAGGCTCAAGTGCATTTTCCCTGTTGTTTTTGGATTTGAATGGATCTCTAAATAAAGCATAGTGCATCATAGAGATAATCTCCTATAACGGCTTGGCAACAGTGCCATATGGAGCACCATATGGCAGCACACTGAATGGAGAGAGACTCCATGCGTCTCTGTACAGACTACTGAACACATCTGCCATGTGTATGAAGTCTTATTGTATTACTATTTTCCTCAATGAACAAGAGCTACCAAGAGTTGAGAACTTGCATGTTTCTTTTATGATGTTTGGAGAATACAACAGTAGGTTGGTACAGTAGGTGTATATATACCCATACACATCCAAACTCCTGGTCCAAGCATCTGGTATGGTCTTCACACAGTTTGACTCTCAGAAGTGCTAATATGATCTGCAGTAAAGTTCTTCTTTACTTCATCCATTCCAGAAATCCCTGCTGGAATTTGCACTCACCCTCCAACGTGCATACTACTTGTTATCGCACCAGAATGAAACCATATGATTTTACCAAGAATTTCTTTGATAGTGCTTATGTTAACTCATCTGGGTGTTTGGCTGAATGGCTGATTTTCCCCATTAAAAGTTAATTGAGACTGATATGTATGGATATAGAGACAGCTCTATATCGGGGCCAGTGCCATATGACTACCAATGTTCAGTATTTTCCATATGGAACTTTCACAGAACAAATATGGTCACCATACTGACCAGAATACGAATCATGAAAAGATATGGTGTGACGTGAAACTCCAATGGCGCAGCTTGCACATACCTACACCAGCCTCGTGGAAAGGCTACATAATGGAGTTTTGTCCTCTTCATAACCAGCTTTTTTGGCCTAATATTCAATATTGCATCATCTTATCAGGAAGGATGACTTCTCCTTTATGTTGGTAGATAACAATTTGCTAAAAGTAATTACCGTACATGTTAATCTAAATACATTGATGATTACACAATAGTAGAGTCTATTTGCCTCTATTTGCTAAAGTCATTTCCACGCTAATTACTTTTATAGTTAATTGCTCATCAAGGAAAATTAGGATAGCCTTTAAAGATTTCACTTCAAGTAATATAATTATTAAAACAGAATTGATCCGACTGCTATTGTGTATATCCATTAATGTCTTTGCGCATCCGCACTTATTTTAGTTGAAGACCATAAAGTGCTTTGTTTAAGGCTTTGAACAGAGTCCATTCATCTCTAATAAGGTTATGCCACTGGCTAACTGTCTATTCAGAGTAGAGGAGGCCCTTATCTCCATTGTTGTACATAGGAAGCATGAAGAAACGATTTCCCAGAATTAAGAAGTACCAATCACTTTTGAGGAACGCATTTGTACACAGTGTTTCATGAAACACTGAGATTTTGTATGCAAAGAATGGCCACTTGAAAAAATAATGGTGCCCCACACTTGAAAATATGCGTATTCAGCTTTAGAATTGCGGTTCTATGCTAGCTGCACATATCAGGGAAGCTGTCAGCAAATGCACGGCTGTATGGAAGAGAGCGGAGCGATATGCTAGGAGCCTCAAACAATGCGCCTGGGTGACAGAACAAGAGTACACTCTTTACTACAGAAGTACCCCAGGGCCATGGTAAAAAGAATAAAATAGCACTGAGGTGAATGAGTTAAGTCTGAATTCTAAGATGAACCTGTTCCCGCTCTGTGACATACAATTACATCAAAAGGCACTGCACTGTACCTTACTGTGGGCATGGTGGTACCTCATGGTGCGGGCTCAGGAGCTGGGCCCTCACCATCACACTTCCATGTGCCAGTTATAATATACAGAAGGCATCTCCAAGATGACTCTAATACTTATAATCTGAAGCTCCCTCTGTGCTCTGTGATCGGAGCCCAGCAAATGAAATGGCATAGTACCAAGTGCCCAGAAGAGGAGGGCAGAGGATAGGAGTTATAGTAGCAAGAATGGTGGTGTGATGGGAAGGGTGCACCCTTCTTCCCTTCGAGGCCCACCCTGAGCTTAGGGTTCTCCTGCCTGATGGTGGTTCAGGGGGCCCTTCATGTGAGGTCCAGGGCAGGGTCCCTTGGCTGCTGAAGATGATTGTGCAGTGTGATGTCAACAGAATGGTTCTTTACTGAAGGAAGACGATCAGATAGATTAGTCACACTTCTCAGTATGCATGGACTGGCAGTTCTTACACAATGACGGACATATATCAAGACTGACGTGAGATGCACCTAATTTATTAAGAGGCAGATGCAGCGTATGCCAGCTAGGGGCTGGCATATACTTCAACTATAACGTATGCAAGTTATAGTAAATCTGGAAGGCCTCGCTAAGCCCTGTCCCCTTTTCTCTCCATTTAAGAAAAGTGGTGAGAAGCTTAAAAAGTCGTAAATTATGGTGCACATATAGATATTTGTTTTGCAACATACACATAAAAAATGGAATGTAAACCCATTTGCAGGGGAACCACTACTGTCCACTAATACATCCTGCCTGCCGGCCTGTCAGAATTACTATGCACTGTATGACATTATTATTACCGCATATAGTGCAAGCTATAAAAAAAAAAATCACAGGTTCAGGTGCCCTAAAGTAAAGGTTCTCAACCTGTGGTACGCACTACAGGGTGAGAGGGTACGTCAGACTGCCCTGGCAGCCAGCAATGTTTCATTCAATTGTATTGCTGTAGTCAGGATTGTGAAGTGATTAAATGCTGCAGCGATGCATGGGAGATATGTCTTCCTGCCCGTCCGTTCACTCGGATATAGTCACGTATAGTGCCTGTAGCCTATCAGAGGCCAGTGCAGGCAGGACGATGACATCATCATCACCATCACGCCGCCTGAGTTGGCCGTTGACATGTTTAGTAAAATTCCACTACGCACCATTTTACTGGATTCGTCCAAAATTAACCTGAAAAAGTTCAGGCTCGTCAGTCATCCGAAAAATTGGGGATATTTTTTGTACTGAAACACATTATAAGGGGACATTAGTACTGGGGCAATTATAAGGGGGCATTTTTGTTCTGACACACATTATAAGGGGGCATAGTTACTACTTTGGGAATTATGGTGGGATTTATTACTACTGATGGACCATGGGAAACATCATTACTTCTGGGGCATAATGGGGGACATTATTACTATTAGGGGCAGTGTTAGAGGCACTATTGCCACTAAGGGCACTCTGGGAGAGAATAATTAATATTGGTGGGACTTTTGGGAGCACTATTGCTGTTGGCACCGTGGCACAGTATTAACTTAGCATAATGCTTTTTGGGAGGACACTATGTTTACAGCATTACTATCATCAGGGGCACTATTTGCTGGGTGCAATTATTTTTGTGGCCACTGTGTGGAAATAATTATTGAAGAAGGTACTATCTATGTGGTACTACTATTTTCAGGGGGACTATCTGTTCCTGCATTATATTATTGAGGGGCACATCAGGCAAAGTATCAGGGTTGGCAGAGTGGGGTGTTCAGAAGGTGGGGAAAGTGATGCAGAAGAGAGGCATGGCTGACAGAAGTCATCATGGCATTCTGGTCTGAATGTAGAAGATGAAGAAAGAGAACATGTATATCAGAGGAGACGTCACTGGATATGATGGGTTTGTAGTGCTCATTTTGACAGGAAGATTAGTACTGCATGTTGTACTATACTTTTTGAAAAGTAGCAAATCATAAAATGACAACCACATTTTTTTTCATTAAACAGTTTACCTGCTATGCCCCAAAATGGCAGCATTAAAAATACAATTTGCCTAAAATAAGACAAACCCTCGTATAGCTGTCAATGAAAAAATAAAGTTCTGGCTTTTTAAATGCAGAGATTAAAATAAAATAAAAAAGGCTACATCCAGGGGCGTAGCAATAGGGGAAGCGGCTGCTTTGGGGCCCTGACCCAGAACGGGCCCATCCAGGAGGAGGAGGACTAAAAGATTTTGTCAGGGCCCCCTCAACAGTATTACACAATAAAATGATATACAGTGACAGTATAGACAGTGTAGAAACGGATGGAACAGCTGCCGGCCTGGGTCTGAGAGAGCGATCTTTACTAGCCAGAGGAACGGGGGCGGCATGAAAGGAAGGGGTTGCGAAAAAATTACTGGGGGAGGGGGGCCCCATTCAAAAATTTGCTGTGGGGCCCAGACATTTCTAGTTACGCCACCGGCTACATCCTTAGGGGGTTAAGCACTAATGCACATAACTGAGCCCTGTGCCCATACAGTAATGTCCTGCTGTACATGCTCTGTCGGGCTCAAAACAAATATTTTAGGAAAGTACTGGACAAAGGAAAATACCTTTGTCCAATGCTGAATGCCATGATTTGCGAGTTGGAGCAAGTACAACTCTGTAATCCCTATTACAGCCCCATACAAAATAAAGCTCCCATACAGCCGTGTGCATGAGCCCTAAAAATCAATTGCAATACTAAATTCAAGTGAATCGGGCTGTGTTGTAGTTCCCTGCAAAGTGGTAGTAGCGCTGTGACAGATCTCCTGGCACCCTGACTGGGTACCTCTGTTGATGGATGTTCCTAGTGCTTCCTGAGGGCTCCAAGCACACCACTCGACACCGTAAGCACTGCCAACCCCACGAACCGCCGCAACTTGGTTGGTATCTTACTGTCTTCTACCCACCCTGGACCCACGACAAGGTTTCCAGATTCCAGTGGGTGACCCTCTCTTCCTTCAGAGAGCGATGCAGGAACATGCTAAAAGAGCTCAGGGAATATAGCCAGGGGAGTATACAGCGTATAGCATTCCCCAGTATAGATGCAGCCTTTTCCCCACACACATGAGACGAGGCTCTATGTTGAGGGTAAACAGAAACACTTTAATGGGGCTACATGTCAGCCTTTTATACAGGTCTTCCAGCAAGGGACACTCCCCTGGGGACCTTGTGGAAGACTGAGACAGTTTTTACATTAGCCTACCCCCCCACCTTTTCACCTGTGATACAATTAACAAACACAATCGGCTCTGCCTGTTATATAATTAACAAACACAATGGACTCTGCCTGTGATATAATTAACAAACACAATGGGCTCTTAAATTACTCACCGGCAGAAAACACACATTTCCCAAAACACAGAAAACACCCTAAAGACCCACATATCCCCATAAATTATACATCCCTGGATAGCTCTGTCAAATGTGGCTTCCATGGAATTCGGGAACCCCTGCTCTGATCTGGGTGAACAACATATCCAGAAATCACCCAGATCCTAGCAGGGGTTCCCGAATTCCATGGAAGCCACATTTGACCGACCGCAAGCATGGCTTTCCTGCCCAAAACAGTTCCACAGATTTAGGCTGTGCAGGCGGTCTACCTTCTCCTTCAAAGAATGCACAAATTGCATACTTCCGTTGAAAGAGTCTTGTTCGGTAGTTTGTAAATCCCATTTGCCGAACCACATAGTAAAAAGACACGAACAAGCCTTTTTACTGACAGAAAACAAAGTTTTAGTATATGGGCCATAATCCTGAGGCAGAAGGCTGGCAAACAGGCCCCTCCAAAACCCAGTGGCGAGGTTATTTTCGCCACAAGCGCCAATCCGCAAGTAAAATCCGTGAAGGGACTCTCATTGATGTGACTGCCGTACACACACGCACATCATCTCCATTATGTTAGAAGAGCACAGCAGTCCTTGCAATGTATGTCAATGCAGCTCTAAGTGCTGACAGCAGGGCAATAGGGGGCAGTAAGAAAAAAAAGTGATCTGGACTCCATATCTGCAGTGCTACTTATGTATTACTGCCGATAATAGTCTAGAATGGTGGTGACAGATTCCCTTTAAGTGACAGAATTCTGTCTTTTTACCTGATAATTGTGTTATTATCTTTTACACATGGCAACGGGTTCATCCTTACTGCATTCACATGTTACTCCGCTCCCGCATACAATCCCCCCACCCACTAGGGTTGTTCATATAACTTGTTCCTCTATAAAATGTCTGTAAATGCAAACAATTAGAGAGAAAAAAGAATTGGACATAGTGTTCAGTAATGTTAAGGCATGAGAACACATCTTGGAATAAATAAAAAATGCAGTAAAAATGTTTTATATGGAAGGAAAATAATAAATATCCTTACCTGACATTAGGTAGCATTGTTAAGGCTGATAATCCTGTTCTGCTCTGATCAGTCAGATGTGGATTATGGAGGTTATAATTGTGGTGCAAAGGATCAACAGGTTCATTTACACTACATTTCCAGTATATCATTCTGTCTGGAATAAGTCTTCTGGAATAAATGGAGTTCAAACTGAACATCGGTTTTTCAACTTCTTGGACAAGGGCATACACAGATCTCATAAGGCCCCATAGCAAAACTCCAATGAAGAACACAAAGAGCAACAGCCCATATTTATTTTTCATGAATGTACTTATTTAAGCATAATACATTTTACCCACTCTATCTGACTTCTTTGTCAAAGTGGAACAGTTGCTTCAAAAATGTGGTGCTCATTCTGAACACTATGGGGCACATTTAATAACACCAGCGTTTTAGATGCCGTTCTTACTAAAGGCCCATAGCTGGCGGTGCATCCGGCCTCTCCATAACTTCGGATTATCCAGCGCCAGTTCTAAATGTAAGACATCTTCCGAGCTGTCTTATATTTAGACCATTTCCTACGCCTAAACTAGGCGTAGAAGATGATGAATGAGTCCCCTTCCACTCCCACAGTTTTAGACCTGGCATGAGCGGGGAAAAGTCGCAGATAGCGGCATAACTAACCATTGAGCCACCATCTGGGCTTGAAATATGCCTAATTTAGGTGTATTTCTGATTAGTAAATGACCCCCTATATGTCACAAACTTACCTGTCGGGGTCCCACATATGCATTGTCCGTCCAGTTCCGACCCATTCCTGTACGACTTTGTCTTAGTGTAGTTTCTTCTCTGTGTGTGTTTTAGTCCTGCACCTAGCAGAGTAGGGAACTTCGGCCAGTCGCGGACTTTGCATCTAGGTCTTGTACTGCAAGTAGGCAGTCAAAGCGGGCAGGGTTTCAATTAGGGCTCACATTATGTGTGTTCCAGTCTACTGTGCTGACACTTTATTCCTCAATATATTTTATACCAGACTAAATACATTGATAAATCTCCCTCATACAGGTCAAAATCACTGCTTCTCTTCAGATAATTTATCTTGCAGCCATCACTAAGGGGAGCTCAATGCATAGGAATTTATACAGTTACCACTGAATGCATTGGAAACGTTAATAACCTCCTCGCACTGACCTCCCCATAGTGGCTGCTTGAAAATGCCATATTTTCAGGTTGGGAACAGGAGAAAGAACTTATTGCCGTGCCCCCTTCCACCTGGGCCTTTAGCAATTGCGTGGTCTGCCTCCATGGATGGTACACCACTGTTCATAACAAAAGTGACTCTCATAGGAATGCAGAGAGTAAGTCTTCCTGTCTACTCAGCAGACCCTATAGGTTTCAGGATGTCAGAGCGAGGGTCACATGATATAACTGGTGACCAAAACGGAGCTCATAAATCACCAGTAAAGCCACTGGGAAGAGAATGCTCTACACTATCTTTAACATAATGTACTATAAAAATGGAGGGGAAAATACATACATTTGATGTATAACTGAGGTTCCATGACTGGTATAACGATGGTTTGGTGGACACTTTTGTCCTAAAGAAGACACTGAACCATAGAATTATGTGTAGCATCATGGGACACTAACTATGAGTAATAGAAGAAATGGCCAGCTGAGCCTGGAAATGGGTGGAAAGTCTTGTCACAGATGATTATTTTCATCTCCAAAGCGAACAGCTACACAAATGGCTTCATTATGTAAAATAAACAAATGGGAGACAGCAGGGAGTCAGACAATTTCGTGGACCTGCGTTCATCATAATCGTCCATCTCCTATAACTCATTTTCTAATGTTCTTATGTAGACATGATGTACAATTCAATCTCCATAATGTTTCTTTGGCTAAAGTAACTTTTAAACTTTTGAGGTGAAGAAAAGCTCTTCATGAAGCCTGGGAGATTATGATCAGTAGAATTATTAATGTAGACTGCATATTCTCAAAGATAATGAATTCCCTGATGAATTTTTATTGAAGCCCACCCATTGTTCTTTATTTACGAGAATTGGAGAAGAGGAACCAGTTAAACAATTCCAGTCAGTCCATCACCGTGTTTAGGTTCGATTCCAGCACTGGATGCTAGTGCCAGCTTATACTCTTATTCTGAATGTTTCAATTCTTGACATATTTCATTCTTGTTCTTAGACACAGACTCCGGCATTCAGTCCAGTGTACTAAAAAAATATATACTTTTTCTTATAGTCCACTGACCAGCACTGAAGACTGGCAGCTGTCTTCCCTGGAGAATCATGGGTGCTGTAGTGCTCTCGGCACATTATTAAAATGCACCACCGGAGTTTTGACAGACTTGTGGGAGAGTAGAGTGGTTCCCATAGGAGCATGAAAATCACTGTTGCTAGCTATCAGCCCAAATATATTTGGGCTCTGCCGAGGAAACAGCACTAGAAATTAAATATTCATTACAGGTTCTGAAATTCAGAAATTTAAGCGATAAAACATATTAGATTGATGAATTTCAGCATATAAATGAATATTAGGTATTTATCAAACACTTTGCAGCTCCACTTAAAGCGGTTGTTCACTTTTTTTTATATTGATGACCTAGGATAGGTCATCAATATCAGATCGGCAGGGGGCTGACTCCCAGCAACCCCGCCGATCAGCTGTTTGAAGAGAAGGCCGCACTTGTACGAGGGCTGCCTTTTCTTCATTGTTTACCTGCTTGCCGTCACAACCGCAGCGGTGAGCAGGTGTAATTACAATTACACCATCCTAATCACTTCAGTGGGACGGCTCCTTCATATTTAAAGGGGTTATGTCACTTCAGCAAGTGGCATTTATCGAGTAGGAAAGTTAATACAAGGCACTTACTAATGTATTGTTATTATTCATATTGCTTCCTTTGCTGGTTGAATTCATTTTAACATCACATTATATACTGCTTGTTTCCATGGTTACGACCACCCTGCAATCCATCAGCGGCGGCTGTGCTTGCACACTATAGGAAAAAGTCCCAGCGTCTCTGGTGACCAGGAGCATGGGAGCTCACATAGGGTGGTTCATTTTTCTATAGTGTGCAAGCACGACCACCATGTGGATTGCAGGGTAGTTGTAACCATGGAAACGAGCAGCGGGAACCAGGCCTGCCCAGAACCTAAGGTCGCTCTCCCGGATAGGTTTTCCGGGGGAAGTGACAACTTTGCTCGGTTCAGGGAGTGGTGCAAAATATATTTTAGATTATTAGAAAAGCAGAATAGAACCCGCGCTGACTAAGTATCAAGTTATAACTCCGCGGTGCATCAATAGTATTAGCACATGTGGGTTGGAGATATACACTGACTAAAGTTGTCATATACTGCAGAGATACCGGTGTTTCAATGTCTCCTAAAAATTTGTAACAGGAAAAGTCTAATAAAAAAAGAGCATATATACAAACCGGATTCCAAAAAAGTTGGGACACTAAACAAATTGTGAATAAAAACTGAATGCAATGATGTGGAGATGGCAAATGTCAATATTTTATTTGTAATAGAACGTAGATGACAGATCAAACGTTTAATCCGAGTAAATGTATCATTTTAAAGGAAAAATACGTTGATTCAAAATTTCACGGTGCCAACAAATCCCAAAAAAGTTGGGACAAGTAGCAATAAGAGGCTGGAAAAAGTAAATTTGAGCATAACGAAGAGCTGGAAGACCAATTAACACTAATTAGGTCAATTGGCAACATGATTGGGTATAAAAAGAGCTTCTCAGAGTGGCAGTGTCTCTTAGAAGCCAAGATGGGTAGAGGATCACCAATTCCCACAATGTTGCGCAGAAAGATAGTGGAGCAATATCAGAAAGGTGTGATTTTGCATCTTTCATCAACTGTGCATAACATCATCCGAAGATTCAGAGAATCTGGAACAATCTCTGTGCGTAAGGGTCAAGGCCGTAAAACCATACTGGATGCCCGTGATCTCTGGGCCCTTAAACCACACTGCACCACAAACAGGAATGCTACTGTAAAGAAAATCACAGAATGGGCTCAGGAATACTTCCAGAAACCATTGTCAGTGAACACAATCCACCGTGCCATCCGCCGTTGCCAGCTGAAACTCTACAGTGCAAAGAAGAAGCCATTTCTAAGCAAGATCCACAAGCTCAGGCGTTTTCACTGGGCCAGGGATCATTTAAAATGGAGTGTGGCAAAATGGAAGACTGTTCTGTGGTCAGACGAGTCACGATTCGAAGTTCTTTTTGGAAATCTGGGACGCCATGTCATCCGGACCAAAGAGGACAAGGACAACCCAAGTTGTTATCAACGCTCAGTTCAGAAGCCTGCATCTCTGATGGTATGGGGTTGCATGAGTGCGTGTGGCATGGGCAGCTTGCATGTCTGGAAAGGCACCATCAATGCAGAAAATATATTCATCTCTTTCAGGGAAGACCCTGCATTTTTCAACAAGATAATGCCAGACCACATTCTGCATCAATCACAACATCATGGCTGCGTAGGAGAAGGATCCGGGTACTGAAATGGCCAGTCTGCAGTCCAGATCTTTCACCTATAGAGAACATTTGGCGCATCATAAAGAGGAAGGTGCAACAAAGAAGGCCCAAGACGATTAAACAGTTAGAGGCCTGTATTAGACAAGAATGGGAGAGAATTCCTATTTCTAAACTTGAGAAACTGGTCTCCTCGGTCCCCAGACGTCTGTTGAGTGTTGTAAGAAGAAGGGGAGATGCCACACAGTGGTGAAAATGGCCTTGTCCCAACTTTTTGGGGATTTGTTGACACCATGAAATTCTGATTCAACATATTTTTCCCTTAAAATGGTACATTTTCTCAGTTTAAACTTTTGTTCCGTGATTTATGTTCTATTCTGAATAAAATATTAGAAGTTGGCACCTCCACATCATTGCATTCAGTTTTTATTCACGATTTGTATAGTGTCCCAACTTTTTTGGAATCCGGTTTGTAAAAAAGCCAGCAGTTACTTACTGGTCGGCGTGCTTGATGGTAAATATATTCATGCTGCTGGATTCATTCCGGTTCATACGGTACTTTTCTTGCAATTGTTCACTTTAAATTCTTTCAGTGTCTCTGCTGGCGCTGTCTTCTGCTTTCCTCGTGGCATTTATACTGCATCCTGAATGTTCCTTTGACGTAGTGTCACAAATCTGAAGTCCCCGTTCTCCCGTTCAGAACTTCTGCAGCTTCTAAGGATGATGGATGATCAGGACTTCAACTAGAACCACACTCCAGCTCTTCCAACACCAAATGAAGCTATCCATTCAAACTCTTCTGGGGACGAAAGTCAAAGAGTGGGGATTATTATTTTGTTACTGAAAGGTGACGCTCAGTCTTGGGCTTTTTCGTTGCCGACCGGATCACAATCCCTCCGGTCGGTAGATGAATTTTTCAGAGCTTTGGAGCTTATCTTCGATGACCCAGATTGGGTCTCCCTGGCTGAGACTAAGTTACGTGGCTTACGGCAGGGAGAGCGTTGTGCGGAGTCCTATTGCTCTGAATTTAGGAGATGGGCAACTGATACTGAGTGGAATGACCCAGCCCTCCGTAGTCAATTCTGTAAAGGGTTATCCGAAAACCTGAAGGACGCATTGGCATTTCACGAATATCTAGAGTCATTGGAGGCGGCCATGTCCCTGGCTGTATGTATTGATAGACGCCTGAGGGAGAGATCTAAGGTTCTTCTCGCTCGGGACGCACTATCATATGGGGAAACGGCCTCTTCCAACACTTTGGGTAGGGAGGCACTTGACCTCATGACTGATGATGAGCCAATGCAGTTGGGGGGAAGTCACTCCTGGACCTGGTGATAAAAACACTAGGGTTAAGAAAAGACCGTTTTTTCTGTGGTAAATGGGGACATTTTGTTAACATATGTCCTTATATTAAACGTCAAGGTGAAAAAGAGAGAAAGAAAACTAATGTGTTTAGTCCTCTTCTCACTCTTGGTAGTGTGGTGGGGAATCTGAGAATGCACTTTTGTCATTTACCGGTAGTACCCGATTTCTCCTGCCTGCCTAGGTGGCGCTAGACTCCAAAACTGTGGGAATTGAAGTATTTATTGACAGTGGGGCAAGGGTTAACCTATTGGATGGCCAATTCGTTCGTATGCATGGTTTGACAACAAGCGCATTAGACAAAAATATTTCGGTGTTTGCGATTGATTCCGCTCCACTCACAAAAGTATTTGTCACAAATTGTGCAGGACATTCGCCTAAAGGTGGGAGATTCTCATCGAGAATCCATTTCATGTTTTGTGCTGGAGGGTTTGCCTGCTCCTCTGGTGCTAGGTTTACCGTGGTTATCCAAACATAATCCTACCATCGATTGCCAAGCGAGACAGATTCTTGATTGGAATGATTTTTGCATAGACAACTGTCTTAGCACGTCGCTTTCTGTTGTAACCACTAAAATTGTACCGTCTTTTATTTGGGATTTTTCTGATGTATTCTTTGAAAGTAGAGACCAGAAGTTACCTCCACAGCGGGAGTATGATTGCCACGTCAACCTTATTCCCGGAGCTAGTTTGCCCAAGTCTCGGTTGCATAATCTTTCGGAACCCGAAAGAGTAGCCATGCGAGAATATATCACGAGAGCTTGGCTAAAAGTCGTATAAGACCATCCAAATCACCAGTGGCTGCAGGGTTCTTTTTTGTAAAAAAGAAGGATGGAACCCTTAGGCCATTTTTGGACTTCCGTGAGCTTAATCGCATTACTGTCTGTGATCCCTATTCCCTTCCTTTGATCCCAGATTTGTTCAATCAGATTGTCGGTGCCAAGGTGTTTTCTAAATTAGATTTGAGGGGGGCATATTATATGGTAAGGATCAAGGAGGGGGGACGAATGGAAGACGGCCTTTAATACCCCTGAAGGCTATTTGGGAGAATTTGGTCATTCCTTTTGGGTTCACCAATGCTCCTGCAGTTTTTCAACATTTCATCAATGACTTCTTTCATCATCTGGTAGGCAGATTTGTGGTGGTGTATCTGGATGATATTTTAATTTATTCATCCGACATGGAGAAGCATCAGGATCGTGTGAGACAGGTCTTACAGATCCTAAGGGAAAATAAATTGTATGCTAAGATGGAGAAATGTGTATTTGCGGTTTCGGAAGTGCAATTCCTGGGTTACTTACTCTCATCTTCAGGTTTTCCTATGGATCTGGAAAAGTATGTGTTGTGTTGGGCTGGGATCGACCCGAAAATCTGAAAGCTCTCATGCGATTTTCGGGGTTCACCAACTACTACTGTAAATTTATCTTGAATTATTCGACTGTTGTTAAACCATTAACAGATATGACTAATAAAGGTGCGGATTTCTCAGTCTGGTCTGATGAGGCATTACAAGCCTTTTCAGCTGTGAATGAATGTTTTTCTTCTGCTCCTATACTGGTGCAACCTGATGTGTCACAGCCATTCATTGTAGAAGTTGACGCATCCGAGGTAGGTGATGGAGCAGTCTTGTCGCAGGGTCCTTCTCCTAGCAAATGGCACCCATGTGCATTTTTCTCTACTGCTGAAAGAAATTATGATGTAGGTAATAGAGAGTTGCTGGCCAATAAGTTGGCTTTTGAGGAATGGCGTCATTTGTTGGAAGGAGCGATTCATCCCATTACTGTAATTACTGATCACAAAAATCTGGCCTATCTGGAGTCGGCTAAACGTCTGAACCCAAGGCAGGCCAGATGGTCGTTTTTTTTTACCAGATTTAATTTAGTTGTCACCTATCGCCCTGGGGTTAAGAATGTCCAAACAGATGGTTTGTCGCGTAGCTTTCCGGTAGGGGGGGGGGGGATTCGTAGGATCCTGGCCCGATATTAGCTTATGGGGTGGTTGTATCTGCCCTTTATCCTGAACTTGAGGCAGAGGTGTTGGAGGCCCAGGGAAATACACCTGATTCTTGTCCTCCAGGGAAGTTGTTTGTTCATTCGGAACTACGGCACAAGATGTTTCAAGAACATCACAGTACTGTTCTTACGGGACACCCTGGGAGCAGATCCATGGTTGATCTCATTTCCCAGAGATTCTGGTGGCCAGGATTGCGTAAATGTGTTGAGGGCTATGTGTCAGCTTGGGAGACTTGTGCGCGTGCCAAGGTGACACATACTCGGCCTTCAGGATCTCTACTTCCCTTGTCTATCCCGTCTCAACCGTGGACTCTTGCCAATGGACTTTATCACAGATTTGCCGAATTCCTCAGGGAAAACTGTGATTCTGGTGGTTGTTGATCGTTTCATCAAGATGTTGCACTTTATAGCATCATCAGGTCTACCTAATGCTAAAACTCTTGAGCAAGTGTTTGTTGATA
Organism: Bufo bufo; assembly: GCF_905171765.1. Taxonomy (NCBI): domain Eukaryota; kingdom Metazoa; phylum Chordata; class Amphibia; order Anura; family Bufonidae; genus Bufo; species Bufo bufo. Next base: position 237,518,372 of record NC_053390.1, read on the forward strand.
ACATCGTGAAACTACACGGTATCCCCTCTGATGTGGTGTCTGATAGGGGGACTCAGATTCTGGAAGGCGTTCTGTACTCGCCTGGGGGTACAATTGTCTTTGTCTTCCACCTTTCATCCTCAGTCGAACGGACAGACTGAGCGCACTAACCAGAATCTGGAGACTTATTTGAGATGCTTTATCTCGAAGAATCAGGAGGAGTGGTCTTCATTTTTTTCGTTGGCTGAGTTTGCCATAAGTAACCGTAGGCAGGAATCCACTGATAAGTCACCGTTTTTCAGAGCATATGGGTTCCATCCGAAGTTTGGCACATTTTCTGGTACTGAGACTTCTGGTATACCGGAAGAGGAAAGATTTTCCTCTTCGTTGTCATCTATTTGGTGGAAAATTCAAAACAATAAAAAAAAAAATGGGCAAAAAATATAAACGTATTGCTGACAAGAGACGTATGAGTGGTCCGGACCTGAGAGTGGGTGATTCTGTGTGGCTGTCCACAAGAAACATTAAGTTGAAGGTACCTACTTGGAAGTGGGGGCCAAGGTTTATTGGGCATATAAGATCTCTTCCATTATTAATCTAGTTGCTTTTCGTCTTGAACTTCTGCAGGCTTTAAAATTTCATAATGTTTTTCACAAATCATTACTGAAAAGATATGTCGAACGTGCTGAATCGTCCTCCTTACCTCTGGCTCCGGTCTTGGTGGATGGTAATATTGAATTTCAGGTTGCCAGGATAGTGAACTCACAATTTCTCCGTCGATCTCTTTAGTATCTCGTGCACTGGAAAGATTACGGTCCAGGGGAAATAAAGTCGGTTCCTGCGACCGACGTTAATGCCAGTCGCCTTGTGAAGCCTTTCACAGGGCGCATCCTGATAAAGTCGGCCCTGGGTGTCTGGAGGTCACTCGTATAGGGGGGTACTGTCACGGTCCCTCTCATGACAGAGGTGAGAAGATCGGAGAGACTGGCGGCACGTGAGGATATCTGACAGTCTCTCTGTTTTCTCCTTTCAGTGTTGTGTTTGGTAATGACCACACCTCTTGTCAGGTGCAGCTTGTAGTCATTACTGAGGCCCTATTTAGTTCTGACTCACACTGTTTACCATACAGTTGATATTTTGTGCTGGAGTTGGTTGATCTTGTGTGTTCTTCCTTTGGATATTCTGCTCCTCTATTCTACTTTAAGCTAAGTGCATTTTGTCTTGCATTTTGTTGTTCGCTTGTGAGTGTTGTTGTCTAGGCCTCAGGGAGACGCTGGTTCCTTCATCTGGGAAGGAACCAGTAGTCTCATTCCCTGCGACCATTCCTAGGGCCTTCCATGGTCTTCAGGGCCTAGGTTACGGTGTATGAGTATTTCCACCTTCAGGGTCTACTCATACTGGCAGTAGTTAGGGAGAGGTCTAGGGATTCCTAGGAGGTCACCATCCCTATCCCTTAGCTTTTAGACCTAGACTCCGGTCTACTCCTTCTGTGTGTCATTTGGTGTTATCCCTTCCCCATTACTCATGACAGTACCCCACATTTATCTTCATTTGCGCCAGTTTTCAGGCACATATGTAGACAAAAATGTATGCCGTGTCTGAGCTGCCACAGATTTCATTCTGGCGCATGGACTGCCGGAGGATGCACCTAATTTATGAGGAGGCCTGCACCTCACCATAAATTAAGCATATCCTCCGGCAGCACAGGAGACTTTAAAGGGGTATTCCGATAAAATAACTTAAAAACTGCATTAAGGCTGCAAGCTGTGACCCAACCAGAACCCATACATAATCCATTTGTCTAGCTCCTGTGTGAGCCTGCAACACACTGAGAGGATCATGGCGCCTGATCTTCCCTCACAAAACTACAATTCCCACAATCCCTAGCTTTCCTGCTGTGAGTGTTGATGTTTATTGATTGGCTGCCTGATATACAGTGCATTCACGTCCCCTCTACTCAGTAATCACCAGAACACTAACACTCCCTTTGTTTCACAAGACATTACGTTAGAGGATTGACAGCAACACACTGAGCATGCTCGACCTAACAAAGGCTCAGAACTACAGGTCAATGCCATGGTAATTTATGAGGAAACACAGTGGGTAGCAGAGGAAGAAAACTACTTTTATAACTACTGAACAGTGAATATGTGAAATTTACATTATATTTATGGTAACCGGAATACCCCTTTAAAGATGAATCTCCCCCTAGATGCCTCCTTTCCTCACCATTTTCAGGACCTGCTGCTGTTCATAAAGCTGTTGGGTTTTTGAGAACATAAGAAATCCACAGTATTATAAGAAAGTCGCAGAGCCTTTCATTATTATTAAGCTTTGCTAACAATGAGTTAGAAAGTGCTTTAAAGATGACCTTTCTCCCAAAAATTGCAATACAATCTGACAGCACCATGTTATCGAGCAGGAGAAGCTGAGCAGATTGATATATATTTTTGTTGGAAAAGATTCAGTAAAACCTATAATTTATACATGTATATCTCTGCTTCCTCTACCTCCTGTGAACAGCTATCGGTACAGGAGGGAGGGGTTATCAGTGACTGATAGCATTGTGTGTATAAGTGTCCATACAGAGATAGCTGTCAGTCACTGATAACCCCTCCTCCTGTACCGATGGGTATTCACAAGGCTGCAGATGTAAATGTAAAAATTACAAGTTTTACTGAATCTTTTCCCACAAAAATATACATCAATCCGCTTAGCTTCCCCTGCTCTAGATCATGGTGCTTTCGGATTGCACTGCATTTTTCTGGTGACAGGTCCTCTTTAACACAGCATGTGAAATATATAATAGTAATTAGATATAGCACTATGGTAATCTGTATACCCAATGGCATAGAAGAATATCTTCCACATCTGAAACCCTTGTGCTCCATTACACACAATTCACAGTTATTGTAGAATACAAAAGGCTAATGAATGGATTATTTTGTAGGAATGAAATGTCAAGAACTTCGGTTTGTCACTCAAAAGCTCTTCTCGTCTTAAGACTCCTTCACGCCTTAATAACTGCAAAACTGCTAATGAAGAACAGCTATAGATAAGTACAAATTGTATTTCTCCCATGTGACAACTCAGCCAAAAAAAACATGATTTTCTGTCAAGTAGACCTTTTCAAAATCCTCAAGTCTGAGACAGAGTGGCACCTGCTCTTAGTCCAGAGACCAAATCATCATGAAGTTTGGCATGGGATCATTTACTGCAAAATCCATTCTAGGACAGGGAGGTAACTTTAAAGGGGTTGTCCCATCTCACCGTTTCCATGACAAAATAGGACTATGCACCTGCCCTAGGTGGCTGGGCTTACCGAAACAGTCGAGCAGGCCTGTGCTCTGCTGTTTCCGTACCTCGCATTGTAGTAAATGCTAATTATGCAAACAGCTGAAGCTACTGTCACACTGGCGTTTTCAATTCCGTTTGTGAGATCTGTTTCAGGGATCTCACAAACGGTTCAAAACGGATCAGTTCAGCCCCAATGCATTCTGAATGGATAGGGATCCGCTCAGAATGCATCAATTTGGTTCTGTTCCGCCTCCATTCCGCTCTGGATGCGGACACCAAAGCGCTGCTTGCATTCCGCTTGCTGCGATGCGGAGCCGAACGGATCCGTCCTGACTTACAATGTAAGCCAATGGGGGCGGATCCGTTTTCACTGACACAATATGGTGCAATTGAAAACGGATCCGTCCCCCATTGACTTTCAATGTGAGTCAGGACGGATCCGTTTTGACTTAGACTTTTTTTTGACCGAATAATGCAAACAAATCCGTTCTGAACGGATACAAGCGTTTGCATTATAGGTGCGGATCCGTCTGTGCAGATACCAGACGGATCCGCTCCGAACGCAAGTGTGAAAGTAGCCTCTGAGCAGAATAGGCTACATAGCTTCCGTAAATCCCGGAGTTATAGAGACTACATAGCTTCCGTAAATTCCAGAGGTATGGAGGCTGCGTAGCTTCCATTCACTGCAGTGAGAGCATAGGAAACAGTAGCGCGCCGGCCCGCTTGGCTGTTTCCATAAGGCTACTTTCACACTAGCGTTGTTTTAATACAGCGTTCAATTCCGACACCGGAACTGCCCGCCGGATCCGGAAAAACGTGTGAAAACGGATTACATTTGAATCCTGATCAGGATTTTGATCACAATGAAAAAATGCATTGGAAAAAACGGATCCGCCATTTACGGACTTTAACTTTTTTTTCACATTTTTCGGGTTTAACATGCAAAAGCCGGATCCGGTTTGACTGAACACACAGCGCCGGCGTTAATGCAAGTCAATGGGAAAAAGACCGGCGTTCAGTCAAAGTGTTCAGGATTTTTGGCCGGAGGTAAAAATACAACATGCTACGTTTTTCTGAAAAGCCTGATCAGTCAAAAAGACTGAACTGAAGACATCCTGATGCATCCTGAACGGATTACTCTCCATTTAGAATGCATGGGGATAAAACTGATCAGTTCTTTTCCGGATTTGAGCCCCTAGGACGGAACTCAGCGCCGGAAAAGAAAAACGCTAGTGTGAAAGTACCTAAGCCGGCCATCCAAGAGAAGAGCTTAGTCACATCTTGCCTTTAAAGGGGGGTCCAAAAATGATGCCACCCCTGGCTATGAGTTGTTTGTTGTATGGCAGCTCAGCCTCATTCAAAGCAAAGGAATTTGAGTTAAAAATGGCCTGCAAACCTCACTTAATCACTTGGCCTCCATCATGGTCATGCTGAGGTTACCGCTGTATCGTATAAATCTACATCTACATTTATTTGACTTTTAAATGAAGGTTTATTGTCTGGCTTTCTTGCTGTCAGTGAGATAAACAGTGGGTAACAGAACTATTTTTCGTGCAACGATTCCCAGGAGATTTCTACAACGGCATTACAGGCTGCTCATTAATCTGTGTAAAGGGAGAAATTATCAGCATTGCTCGAAGACGAAACATGACTGTCCCAGCACAAGGACGGACCTTTCTTTCAAATTGGTTGCTTCACAGAAACCACAGTAGCAGAATGTTTTCAGTTCTTTAGAGTCATGCAAATGTTAAATGCCTCCTGCATACAAATATGCTGCGCTGGAAGGCTGAGTAGGTGGTTATCTAATTTGCAGGTAGGTTAGGCAAAGTAATCCTCTGCAGTCCAGTTAGTTTTCAATTATGTAAGTCCCATAAAGGTGTGAAAATTATACTTCATAAATCACCTTTCTAGTTAAAAGATATGAAGTATGAATCTGTTATTGAGGTATCTCCAGAACTGTGTCAGTTCATAAAATCTTTCACATGATTTAAAAAAAAAGCCTTTTATCAGGGAAAATGACTTACCTCTTACTAATCATACTCAGAATTCAAGGGAAGAAAAAACTGGTTGCCTAAGGTTAGGAAGAAGGTTCTGCATTTTTACAGAAACAGCAGCACTATTGTCCATTCACATAGACTGCAATGCAAGTGAATGAGATGAGCTGCAATACCAGACACAGTCCATGGTCAAGAGTGTTCCTGTGTCTGGAAGAAAGCAGACCCATCTTACCGGGGCTCAGTAGATATGTAGATCCTATAAACAAACTATGAGTCAGTAGTGGCTCGTCATTTCTCTATGGTACACCAAGGAGATGTCCTTGTCTCTCTCCAATTCAGCTACATGGAGTAACTACTCTGAAAACAAATACAGAAATCTATAGTATGTCATGTTTGAATCTTTTTATATCCAACGATTTTCTGCTATCATGTTTATATTGTTATTTTTCTATCTGCTATAAATGGAAGATCCAGTACATATGATATGGTAGCTATGATTCACCCACGCAATGATTCAATTTGCTGCCCTATTCTCCTCTCTGACCAGATCTAAGCCGTGTTCTACTGCTAACATTTTAAGATTTGCAGCTTGTCTCTTGTTTTAGAACAAAGCTGAAAGAAAAATCTCCAATAAGTCAAAAAGATCCATATTCTGAAAATGGAATTTGACCAATTTCAGTAAAATTTACTTATTCTTCTAAAACTTTGGATGGAATAGTGATCCAGTATATATGATATAGCAGAGCAGTGGCTATGCTTCACCCATGCAATTATGTAATTTGCTGCCCGAACTTTGTATCTTCATAACCTGGCCAAGGCAGAGTAGCTTGTTGGTGCCCCTCGAAGCACCCAGGAAACATAGACCACTAAGACCTCTTTCACATCTATGTTAGAGCTCTGTGGCAAGCTGTTCTGGCAGAGAATTGCCTGCTGGAGCTTCCTGTCCAGCATAGCCGGATGTTTCCACATGCCCACCGCTACCTGGCAAATATGATGGGATTTACCGGATAAAAGCCTTTGCACACAAAGAGCTTCGGCAGGCCATTCTCTGCCGAAACAGCTGCCAGAGAGCTCTAACGCAGATGTAAAAGTAGCCTAACCCTTCCCTAGTTATACATCAGTTTGAGGCCATCATTCCCAGAAGTTTTTTACTTGAGATTGAGGGTGAGACCAGAAAATGCAGTTTACAGCATGTGGTAAGTCACACTGACTTGAAGCAGCCAATGGCCACACAATTCTCCACAATGGGTGCAGCTGCTAGATAGAGGCATGGCAACCCCCAAAAAAGTGTCCAGATCCTGAAAAGAATGGCAAGTATGATTTGCATGCAGTAATCATCCCCTCTGTATGGGATGAACAATCGTTACTGTAATCATTTGTTCCATCATCGTCGGCAGCACATCGGTTTTTAAGCCTCTTTCACATGAGCGATATGGAATATATCAGGATCTGTTCAGGGTAAAAATGATGGTTTTGCATTTGAGTTGAATCTATTGCGTTGAGTGTATCAGCTTTTTTCTGTGTGGATGCAGTCGGTTTTAATGCATCTTATAAGAATGCATTCTTATATGAACAAAAACTGAAGAATAACACTTGACATCTTCTAGAAACCGAATCTTCAAATTCGGTCGGCACTGTGTTAGGCGGGTGCTCGGTCAGAGGGTCGGTTACCCTAATATCAAATAGAAGCAAAAGACCGGCACTCCAATATTGCTGATGCGGTGAGTTTATTGGTCACACATTACATTTGTGCAATATTGGAGTGCCGGTCTTTTGCTTCTATCTTCTAGAAACCATCAGTCATGAAGACATTCCATCCAGATGCCTTACGTTTTTCACGGAAGCCCCATTTACTTCTATGGAGCCAGAGCTCTGTGAGAAACGCACAATATAGAACATGCTGCGATTTTTCCTGAACCCAAAACTGATGCGTGAATAACTAAATGAATGGGTCAGGATTCAGTCCGGATGCTATGCGCTCGTTACGCGCATCGTTTCTGGATGGAAAACTTGCTCGTGTGAAATTAGCCTTATACAGTGTTACGAGCTGCCAACAAACAGGATTTTATTGCTCCTTTATTTGACGGTACATTTACACGGTCCAATTACTGGGGACGAGCATTCAAAGGACTGTTCATTCCTGACAATTGTCTCGATAATCTGCCCATGTAAATGGGATCTGGCTCTATTCTCCTCTCTAACCAGATCTAAGCTTAGTTCTACCCCTAACATTTTCTGATTTACAGTTTTTCTATATCAGTTTCAGAAGAAAGCTGAAAGAAAAATCTGCCATAAGTCAAACAGTTTCATATTCTGAAAATGGAATGTGACCAATTACAGTAAAATTGTAAAACTTTGGATGAAATAATGAACATCCAAAATTCCGGTTCTTTCACATATGCGTAAACGAGGATATAAGTGGAGGAGTCAATTTCGGGCAAAAAAAAAATGCAGCTATGTGTCGTGACACAAGAAACAATATATAAAGGACTAAATTGATTGACATTCAACTGCATTTGTCAATCTGGATCACCATGGAAACTGCCAAAGACTTGTTGATAACAGAGAGCAAATGAAAATGGCATTTTTGTTCTCCACAGACAACAGCAGGAACATTAGTGATGTACTACATAAATGCCACTGGAATTTACTGGAAGGAAACAAGTGTATTAAGATCATAACGACATAACATCACAAATAAATAATGTTAATGCGAAGCAGGGAAATCTGCGCTGATCACCCCAGAAATACATTCTGCATAAGAACCTTGAGATATGGAATAAAGTTAACAGCTGGGGCCAGTCACAAGGGTTACATTTGACATTTCTCTGAGTAACTCCGTAAGCAATTGCCTTACTGCAAAATTAGAAAATAGCGAGAAACATTGTTGTGCGTTAAATGAAACAAAGCTAGTGATTAGGAGGAACAATTATATAAAGATGAAAATGAGAAAGAAGGAAGAGAGCAACAAAGTTCTCACCAGAAAGGATTTCTTAACTATATGAGAAGAAGACAAAAAAGATCAAGAAATGAAATGGTAATGATAAATGAAGGAGACCATCTGGAAGTATGACACAGACGAGGGTCTCCCCGGCAGTGCACCACAGTGACTGTGGGCTCCATAACCTGTTTCCCCCTGCTATTGGGGGTCTCGGAGACACTACACTGTACCTAAGCCTATCCTATCATCACACCTATCGGGGGTGCAGCAGTCATTTTGGGGGGAATTGCTTTGCACCTCTATAGGTCACTGGGTTGCCACTACTCCACTAACTTTCATATATCCCTACTTCCCATGGATGTGCAATAGGCAAGTTATCTAAATAAAGAGGACAGTTCCTGGCAAAACAGTACAAAGTACGACTCCAGCCAAAGTCCTATCAGTGCCACTACTGTCTCTTTAAGGACTGCATACTATAATTTCTTTTGAAAAATATAGCAAAAGGGTCACTGCACGGGTTTGTAGATGCAGAATGCTTGATAACTTACCAAACATCTTCTATACAACTTGTATATAATGGTCAGAAGGAGGAGGAATATTTCAGAGAATGCTCCACACCCCCCCAACCAAAAACACTCAGTATGGAGAGTAAAAACCAAAGAGTCTTTTCTGCAGATTATTTGCTGGTTGCTCACACACAGAGGGTCCTTCCGTATTCCCACACAGTCACGTGTGCACATGACCAACTTTCAACTTCCATCTCTGATTTAAGACCTCTTCTCTCTTCTCCCAATGTTAGCTCATGGCTCACTGCTGAGCACAACACTGCCCCTGCTTCAGCATCAAACTCTGCCTCGACCTGTATAGCACTAACACCCCCTCCTAACTATAGGCAAAAACAAGGGGAAAGCAAAATCAAACACCTTAAAGGGGAGCAAGGCACCCCCTCTTATAAGGCACTGTGCTTTTGCTTTGCCAGTTAGTCACCCATCCCCCATCACATGTATATGCCCCACTAGCAGTGGCGTATCTTCAATGGGCGCAGAACACACAACTGTTATGGGGCTACAGGGGCCAAGAGAGGGGGGCCCGGCGCTGAACTCCTTCATTTCCCAACAAGAAAACACTGTGTTTTCATGCAGCAATCACTGCTCAATTCAAAGAGATTATTTCAGCTTCTAATCCAGTAAATGGCAACTGTATACATTCCTATGCTGAGCTCCCCCTAGTGGTGGCTGCAGGCAGCCATATTTGTGATAGAAGGGAAGCAGATTTATCAATTTATCACCTCTTCCACTTTTTCCAACACAGAAGTGGGTAAGGTGAAGGGTGATTTTTTTTTTATTTTTTATTACAATTCTAAATTTGTTCTGCCTAATAAAAAAAAAATTTCATTCATCAGAAATTGCGGATTTCCTTACTGGGAAACACAGTTGTCCATACTAAGTTTTCATAGGAGGCCCTATTAGATCTGTAAGTAGAATGAAGTCCGGCTCTCAGATGGTTGGGTCTTCTGACCTGCTCTGCACGGACTCAGGCTGTGTTCACACCCTCCAAATATGCTGCAAAAAGTCCAATTGGATCCAGCGAGTAAAATCAAGAGATTTTTATTCCATTAAAAATACAAATGATAAATCCTCCTACATAACAATCAATGCATTTCAACCTTCAAAAGGTTTTCTTCATGGATTCATAGTATAACAATATTCAGCCACAGATGTGTTACTGATTTAAATACAAGGTGTGAGATCACATGACAGACCAGCAACTCAGCTGTAGAATAAGTTATAGGTGATATTAACCCTTTATATTCATGCCACCGGCTGAAAGATAACACGATGTACATAATGATACAAAAAATATTAATAATGCAATAAAATATCTGTATGATAATTCATCCCATAAGGAAAAACAGAATTTAGAGTAAAGATCCAAAAAGCTTCCCTTTCTAGGAGCAATTTTGTAAAAATCACCCCTCTTTTATGTAGTTTCACTTTTTCTATGCCAGTTATTTTAAGAAAAGCTACTCTGCTGTTGTGTTGTTCTACAAAATACTTGGATGCTCCAGAGATGTTACGATTCTTGTTCTTAACTCCAGTTAATGTGCGATTATCATATTACAAAAATCCAAAACCACCAGAGACTCATACATCTAATATGCAAATAATGCTTCAAAAAATGGAGGAGAGCAGGACGTAAACACAGAAAACGCAAGACGTGTGACCACATGCCAGCAACTCAAGAAGAGATGAATCATGTGCCAACATTCCAAGTCATAGATTTGTCTCCCTATGAATTTACTAAACATCAAACTGAAGTCCTAAATTTGGGATTATATTTTGCACCTACTAATAATCCCATTGTTTTTGGTATCATCAAGGACATCAATACATTTGTTAGGGCTCTAACAATTAGGAGGCATTTTTTTGACAAACAAGATACAATTACTGATGCAGATTTTACTTGAATGCAACCTGTTAATATACACTCACCTAAAGAATTATTAGGAACACCATACTAATACGGTGTTGGACCCCCTTTTGCCTTCAGAACTGTCTTAATTCTACGTGGCATTGATTCAACAAGGTGCTGATAGCATTCTTTAGAAATGTTGGCCCATATTGATAGGATAGCATCTTGCAGTTGATGGAGATTTGAGGGATGCACATCCAGGGCACGAAGCTCCCGTTCCACCACATCCCAAAGATGCTCTATTGGGTTGAGATCTGGTGACTGTGGGGGCCATTTTCGTACAGTGAACTCATTGTCATGTTCAAGAAACCAATTTGAAATGATTCGAGCTTTGATTCGAGCATTATCCTGCTGGAAATAGCCATCAGAGGATGGATACATGTTCTCATTCTGTTTATGCAAAATTCGGACTCTACCATTTGAATGTCTCAACAGAAATCAAGACTCATCAGACCAGGCAACATTTTTCCAGTCTTCAACAGTCCAATTTTGGTGAGCTCGTGCAAATTGTAGCCTCTTTTTCCTATTTGTAGTGGAGATGAGTGGTACCCGGTGGGGTCTTCTGCTGTTGTAGCCCACCTTTCTTTCCCATTCTGACATTCAGTTTGGAGTTCAGGAGATTGTCTTGACCAGGACCACAACCCTACATGCATTGAAGCAACTGCCATGTGATTGGTTGACTAGATAATCGCATTAATGAGAAATAGAACAGGTGTTCCTAATAATTCTTTAGGTGAGTGTACAGTCGTGGCCAAAAGTTTTGAGAATGACACAAATATTAGTTTTCACAAAGTTTGCTGCTAAACTGCTTTTAGATCTTTGTCTCTGTGATGTAGTGAAATATAATTACACACACTTCATACGTTTCAAAGGCTTTTATCGACAATTACATGACATTTATGCAAAGAGTCAGTATTTGCAGTGTTGGCCCTTCTTTTTCAGGACCTCTGCAATTCGACTGGGCATGCTCCCAATCAACTTCTGGGCCAATTCCTGACTGATAGCAACCCATTCTTTCATAATCACTTCTTGGAGTTTGTCAGAATTAGTGGGTATTTGTTTGTCCACCCGCCTCTTGAGGATTGACCACAAGTTCTCAATGGGATTAAGATCTGGGGAGTTTCCAGGCCATGGACCCAAAATGTCAACGTTTTGGTCCCCGAGCCACTTAGTTATCACTTTTGCCTTTTGGCACGGTGCTCCATTGTGCTGGAAAATGAATTGTTCTTCACCAAACTGTTGTTGGATTGTTGGAAGAAGTTGCTGTTGGAGGGTGTTTTGGTACCATTCTTTATTCATGGCTGTGTTTTTGGGCAAAATTGTGAGTGAGCCCACTCCCTTGGATGAGAAGCAACCCCACACATGAATGGTCTCAGAATGCTTTACTGTTGGCATGACACAGGACTGATGGTAGCGCTCACCTTTTCTTCTCCGGACAAGCCTTTTTCCAGATGCCCCAAACAATCGGAAAGTGGCTTCATCGGAGAATATGACTTTGCCCCAGTCCTCAGCAGTCCATTCATCATACATTCTGCAGAAGATCAATCTGTCCCTGATGTTTTTTTTGGAGAGAAGTGGCTTCTTTGCTGCCCTTCTTGACACCAGGCCATCTTCCAAAAGTCTTTGCCTCACTGTGCATGCAGATGCGCTCACACCTGCCTGCTGCCATTCCTGAGCAAGCTCTGCACTGGTGGCACTCCGATCCCGCAGCTAAAACCTCTTTAGGAGACGATCCTGGCGCTTGCTGGACTTTCTTGGACGCTCTGAAGCCTTCTTAACAAGAATTGAACCTCTTTCCTTGAAGTTCTTGATGATCCTATAAATTGTTGATTGAGGTGCAATCTTAGTAGCCACAATATCCTTGCCTGTGAAGCCATTTTTATGCAACGCAATGATGGCTGCACGCGTTTCTTTGCAGGTCACCATGGTTAACAATGGAAGAACAATGATTTCAAGCATCACCCTCCTTTTAACATGTCAAGTCTGACATTTTAACCCAATCAGCCTGACATAATGATCTCCAGCCTTGTGCTCGTCAACATTCTCACCTGAGTTAACAAGACGATTACTGAAATGATCTCAGCAGGTCCTTTAATGACAGCAATGAAATGCAGTGGAAAGTTTTTTTTGGGATTAAGTTAATTTTCATGGCAAAGAAGGACTATGCAATTCATCTGATCGCTCTTGATAACATTCTGGAGTATATGCAAATTGCTATTATAAAAACTTAAGCAGCAACTTTTCCAATTTCCAATATTTATGTAATTCTCTAAACTTTTGGCCACGACTGTATATTGGGACACAGTGACAGGTTTGGTCTGGGAAAACAGGTATTTTCCTCCCAGCAAGTGCTGCTGGGCTGATTTACAGCCAGGTGAGGTCAAATACCGGAGCGGATTTTAAATGCCCATCCGAGTGTTGGCAGCACCTGGCTGTCCTTAAATAGGCAGCTGGGCTCAGAAGCCAGGTCTCTGTGTTGTGATCTGGGAGCCTGGTGTCTGGATGAAGGCTTGCTATCTGTTTGGCGTGAAAACAGGTTGGTGCTGCTGTCAGCAAGGACTCTTTGAGGCAGAACTGCCGCATGGTGTGAATTACCACCAACACCGCAGGGTGACTTTTTGTTTGAATATAACTGTTTGTTTTGTCACTTGCCTAAAGTGTGAATAAAACACTGAACTGTTTTGATCCAAAGAACTTGTTGTTGCCTCTATACTGCGTCCGCTAATCCTGTTTACCAGAGCGAGTCCCCACAATATCAAGATATGGAATTTTTAGAGCAGTTATCTGTTATAAATTTGGAAAAATTGGATGATGTGTTGCAACAATTAATTTCAAGTGTGAATATGTTCTTGGATCTTAAAACAACTAATTGGGGATTCTACCCAATTCAATCAAGAGTTGAATCCATGGACAAATTCCAAACAGTCATGATCAGATAAATCAAGAATTTATATTCTCAATGCGGCTGTCCATTACAACTTATGAACAGCTACAAGACATGCATTATTACAATTACAAAATGAAACCTCTATCACCATTAAAATGGCTGATAAGGGGGGGCTGTAGTTGTGATGACACGCTACAGTATAAACAACAAATCATGAGTATGTTAGGTCAATCAGACATATATGAAATTTTAACTGATGATTCTTATCAAATATTATTAAAACAAAAACAATATTATCTGAAGGTTTAGCATTGTGGATCATCAGCCAAAAACAGAGTGATTTTTTAAATGATTAGTGAACCTATTACACCTATAGTCTATGGGCTCCAGAAGGTTCACAAGGGGATCTTCCCCCCCATTAAGACTTATTGTCTCAGGGGTGGGATCCCTAGGTGAAAATTTGGGAGCATGGTTAGACAATCTACTACAACCGCATTAGTGTGCAGAGTACTGGGCTATTTATAGGAGACAAAGGAGTTATTATATAATGTATAACATAAAATCTGAAAACATAACAATTGGTGGCTCAGCTGCGATGTAACAGCTTTATATCCCTCATTACCACATAACTTCATACTGGAAGCCTTGGAATTTCATTTAAAAGAATATAGTAATTATACATTTGATCTTATACAATTTATGTTAGAAGTCACTACTTTTTTAATCAGGAATAATTTTTTCTTTTTTGATAAAAAGTTTTTTTTACAAAAAACTGGTGTCCCGATGGGTGTGAAATATTCCCCTTCCCTAGCCAATTTGGCTATGGCATATTGGGAATTAATCTATATTTATAATGAGAACAACCCTTATTTAAACAATATCAGGTGGTATGGCAGATACTTCGATGACCTGCTATTTATATGGCAGGGAGATGTATCTGCCGTGTAGCCTGTTCATATCCTATTTGAACAATAACAAATGTAAACTCAGATTCACTCACAATGTTAATGAACATGGAATTACAGTTTTAGATCTTAAATTGCAGGGTATACCAGATCAAACGATCATCACAGCTACATATAGAAAACCCATTTCGGGTAATACAGTTCTTCATGCAAATACTTATCATCTGAAACATACTTTAAAGGCTATTCCCACATGTGAATTAATTAGAGCTAAATGTAATTGCAGCACTGAAGAAACTTACCAATCTGAAGTGAACACTAAACAAAAGACACTGGCATCGGATGTTAAAACAGGCTAATGTCAGAGTAAATAAAATGATGCGACAAGAGCTTTAAACAAAAGAACGGAATAGAAATATCAATAAATCCATACCGACAGTTACCTTACAGTATACTATCAAGTACGCACTTTATTTCATAAATATATACCAATACCAATACCAATGACATCAGATTTTATCTGAGGGCTATAGAGTATCTTATAGGAAGGCCCCAATAGGTCAAAAAATCACACCCAGCGACTTAAAAACTGATATTGCAAAACCAACAACATGGCTTTCCCATTTAGGTTTTTACCCTTGTGGTAATCACCCATGCAAAACTTGCACTTACCGGTATGTTCATTCAACAAAGGAAATTTCACATACTCAAAAAGTAATAAAATATCAAATAAAAAATGATATAAACTGTAATACGGAAGGTGTCATCTACATGATTACATGCACACATTGTAATTTAGTATATATAGGTAGCACTACTAGGAAATTGAAGGTACGGTTTCTTGAACATCTAAATTATATCACCAAAAAGAACAAGAATCTTAAAGGGCTTCTGTCACCCCACTAAACTCATTTTTTTTTTTGTGTACTTATAATCCCTATCCTGCGATATATCTATACATTATGTTATTAATCATTTTCGTTCAGTAGATATGTCAAAAAACTTACTTTTATAATATGCTAATTACCTGTCTACCAGCAAGTAGGGCGTCTACTTGCTGGTAGCAGCCGCAAAAAAACGCCCCCTCCTGTTGATTGGCAGGGCCAGCCGCGATGTCCTCCTCCGACTGGCCCTGTCAGCATTTCAAAAATCGCGCGCCTGTGTTGATTCGGCGCATGCGCTCTGAGATAAGGAGGCTCGCCTCCTCAGCACTCCCTCAGTGCGCCTCAGCCGATGACGTCACCGAAAGAGAAGACGTCATCGGTGCAGGCGCACTGAGGGAGTGCTGAGGAGGCGAGCCTCCTTATCTCAGAGCGCCTGCGCCGAATCAACACAGGCGCGCGATTTTTGAAATGCTGACAGGGCCAGTCGGAGGAGGAGATCGCGGCTGGCCCTGTCATTCAACACGAGGAGGGGGCGGTTTTCTGCGGCTGCTACCAGCAAGTAGCCGCCCTACTTGCTGGTAGACAGGTAATTAGCATATCATAAAAGTATGTTTTTTGACATATCTACTGAACGAAAATGATTAATAACATAATGTATATATATATCGCAGGATAGGGATTATAAGTACACAAAAAATAAAAATAAATAGTTTAGTGGGGTGACAGAAGCTTTTTAACATCTCTGGAGGATCCAAGCATTTTGTAGAACAACACAGTAGCTTCTCTTGAAATAACTGGTATAGAAAAAGTGAAACTACATAAAAGAGGGGGAGATTTTAAAAAATTGCTCTTAGAAATGGAAGCTTTTTGGATCTTTACTCTGAATTCTGTTTTTCCTTATGACAGTTGCTGGTCTGTCATGTGATCTCACACCTTGTATTTAAATCAGTAACACATCTGTGGCTGAATATTGTTATACTATGAATCTATGAAGAAAACCTTTTGAAGGTTGAAACGCGTTGATTGTTATGTAGGAGGATTTATTACTTGTATTTTTAATGGGAGAAATAAAAATCTCTTCATTTTACTCGCTGGATCCAATTGGACTTTTTGCAGCCTATTAGATCTGTGTACTTTCGGGCCCATTGGCACCCCCACATCGCCTGCCCCCCCCCACACACACACACACACACACACACAAACACACAAACACACACATACTCTCATAGCTACACCTTTAAATGTTACAGTGAATGAAGCAGTTGAAGAGAGCAGCATTACTAGCGAAACAGAAAAATGATTTGCCGACCTCAGAAGACTGTGGAAACATAGAAATGTATTACAAGAAGATGTTAAGAAATGTTTCAAATGGACATAACATTATGCCGAACATGGATTTAGTGAGTTCTAGATTGCAAATCGGCTAGGTAAAAATCAGCAGCCTGGATGGGTTATTAGATTCTTATCTGCCATCAAATGCAATGCTCCTGTGATATGCATTCACAATTGGCTATGCATCAGTCCTTTCACCAGAGTTCTTAGAAGCAAACATACTATGCAAATATGAGACTCATTGTGATGTATAACACTTATCATTCCGCTTCTCCCAGGAGCCCGCTGCACAGAGACGTCTCAGGGTAAAAAAACTGGTTGAAATTATGCTCTAACTTCAGGAATGTTCTGCTTACTTATCACTATGTTACCATGCAAAATACATTTATATTCCTAGAAAACTAAGCCTGTTGACAGCCATCAGTCATTCTGTTCCTTTTGTATATTCATTACGTAGCCTAAATGTGTTCTGTGATAAATGTATAAAATGTATTGGCAATCCGGGACCGTAAATCTCTAAAATGCTTGCAGGGTAAAGGTACTGAGGTAACGCCATTAGGGGATTTATGCTTAGCATTATATTTGCATTTTCATCTATGTACAGCCTATATGCTGTTTGTGCTCTCTGAAATGAAATTACCACCACAACTCTACCCAATGTCAGACTGGGGTGCCTAGCGCCCACCAGTTACATTTATTTTGGGGGCCCACGGTACGGATACATTCAAATATTACCAGCTCACACAGCAGCGAGATGCTACCAGATGATTGAATATGGGGGTCCCTGCAGGAACTTTGAGAAGGTAGGTCCTGGGGAGAAGAGGATACTGGCTAGCTTTCCTCTATACCTAGAAGTCATCTCAGCTCTGATAGTGTCTACAATAATATCCGGGGAGTTTCTTTAATAATCTATCAAGTTTGTTATATGAACATAGGCTGGTTGAGGTGCTGTACATTGACTATATATATATCTATATAAAGTGCAGTAAGTGTACGGTGTTATGTGCCACTTGTGCCGGGGTGGCAGACTAGGGGCCCACCGGATGATTCACCTGTACCCCAGTGGGTCAGTCTGAGCCTGACTCTACCCTGCCCCTCTAGAAAAGTGTTATGGAAGAGGACCCTTAAATCCAGATCCTACCAACTACTAGGGTCCAAGTGTTTGAAGGTCAAATGATGAAGGTCAAAAGAAGGCGAGGCACCCGGCCAATGGCTAGACAAGCTCCTCTAGGTTATGTTCACATCTGCCTTTTTTTCTGGTTTTCTGCTCTGTTCAAAGAACAGATAAAACAAAAAACAGCAGTGCCGGATCTGTCATATGATGGGCACCCAACAGACCCCTCAAACTATGAGGTGGTCCATCAGGACTCTGTCAGGGACCATGAAGCTAAAGCAGGGAATCAGAATGTTTCCTTCCTGACTTGATTCCTTGTCATTGAGCAGTGATTCAGCCATTAATCGCCCATTACCAGGCCTGTAAGGTTTGCGTGTGTAACATTCATTTATGTATAAATGGTAGTGTCATACAGAAGTATCATCCTTCGATCCGTAGCACACCTTGTCCTGCCTTCCATCCTCAATAAAACGGGGCCATCTACTAATATCCCTAAGAGCCTGCATGTAGTAAAGTAAACCCTGTCCTTCTTAATGTCCGTCTCTCCGGCTTCATGGTAATTCAACTGTTCCCTTCACTTTGCAATTCTACCAGCAACTAAACTGTCATAAAAACTGAGAACGTTCCTGTGGATTACGAAATAGTCCAACAGTCAAACGGTGCGCTCACGTCTTCCATAAATGTTATTTCAGACATGAGGTGACAGGTAGAAGTAAAAGGTGATCAGTCAGCGACTTGCATGTCATAACTGATTGTCTTTGTGTACTGGGAACCCAGTGCTCCCATCTGTCATGAGAAGTGAATGAAAGCGGCTGCCCTGGATCCTGGAAATCCTTAGGGCAGAGGCTGAGTGCTTACTGATGTTGCACTTGACCCCAAGCAGCTATTTCTCTGCCGTCTCTGCAGCAGAAACCGTTGTCAGATCAGAGCACAGAGATCTTTACCTGGTACACAGTGTTCCACAGGAATACCGTTATACATTTGTATAAGCGGCACACATAATATAGTGTGTACAAAGAAAAAGGGTTTGCTGACTTACACTTTAAATAGGTTTTCAAATTTATTTATTTATTTTTTTTTTTTCATTTCTGCCCCTGCCTGCAGAAGCTGTGGAAAAACCCATACTCACTTGGTCCCCACCTCTCGGTTCCGGCTCCATGGCTCTCTTCACTGTTCTTCTGGTCCCTATCTTTAAACGGGTTGGCCACTTTCTGGCCACTTTTGACCAATGTGCAAGTAAGATGTGCTGTTTTCTTTATTTCATAAATCATGTCCCCTGGTTAGGTAAATCTTCTGTGGGGTCCACAAAGTGGTCCTGTCCATAAGATGGCCGTTGATGAAGGGTCATCTGACCAGGCAAAAATAACTTCAGACACATCACTCAGTCTCCTCCACTCAAATATATCACATCTGCCATCTGCACTCGCAATTTTGAGGATTTAGTGCAGGTGTATTGTATTTGAATGGAGGAGACAGTCATTTTCCTGTTCACATGACCCTTCATCAGCAGCCATTTTATGGACAAGGTCTCTGTGTGGACAGCACAAAGGACATGGCCAACAAGGGTGAATACCTTAAGAAATATAGAAAATGCCACAGAATATCAACAAAGACTATGCTAGTAAGGGTCCATTCACACGTCCCTAAAAGGGGTCCGCATCCGTTCCGCAATTTTGCGGAAGGGGTGCAGACCCATTCATTTTCAATGGGGCTGGAATGTGCTGTCCGCATCCGCATTTGCGAATCCACACCTCCGCAAAAAAATAGAACATGTCCTATTATTGTCCGCAATTGCGGACAAGATTAGGCATTTTCTATTTTAGTGCCGGCGATGTGCGGTCCGCAAATTGCGGAATGCACATTGCCAGTGTCCGTGTTTTGCGGATTCGCACTTATGGACATGTGAATGGACCCTAAATGTCATATAATCATTTAACATACACATTGATCAAGAGTAGCCGTTAAGTGGCCAACCCCTTTAAACTTTCAGATAGACAGGGTCATGTGCACTGCAGCAGCTAATGGCAGGACTCAACGGTGACATGTCCCCAAGCAGCACGTCACTGATGAGTCATGGGACGCGTGGGGATAAGTCAGCGCTGATACCAGTCACCCCTTTAAAAGAAACTACCTTAAATTTATTTACCGTATGTTATCCAATTCAGATGTCAGAAAACAGAAAACATTACAAATCTCTGCAGCTATATAGTTGCATTTTGCATTTTGTTTCATACAGAATTTGCAAATCTCAGTTACACAGGGAATGTGTCATCAGCAAATTTTAGAATTTGTTTTAAGTTTTCCATGTCACTATATATCTTTAAAAAAAATGCAAAAATTCTGTAATTTTCCCACTGGCCACTGCCCCTTCCTGGTCTGTAGTGGTCACTTGTCAGCAGTCATCTCATCATCACAGGCAGGATTAGAATGACAGGTAACACCTCTGTGTAGATAACACATTCAGAATAGGTGATTGTCACAACTTATTTACTCCTTCCTCCCTGCACAATGACCTCTGCACAGGTCACATGACACGTCAATGAGGTCCATTGTGATTATGGCCCATGTGGCTGCTAGAAAGCATATCTCTAAACAGGATGTCCTGACCTTAGTGGAGAGTGAGAAAACTGCATGATTTTAGGATTATTTATTTCAAATATGGATAGTGACATTAAATTTGTTTTTGAAAAATCAAAAATGTAAAAAAAAAGTTTAACATAAAAACCTGATTTGCATAAATAATCCTAGTCTTTTTCAATTGATGGCTAATTACGTGCAATTCCAGTTGAAACTCAAAACATTTCTATCCCTGAGATGTATAAGGAAGCCTACAAATGTATGAACAAACAGGGAATCTAGTGCAGTCAACATATTAAAACTGTGGCTTTACGGCTCCAGTCTATGCAAGTTATGTGATTAAAAAATGGCTGCCTTCCTTCAGGAACCATGCCACCCTTGTCCATGGCATATGTGGTATAGGAGCTCTGATCCATTCACTTGAAGCCTATGGAAAGCAATGGGCTGTGTCTGGAAGAAAGAAGCCATAGTTATCGAACCTCACACAGGTCACGCAGTTTTTCATGTAAATTTCGGTAATTGTGCAGATAACGGGCATAATCGATAGAATGGAAGAGTCATCCATTTAGCATTGGTTTTTGCAGGATAATAATGTCAATCACATAACAGTTATGTGTATGTATTAAAGGCTCTCACTGAATCTGTATCATAACCTCCATAGTCCTCCCCCCAGTGCAGCACACTGATGTACAGAGGGGAGCGCTCTTTATAACCGGAACTGGTTCAGTGCCCTTGGATTCTAATTTTGTTTTTTTGGAATATGCATTTAACATTTATCTTTATGTTGACACTAAAACCAAAGAGCGAAGGCGGAAATATTCCAAGTAAATCATTCTGAAGTGTAAGAATCTTTGGTTGAGTCAGTAGAAGGGCAGATACAAGAGAACAGGATATTTTATGTGAGATGAAAGGGTATTCAAAAGCTTTCTGTAATACAAATTTTTGTTGAATTTATTATGGAAAGGGAGGAATCAAAGAACCTCCAGGGACTGCAGCGTGTCCCCCGTCAGCTGTGCTAGAAATAAAACTGAGATTTGTGGTGTAACTGCAGGGACATCAACCCTTCATCCACACGGTGCTACATTGGAGGCATCTGCAGTGTCCAACGTTTTACTTAAAGGCTATGGACACCTGCAGGGCATATTTTTTTTATGATTGCATTTTACTCATTTTTCAATTAGTCGTTATGAAAGATTTTCAGCAGTTTTGTTGATACAGGGTTTAAAAATCAGACTGCTTGCAGAGTACCATTTCTCAGTCCCTGCTGACAGGCTCATGTGAAGCCTTATCTCTGATCTCCTGACCTCATTTTAACCCCTGTATCCCCAAAACTGCTGAAAATGTATAATAAAGACCAATTAATTGAAAACATTATTTTAATCCCAAAATAAGTAAAATTCAATTATAAAAATTGCCTCGAAGGTGTCCATAGCCTTTAGTCAGATTCAGCCATTAATATTACAGCTATCTTACACATCCATTTCTTCCTTTATGGGGGGGATAACTTCTGTCATTTCAATGCACCCATCCTGCTGCTTGTCGCTCTCTGATCTTCCTAGCCTCTACATTTCAATTTCAGCATTTTCCTCCTTTTAATCTCTACAATACACATATTTCTTTCACCATAGCGTGAAAACGATCAGTCTTTTTCACATATTCTACTTCTGCTTAGTTTAATCTGAATAAATTAATGGATCAGTAAAATCAGATTCTTCTGAATCTTTTACTTCAGTCCAACATCTCTACCTTCTGTTCTTTTTAAAGGGAACATGTCACATGCTTTATGCTGCCATTACTGAAGGAGGCATAGATTTGGGGGATACTATCTCTTTTTACTGAGAGCGCTTTCATCCTGAGGAGACTTATAGGCCATACATGCTTCTGGAATTCCTCCATGGAATTCTGGGAAGAAAGGGATGCAAATGAGCTCTTAACAAGCTCTACCTCTGATGCCACCAGATGTAAGGCAGCTATAATATAAGTCAATGTTCGACCCTTTGAATAGGCCTTGAGACATGACTCTGATCATAAATAAGCCAGCACCACTGCAGATGAGATGCTGGCTTATTTATTATCCGAGTCATGTCTCAAGGCCTATTTAATGGGTCGAACATTGACTTAAGAAATTTGCCTTACATCTGGT
Source organism: Bufo bufo (assembly GCF_905171765.1). Taxonomy (NCBI): domain Eukaryota; kingdom Metazoa; phylum Chordata; class Amphibia; order Anura; family Bufonidae; genus Bufo; species Bufo bufo. The sequence continues at coordinate 237,540,900 of NC_053390.1, forward strand.
GGCATTAGAGGCAGATCTCGTTAGGAGCTCATTTGCACCCTTTCTTCTTTGAAGGAGGCCTAAATTAATGTGCTGATATGAGGTGGTTGCTGAAGACTTACAGTCTAATGCTGGCAGCGCACCCCTGGGAAGAGTCACAGTCTGCCAGATAAGAGTCCAGCTTATTCATGAGCTCCTCTCTCCCCACCCACCAATAACTGACAGTTCTATCATTAGTTTTCTCCCTAGGAGAGAACTGTCAATCATCGTCAGGTGGGATCTCATGAACAAGCTGGCCTCTTCTCTGGTAGCACATGACTCTTCCCAGGTGCACACTGCCAACATTAAAATAAATACTCAACAACCACCTCATATTAGCACCTGAATGACTGAATGCACTCATGACGGCAGTATAAAGGATGCTGGGGCTACACAGCAGTAGGCAGTGTGTGACAGTTACATGTAATCATGCTACACATTGTCCCATGAAGTCACATGAGCAATTTACACATCTTGACTCAACACATTAAGTAAACAATCCCAAGAAAATATTAAAGGGAACCTGTCATCAACTTTATGCTGACCTCACTGAGGGCAGCATAAATTAGTGACAGAAATGCTGATCTCAGCGATGTGTCACTCATGAGCTAAAAGTCAGTGGTTGCTGAGAACCAGCATCATAATCATTACAGCCCGGGCCTGGAATAGAGTCAAATCTACCTGAGAAGAGTCCTGGTTATTCCTTATCTCCTGCTCTCCCCTCCGATCTGCTGATGGTTGGCAGTTCTCTCCCAGAGAGAAAGGGAGAAAACTAGGTAGAAGACGGTCAGTCATCAGCAGGTGGGCAGGGAGAGCAGGAATTCATGGATAACCATGACTCTTCTCAGGTGGCCGTGACTCTTTTCCAGGCCCAGTCTGCAAGGATTGTGATGTTGGTTCTCGGCAACCACTTACTTTGAACTTATAAAGGACAGACCGCTGAAATCAACTCACCTGTCTCTACTTTATTCTGCCGTTAGTATGGGCAGCATAAAGATGATGACAGGTTCCCTTTAATTACCTTTTTTTAATGGCCTTTGTGTCATGATACCACGGTGAGACATGATATCTCACTTAAGTTTAGATCTGCTATATCTGTACATGCATATATAATGTATTTTAAAAAAAATAACTATACATTACAGCCTGGATAGAATAATAAAATTGCATACTACCATCACATGATGCAGCACCAGGTCACATCAGCATTTCTGTGGGGGATCACAGTCAAAAAGTATTGTTCATACTTCTGTGGTTTACCTTTAGTGGAAGAACAAATATTTTAAAAGTTGGGAGGAAAGAGGTGCTATCATGGGTGGAACAAATAGTAGCCAACTGGGAGAATGGGGTAATTCATAGAAACAATGCTCCTTTTTCTTTGGGGGGCACAGCGTCCCAGTCGTTGATAATGCTGTGATTCCCAGGGTCAGATGAGCGCTTCCCTGTAATTCAATCAATGACTGTCTATGTCACATATACAGTATCACATTAAACTTCAGGAACCAAAGGTGACAAGTCACATACTAGACACGAGAGCTTGTTTCATGTTCTGGTGACAAGGTTTAATATTTGCCCTCTGTTCCTGTCTAATTAGGAAGATTTTAGGGTGGAATTTAACAGTCCGTGTGTTTAGACTGAAGTCTACAACAGCTGCCAGATTGAAATCTAACAGAACAGGGGTCAGTACAGAGATCTCTCCCATCACCTCTTTATACCCAGGACTGTAACGAGGGACATCCTCTGCGTCTGGAGGAAAGAAGGGTTTCATGCAAAATAGAAGAAGATTCTTTATGGTAAGAGCAGTGAGACTATGGAACTCTCTGCCTGAGGAGGTGGTGATGGTAAGTTCAGTAAAAGAGTTCAAGAGGGGCCTGGATGTATTTCTGGAGTGTAATAATATTACAGGATATAGCTACTAGAGAGGGGTCGTTGATCCAGGGAGTTATTATGATTGCCTGATTGGAGTCGAGAAGGATTTTCTTTTCCCCTAAAATGAGGAAAATTGGCTTCTACCTTACAGGGTTTTTTTTTGCCTTCCTCTGGATCAACTTGCAGGGTGACAGGCCGAACTGGATGGACAGATGTCTTGTTTTTTCAGCTGAACAAACTATGTTACTATGTAATTGGAATAATGAATGGGGAAAAACAGTGTCATGAACTGTATGATGTCTGATTTCAATGACAGATTCAGGAATTGTGAGGCTTGGAAATGGAAGTCTAAGGCCCCTTTCATACAAGCGAGAATTCCGCACGGGTGCAATTCATTTCAATGGGGCTGTGTACATGAGCAATGTTTTTCACGCATCACTTGTGTGTTGGGTGAAAATCGCGGCATGTTCTATATTCTGCGTTTTTCACGCAACGCAGGCCCCATAGAAGTGAATGGGGCTGCGTGAAAATCACATAGCATCCGCAAGCAAGTGCGGATGCTCTGCAACTTTCACGGATGGTTGCTAAGGAGATGATGTGGCGGTCCATTCACTTTATTATTTTCCATTATAACATGGTTCTTTAATACAGAATGCTAAGTAAAATGTCCCTTGAGGGTTAAAAAATTTTTTAAAAAAATTACTCACCTCATCCACTTGATCAAGTGGATGAGGTGAGTAATTTTTTTATTATTATTTTAACCCTCATGGGACATTTTACTTAGCATTCTGTATTAAAGAACCATGTTATAATGGAAAATAATAAAATCTACAAAACACCTAACCCAAACCTGACCTTCAGTGAAGAAGTCCGGGTTCAGGTCTGGGTACCACATTCAGTTTTTTATCACGCGCGTGCAAAACGCATTCAAACACTATGCACTTGCGCGGAAAAAACTGAACAACGCAATCGCAGACAAAACTGACTGAAATTGCGCACGCACTCGTGCTGGTTTCCCGCAATGCACCCGCAACGTATCCGGACAAAATCCGCGACGCCCGATTAAAAGGGGCCTAAAGCTGATGAACAATTACAAGTTATTTAAAAACCTTTTATATTTTAAAGTAGATAATCTTTAAAAAAAAAATAAACAGGTGCAAGACTGTAGATCCTACGAATGCTTGTTCTTGATAATCTGCACGTGTTAGGCTACTTTCACACCTGCGTTTAGGTCGGATCCGTCTGGTATATGCACAGACGGATCCGCACCTATAATGCAAACGCTTAGATCCGTTCAGAACGGATCCGTTTGCATTACCATGAACAAAAAAAAAAAAAAAAAAAAAATTATTATTTTTTTTGTTCATGATAATGCAAACGGATCCGTTTTGACTTTACATTGAAAGTCAATGGGGGACGGATCCGTTTGAAAATTGAGCCATATTGTGTCAACTTCAAACGGATACGTCCCCATTGACTTACATTGTAAGTCTGGACGGATCCATTTGCCTCCGCACGGCCAGACGGACACCTGAACGCTGCAAGCTGCGTTCAGGTGTCCGCCTGCTGAGCGGAGGACAAACAGTGCCAGACTGATGCATTCTGAGCGGATCCGCATCCACTCAGAATGCATTAGGGCTGGACGGATCCGTTCGGGGCAGCTTGTGAGAGCCTTCAAATGGAGCTCACAAGCGGAGCCCCGAACGCTAGTGTGAAAGTAGCCTAAAGGTGCAGCCGATCACCCAACGAATGAGCGAAACGCTTGTTCATCTGGTGTAACATTTATTCATGCAGGCAACTAAATTATTGTTTCTGGGCAGCAGATCTTAACATCTAAACATCGATCTGCAGTCCAGAAGCAATGCAGCTGTATGAGGACTAGCGATCGCAATAGCGACCCCTCGTCCTCATACTGTGCAGGTGACTGCTGCATGTAAATACAGCGCTTCACCCTCTGAACCAGCAGCCAGTTGTCAGGAAGGCACGCTTCCTTCCTGCTCCTTGACCCGTGTAATCCCAGCTTTAGAAGGGGCAAATTTGTCTCAGTAAGTTAGGGGTGGGGAAGTGTTATGTGGGGCCCCATTTCAAGCTTTATGGTGGGCTTTCCTCTATTTACATCCCTTCTTAGGGATCACAGCTTAATACAGAGGGGTCAATTTACAAATCCTCTTTTATAGGCAGTCTAAAAAGTTGCCAGATTTATCACAGTGGCTGATGCTGGACGATAAATTTGGAGCATCCTTATGCCTCTTTCACACGACCGTTTTTTTTTTCCGTTTTGCGGGCTGTTTTTTGCGTTCCGTATACGGTCCGTATACGGAGCCATTCATTTCAATGGTTCCACGAAAAAAACGTAATGTACTCCTTATGCATTCCGTATTTCCATTTTTCCGTTCCGTTAAAAGATAGAACATGTCCTATTATTGCCCTCAAATCGTTTTTTGCGGAGCCATCTATTGAAAATGTTATGCTCAGCCCAATTTTTTCTATGAAATTACTGTATACTGTATATGGCATACGGAAAAACGGAACGGAAAAACAGAACGGAAACAACGGACCGCAAAACACTGAAAAAGCCATACTGTCATGTGAAAAAGGCCTTAGACTGTCTAATCTAAGGGTGGGTTTAGATGGGCTGATGGAGAGGCCGATTGTCGAGAAGGAAGAGTTCTTTCTCGATAGTCGGCTACTCGTTCAGTGAAGGAGACCTCTGCATTTACATGCAGCGATCTCCTTCACAGTATGAGGATGAAGGATCACTATAGCAATCCCTCTTCCCCAAGCAGAATCATGGTTTCGGGGCGGCAGCTTCCTGTTTAGACAGCACAATCTGCTGCCTAGAAAGGATGACTGGGGCGCCTGCGCGAACGACAGGATCACCCGATGAACGAGAGTTTTGCTTGTTCATCAGGTGATCAGCGGCACATATACAGCGGCAGATTATCGGGAACGAGTCATTGTGGACGACTATTGGTTCATCTAAATCCACCTTAACTTTCTACCACCCATTGGTTGGCTTACCTTGCAAAGGAATTTTGGAGCAAAATTTTGCATTTCAGGCATGGCCCCTTGCCTGATAAGCTATGCCCCCTTGAAGGCAAGGCACAGTGGATTAGTATTTTCAGCTTAATTGCTTCACATATATGTTTAAAATGTGGTACATCAAATTGCACCAAAAGCGTCAAGCACAGCCCAAAGTTAAATATGGACCGATGTATTTCTACATGAGCATATTTTATTATCAGCTTAAAGGGGTTTTCTATAACTTAAATACTGATGATCTATCCTAAGGATATAAGATGAGTGGGAGTCTGACTCTCGGCTACCTAGAACATCAGAAGATTGAATGGTCGGTGGCTGGACCATTCTACAAAACAAGCACTTTTTATCTTTTGTGTCACCTCTACTTCTTCATAGATTGTAAGTTCTTGTCAGCAGGGCGCTCACTCCTGTTGTTTATTAGTTTGTTACTATACAATGTCGGACTTTGTTAGTACGAGTGCCTTCCAGTTTGTAATGTGCTGCAGTATATGCCATATAAATAAAGATTATTATTACTGATATGCGGATGGAAGTTTTAAATACCGCTCTTATCAAGTTTTCGATCTGAATAATTACAGTGTGTGTGTCTGTAATTACCTTTAAACATTGAAGAAATGCAAACATATTTTCTCTAAGCCCACATATTAACATTTTCCTTTTAAAGGCATGCTACAAAAAAAAACTGTTAAATTGCAGCTTTTCTAAATACATATATACAATATAAAGGGGTCGTCTCCACTTCAGTAAATGACATTTATCATGTAGAGAAAGTTAATACAAGGCACTTACTAATGTATTGTTATTGTCCATATTGCCTCCTTTGCTGGCTGGATTCATTTTTCTATCACATTATACACTGCTCGTTTCTATGGTTATGACCACCCTGTAATCCATCATCGGTGGCTGTGCTTGCACACTACAGGAAAAAGCGCTGGCCTCTCTGGTGGCTGGGACTATGGGAATGCGCAGAGGCCGGTGCTTTTTCCTAGAGTGTGCAAGCACGACCACCGTTGCTGGATTGCAGTGTGGTCGTAACCATGGAAACAAGCAGTGTATAATGTGATGGAAAAATGAATCCAGCCAGCAAAGGAGGCAATATGGACAATCACAATACATTAGTTAGTGCCTTGTATTAACTTTCTCTACATGATAAATGTCATTTACTGAAGTGGAGACGACCCCTTTAATGGACATAATTTAAAAATGATTCTGTTTTTTATTCAGTCTACTACTTATAAAAGGATTTTTGATCTGCAAGTAAAATCACTACGCTCTTCTGTAGCATATTAGCAAGTCCATTGGAAAGCACAGGCAATTCCAAATATTCTGATATTCAGTTCACCCCTGGCTATACTTAGTGATTCAAATATTAAGGAATCATTTATATGCATGTTCCATTATAACATTTAGTGATCTGCCCGGCTTCAATAGCTCCCTTCAAAATCCTGTGAAATCTTGTGTTAGTGCCCAGAATGTCATCTTAGTCAGAAGTTAGATAAAGGTTCTGGGACTATAGAGAGATGTGGACATGACAGCAGCAGAATGACATTTGTTTCCAATCTTCTTCACATAAGGAATAAAATATACAATAAATGAGCGAAGGAAGCGCCATTAAAAATCCGACAGCCGCTTTTCTTATTGCCGTCGGTAAAATCCAGGGGCCATTTTCAGAGCTTTGGAGTCTGTATTCTGTCATTGGAGAGAGGAAAAGGCTAATGGCATCACAGCAGCCCCTTCCATCTCCCTATTGACAGACTACAGACGCCATACACAATACCTAACTCTGTTAACTCTGCTGGGAAGAGACGCGATAAAGAATTCGATTTTCCAGCGCTGGCTCTTCAATTTTCCCCAACTAGCTCCTCTTATAAAGGGAACGATCAGCTAATAGATACCTAAGAGAATAGCGGTAAAGGCAGTTTGCTAATGGTGAAGCTTTACTTCCAATTCCAGCTATTTCTTTGCTTATCCTTCCCAATGCTTTACTTACCTGCAAGCTTGGGGCAATAAATAACTAGGTCGATAACGAGATACCGATATCCTGTGTAATGTCTACACAATTTATAAGAAATATGTATTTTTCATCTACTTCTGATATGATTGCTCTGTGTGGTAGCCTTTACATTTTCTCTCTCTGTAATCCATCTCCTGCAGGACTGGTTGACTAGATTCGGCTATCTGCCTCCATCCGATCCAGTTACAGGACAGCTGCAGACACAGGAAGAGTTGTCCAAAGCAATCAAGGCAATGCAAGAGTTTGGTGGGCTAAAGCCTACTGGAATACTAGGTACAAATTAATATATATATATAGTGATTGAAATGTCTCCATGCACAGGGAACCATCGCTTTATGGAGAAATTGGTTTTCCATGGTAGTTGAAATTGTTTGGAATAGTTTCATCTCTTGGAGAACATGCGTTAACACATCTTGTGAGGGCATCTTTGAGGTGGTCAAGCATGTGCACTGAGCTCCATCTAAAGTCTATGGGGCCGCCAAAGATAGCGATGAGCTCCCATCAATCAGACACCACTCACCTATCTTTTGGATAGGGTGTAGGTCTGCATTCTGGGACAACCCCTTTAAATAGACTCTGCAGTGGTTTTCTGGACACGGATCTGTCACTGAAAACAATGTAAGTCAATGGTGACGGATCGGTTATTTTAGGAGCCTAAAAAAAACGGATCCGTCACCAATTGACTTTCAATGTATTTAGTGACGGATACCTTTTTTTTTTTCGTTTTTATTTCACACAACCGCATCCTAACAGAACGGATGGATCCTGATGTGCAAAATCAAAATGGATACTCTGCTGGATCTCAATACCGGAATTAACAACGCAAATGTGAAAGTAGCCAAATGTGTTGGATCACCAGGTTGGAGGGAGTAATATATGCTTTTGCCTACAAAATAGGCACAGAGAATAGGTCTGTAACCTGTCATTCATTCACAAGAACTAGGCAAAGTACTGCACTAATCAATGGAGGAAGGAAGAAGCCAACGAGAAAAACATGACTGGTGGGCTCAGAAACGGATGAATATTTGAGAAAATAAGTAGATTTCACTGTATATGAAATAATATTAACGTGCAACTGGGTACAGGCTGGATTATCAGGCAGTGTAATTGGGCCTTTACAGTTTGTGCACAAAGCCATTTTTCTGAGAAAATTTGGCTCATTGAATGGGACTAAATGTGCTGGCTGATCCGTGGCATTCAATCAGCAAAACCATGGCAGAAATCCAATGGTCAGTCTTAGGTTTCTGCCGCAGATTCCACAGCAAAATCATATTGGATTTTTCCAGTATGTATTTTTACCAGGTGAACATACCCCAGAAACACAAACGCAGTCTTAATACACTTTGTTTTTCACTAAAGCCAGAAATTGATTGAGCAGGAAGGCAAAGTATAAGTCCTTTCTTTGCATTTTCCATTCCCTTTGAATCAGCTCTTGCATTTAACGTAGAAATTTTACAAAAAAAATAGGCTCTAGGAAGGTAGGAAGGTAAATCCATTTAAAATTGTTAGTGTGCAGATAAATACCGTATGTTATGTCCACCTCACCGTAATAAAACTTTTATTATTAATATCTAAAATTGTGTTACCCACACACCCACATATTTGATTAAAATATTAAGTGAATATCCCTAGCAGTATTTTTAATTACCGGTATATAGAGTTTGAATGAAAGATCATAAACCCCCCACCCCAACATGTTGCGGATCCGTTTTTTTGCAGAACAGAGAAACAGGAATTGGAAAGTAATTAACTCTTGAATATGTGGATGAGAATAGCGTCCATAGTGAATTTATTCCTGCCAATCTTGTATATGTAATAACTAGAAATCATTTACAACATTATTAAAATGCCATCCCAGAAATTAATATAGAAAATAAACACATCATTTAAAATTTAAGTGATCAACTACGCATCCATTTATAAAGACGTGTATGCATAAGGGTGCATTCATACAACCGTAATTCAGGGTCCACATTTTGTCCGCATCCGTTGTCCTGCAAAAAATGTAGAGCATGTCCTATTCTTGTCTGCAATCGTAGACAAGAATAAGCATTTTCTATATAGTTCTGGCCATGTGCAGTCCGCAAAATGCAGAACACACAATGGACGGTAAACACTTATGGTTGTGTGAATGCACCCTAAGGCTGGCTGTACATGATGTGGATAACTGCTAATTAACAGGCAGCATTTATACTTGCACCACGATGCGTCTGTACATGCAATTTAAAACAGCATGCACTGTGCAGTTCAAAATGAACTTTCATTGCATCTCCTTCTAATGGTCCATGAAACATGGATGAAACATGGATGGCATCTGTGTTGTGTCCATGTTTGTCACGGATCAATAGACTATAATGGGCATGATGGATCCGTGAAGACGGACAAAACAGCATGCATCCGTTTAAAACCACAGACTCACGGACTATGCTAAAACATGGATGTGTAAATACACACATTAAAATGAATGGTGATGTACAGCACACGTCCGTCAATCACTAACGTGTGAATGAGGCTTCACAGGTTTTACTTAAAGCTGTGTACACCTTTGTGGCCAATTCTTTTTTATTATTATTACTTAGTATTCATTTTTAGCTAAAAAAAAAATGTATTGGTCTTTATTAAAAAAAAATGTAACCCCTGTCTGTGTGCAGCCTTAAGTTTATCTAGTAGCAGGATCAGAATTTTCACTCTGTTCCATCAGGCAGCTCAGCTGAAGGCTCCTTATCTCTGAATCTCTGACCTTATAAACACTCATTCTAGCTCACTTCTTATCTTACTGATAAGAATGTGGCTTAAATAAGTGTTTATGACCTTTCAGTAATTTAGAAATAAGGTTTATTAGATGACCGACACAAAGTGAAAGTAAAAAGTACAATTCACACAGCTAGATGAACAGTTATCCCTTTGTGACAGAACGGTTCAATATTTTTAATAAAGACCAATTGAAAAAAATAATCTTTAGCCCAAAATGCAATCATTAAAAATATTGCCCACTTAGGTGTACATAGTCTTCAATCTTTTTACATGAAACTCCTCCTGCGGTCTCACATAATCCCAGTTGATGGGACAGCATTTTCATGGTGACAAGTTCCAGCTGCAGTCCACAGGAATATATTGAGTTGCGAGCAATGTTGTGGACTGCAGCTTGTTTAGGGAAATAAGGCTGGAACATTTTAAATTGGGATGGCTGAAGTATGTAACTCTTAGGGTATGCCCATTAGTCCAGGTTTCCAGGTTTGGAAAACAAATGAATAATTAAAGGACAGAAAGTATAAAGGACAGATATAACTTCTATTTTTTTTTATTCACTCCTGGTTTTGACTTGAAAACTGCATCAGAAAACCTGACCACATGGCCGTACCGTTATGGCAGCCCCTGGTCCAGAAAACATAGTTATAAAACTGAATTTAAATATTTGACCAATATGTCGAAAATCTGGACCAGTAAACCTAAGGAAAACTATCAGGAAAATTAAAAGGACATTTTAAGGACATAGCGACTTTCCTTACAACCAGCTCTGCCTCTGCAATGTGTCAAACATACATCAGAGTGTATAATCCTGTATGTAACAAGGATATATGGACATGACGACGTTGGACCCAACACTGTAAACACCTTATTTTTCTTATACTCTTTGTAGACGGATTAGGCAGCAGCTGCTCCACAAGTTCCCTTTCTGCGGAATTCCCTTCGGAGAGAAATTCTCTCAATTATTAATGACAAATTTACAATAATGTGGTTGTTCCTCTTTGATGTTCGTTGGAAAATACAGCCTCCGTCTGATTCCCATTCAGCATGAGACAGTATGGCACATTTGCTATTTTGTGGCAGTCTGTCTAGACCAGGGGTGCACAACCTGCATCCCTCGATACCATTCTGTGTGGCCCCCTAACCGTCTGTAAAAGACATGTATGTCTGTGTCTTGTGACTGCTTACATGTATATGTCATGTGTTCTCCCATTAGATGGAGGCCTGGAAGTGTAATCAGACATTTATAGTATATACTGTATTTTCAATATGCCATAAATGCAGTATTTCAGTTGATAATACTCCTTTAGGTTTTATCTTCGACCTCCTCGAATTGGTTCAATCTGACAATGTGGCCCCCAATCAGTAAATGAAGTGCTCCCCTGGTATACACCCTGCTGAAGACTGTGGTTTTCATCCACATCTCGTGGTCAGCACTGCCCCCTAACCATTCATTGAATTAACAGACTCCCAATAGCTCACAAAACAAATTCAATACAATATAAAACTCTTGAGACTCTGCAATAACTGGCAACACAGAGACATATATAACAAAGCTTTTCATCTCAAGCCACACATCTTTCCTTCCAATAAGATGAATAAGGAAGGACACATCTTTGTAATTAATGGGGTTCTGTTGGACTTAGGTATTGATGACCTATCCTTAGGGTAGGTCATCAATATCAGATTGGCGGAGGTCCAACTCCCGGCAGCCCCACCGATCAGATGTTTGCAGAAGTTCTAGAACTGGAACCAGGCACCAGAACTACTCATCCCCATCTACTATGTAGTGGCTGTGCCTGGTTCCAGCAGCACTGCTCCCATTCATTTGGATAAGTCGTCAATACTGAAGTCTGGGAGAACCGCTTTGTTACTTTTATGATAGGATGTGACATCACAAATACAACAGGACTACACATAAGTCATTGTTGTTTTGGTGGTAGGATCTGGTCTCACAGATATCACCACCTATAGCTTTAATGGTAGTCCTTCCTCAATACACTACAAAACATCATTATGCATTTCTCATACTGTATTTTACATTAATATAATGCATATGAAACCTTATAATGCATATGAAACCTTTTCTGTTTCCTGTTAAAGCAAAATCAACTGACTCAGCTACAAATCTAAAACTGTGTAGTATGTGTATCATAAGTGTAAAGGGTAAGGCTACTTTCGTTCATGATGGATGCATGCGGTTGTGATATTGTAACTGATCCGTTTTTGCAGATCCATGACAGATACGCCCAAAACGCGAGTGTGAAAGTAGCCTAACATGTAAGATGTTACTGCTTTGAGATGGGTTGTATATTATAGTGTCAATGGATGGTCCCTATAGGCTTCAGGAGTGTACATTTTACAACACACTATAGGTAGTCCCCTGTAACAGTAATAAAAAAAAATCTGAGTAGAGTCCTGACAGCCATCTACCTCTCTGTGTGAACCAGGAGGACTGATATGTTGGGTGCAGGCATGAATATTCTCCCTCAGCTCTTCTTCCCTAGCTTTGTCCCCTTTGCCAAAAACATATCAAAGACCACTGCTGGACAAAAAGTGCAGCTATGGAGGTATTCATTATACTGAATCCAGTAGCATTGACTATACATAGACTTAAAAGGAACCTGTCAACATGAAAAATGCAATGTAATCTGCAGGCAGTATGTTATAGAGCAGGAGGAGCTGAGTAGACTGATATATAGTTTTGTAGGAAATGATTCAGTATAACTTGTATTTCATTCATTTACATTCCAGCTCATTCTGGGCTTTGAAGTCCAGGAGGCGGTCCTATCAGTGATTGACAGCTCTCTCTGTATACACAGTCATGGAGGGAAGGCTGTCAATCACTGATAGGACCGCCTCCTGGACTTCAAAGCACCGAATGAGCAGGAATTTAAATATATAAATTTCAAGTTTTACAGATTTTTCCCCCCATAAAACTATATATCAATCTGCTCAGCTCCTCCTGCTCTATAACATGCTGCCTGAAGCTCATACAACATGTTCAACCTGGCAGGTTCCCTTTAAGTGTCAATTCACATAAATAATATAGGGTCTTGGTGCCAAAAATGGTGCTGTTACCATGTGTAAAGTTACAGTGTGTATAAGAAGATGTCCTTGAGTTACCGAAGCCCATTCTGCATGGCTGTAATTATGTGTACTGCATGCTAATACAATTCAACATGTCTTACAGTCCAAATTCATTGACCAGAAGGTCTTTTCTACCGATGAATGATGTTAACAAGCTTTTATTGTTTATAAATCTATAACCTATGTAAAATCAGCCACTCCTATAATTATCTAAAAGCATTTCTATATGAATACTTCGCTGGTGTAGGAGTCTACAAATCCCTCAGGAAGTCCATTCATTTCTTTTAAACTTGAGTGCTGTTCAATAAATACAATGTCTAGCAAAAGGATTAACAATGAATAATGAAAGACAATTACTTTACTAGAAAGCGTTTTTGTCCTCTGACATACAGATGAGGCCACCTTGGAATTAATGAAAACCCCTCGCTGCTCTTTACCTGACCTGTCCCAATCAGAGGCTGCCAGGAAGAAGCGGAATGTCCAGGCGGTGACAAAGTGGAGCAGGAGAAATTTGTCTTGGAGGTAAGAGGCACACTCATCTCTATTGTGTCACATCATGCAGGAACAATGAAGGTCCCTAATGGTTTTTATAATCGAGCAGTCAATTAGGCAATGGATGAGCAAATGCTTGTTCATCGGATGCTGGGCAACTTTCCTTAGGATCCTGAGTAATCCAGTGTTCTGCTGCCAACAATGAATAGAACAGAATGAGGGAGGAATGAATAGTTCCTCCCGTATCCTGTTTGCATTGTCCTGTGTAATCAGGCCAGTGCAAATGAGCGCCGATGGATGCGTTCTCATCCATTTGCGCTCACACTACCCTTGCACTGACAAGGTTAAATGCGATAAAACCTTAATTCAGTCTGCAAGAAGAGTGTTACTGCAGATTTGTTACCACTGTTTTGTTCTTTTAGTGACGGTATGTCCCACATAAGGTGGCATTATGTGAAGTAGACTATGGGGGGATTTATAAGGGGGGTTCCATCAGTTCCAGGACATTTATCATTATATATGCCAGAAACTGAAGTAAATAATGACTGAAGTCTATACCAACTGCGAGCTGGAGTGTTACTGACAATGGCTGTGGAACCACTGTGCCAACCAACCAGCTTGACTTTGGGCTAGATGCAAGGGTGTAATCCTGGTGGTCCCCTGTTATTCACCCTTTAACTTTGTTGCAGGGGAGCCATCAGGCCGCTACCTCTTGGAATAGTCCTTGTATGGTTGGCTGCTGACCCACAGGGATCAGAGACACCCGTGCGTGTCACTGAGGGAACAGGCAATACTTGTAGTCAGGAAACAGGTAGAGGTCAGGGCTGGAAGAGTTTCTGCAAATCCATAAAACAATCCAAAGCTCTGGGCAGGTGGCACAGAATCAGGATCCAAGAACCAGACAAGTTCGGTACACAGGCAGACAGATAATAGCTCTTTTATAGGATCTAGCAAGATCTCTAGAGACCAATTGCTCAGGCAAGGACTGAAGGAAACAGCCAACTGATTAGCAATTGGACACAGCCATGCAGCAGTTCACAGAGCACAAGATTAACCCTAGCCATGCTGCAGACAGGGGTACAATGAAAAGAAGCCCTAATTCCCACACAGGAAGCCGATGCATGTTCGAACAGGACAACGGTGGCCATGAACCACCATTGTAACATTAAGCAGATTTCAGTCAGGTATGGACTGCAGGAGGAGGCATTTAATTTATGATGAGGCCTATGCCTCATCATAAATGGAATGCCTGCCCTGGCAGCGCAGGACCTATTAAGACCAACGCAGCACACGCAGGTCCTGAAAAATAAGGGTCTATGTATATTAAAGAAATCACAGGAATACATTTAAATTGGTAACTAATTGGTGTACCAACCTGCATCAGCTACATCTTCTGTAGGTTTCAGCCACATGTGGTGTAAATGCTGTTGATTCTCCATAGCAGATGAGATTTCAGAAATGTTATCTACACACTGTGGAGAAAACCCACTGCATAAACTGACTTGTACTGTGGGTCTTCAGTGCACAACATTTACATTTATTTTGCAGGTTTTACCTGCAGTTTTCACCATTTGCAATGCAATCCTTTTCTCTCCCTGCTATCTGCCTACATCTGAAATATATGTCTGTCTTTTTACCGCAAAACGAATGCTTCCACAAGTGTCCCTCTAATCGCTGACATCTCAGCACCTCTATATGTACTCACCACAAGTACTGGCACCTCAAACATCACAAAGCCTGGCCATGTCAAAAAGTATTTTGGTCAAGATGCGCAAGCTTGCAACCCGCATCAATGGTCCTGATTGTCCTGCAAGTCCTTACGTTAAAACCAGAGCTTAAAGGGTTTCTGTCACCCCACAAAACTCTTTTTTTTTTTTTTGGATAGGTAGATTCCTCATAGCGCGATATAGGAGAATATAATAGTCTTACTTACTTTCATGCGGCCGATTCTTTATAAAACGAAGTTTTATAATATGTAAATCCGGTCTCTACCAGCAAGTAGGGCGTCTACTTGCTGGTAGCCGCAGCAGAAAACCGCCCCCTCGCCGTGTTGATTGACAGGGCCAGCCGTGATCTCCTCCTCCGGCCGGCCCTGTCAGTAATTCAAAAATCGCGCGCCTCTGGTCCTTAGGCGCAGGCGCTCTGAGATGAGGAGGCTCGTCTCCTCAGCACTCCCTCAGTGCGCCTGCGCCGATGACGTCTTCTCTTTCGGTGATGTCATCGGCGCAGGCGCACTGAGGGAGTGCTGAGGATACGAGCCTCCTCATCTCAGAGCGCCTGCGCCGAATGACCAGAGGCGCGCGATTTTTGAATTACTGACAGGGCCGGCCGGAGGAGGAGATCACGGCTGGCCCTGTCAATCAACACGGCGAGGGGGCGGTTTTCTGCTGCGGCTACCCTCATTTACATATTATAAAACTTCGTTTTATAAAGAATCGGCCGCATGAAAGTAAGTAAGACTATTATATTCTCCTATATCGCGCTATGAGGAATCTAAATATCCCAAAAAAAATATATGAGTTTTGTGGGGTGACAGAAACCCTTTAAAACTAGATCAGGCAGTAAAACTAGATACATGCACCAAATGTATCGCAGTGCCTCAGGCCGTGTGATAGATGTGCCACATCTTGCTAAATATTAGACACTCTTGGTTGACTTTTAGACCAATGCATTGCGCCAAAATGTTGGTGCAATTTTGGCACAATTTGGCTTATTTTAAGACATCTCAAGGCTATGCCTCCCTTTTCTAGGCACTTTTTAAAATTGTCTAGTGAGGAGCAAATAGTGCATAAGTCACATTTTGTGACTTTTTGCATTTTTTTTACTCTCAATTTTGCAGAGCCTAGCAGAAGTTGGTAGGGACACTACAGCAGGACTAACTTACTATAATTTGCACAAGAAATCTGGCGTAAATTATAACTGAAATCTACTCTGGCTCCAAGCTGACAAAGGTTTCAGTTCCTGGTGTATGGACACCACTGATAAGACTAATTTATTAAGAGACCTCCCTTCTTAATACATTTGTCACATCTTATGCCAGCTGGCCTTTTACTAAGAATGGCATGTGAAATGCCAGTTTTTAGTAAATGGGTCCCAAGGAGTTGTCCAGGATTTACAAATTCAAGTGAATGTAGCTGAACTACATTAACTGATATGGGCTGAGGACAGGAATTGCTGTTTCTAGAAAAATAACTATTTTATGTTTCTTCTACAGCTGGACATACTCCTCCTAAGGCCTCATGCACATGACCGTACGGTGTTTGCAGTCGGCAAAACACGGATGCCGCAATTTGCGGAACTGAATGGGTCACCCGTAATAGAAATGCCTGTTCTTGTCAAAATGGACAAGAATAGGATATGTTCTATTTTTTCAGGGCCATGGAACGAAGCAACGGATGCGCATCTTTTGAGGCCCCATTGAAGGGAATTGGTCCACATCCAAGCTGCAAAAAATGCGGCTCGGATACAGACCCAAACAAAATTTGTGTGCATGAGGTCTAAAAGAGGTGAGACTTCATGTGGAATTATAGGCATAATGTATGAGGCATCTCACGCTCATTAAGGGTGTAAGAGCCCTCCTCATTGTACATGGGATGCTACAGTAGGATTCTGCTGCAGATTTTGGCATATACACAATTTTTCTTTATCTATAATAGATTTTTTAATAACAGAATTTATAGTTCAATTAAACAGTTACCTAAAATAATAGGCTTTTAATTAGATTCTTTGTGATGCATTGGATAATAGAGTTTTTTTTTATTTATTTATTGTTTTATAGCCAAATGGTTTGCAGTTTGCTATACATAATAGGTATTCTTAGACTTAAATATTAGGCTGGAATGTGCATTCATGTAAGTACACTGGGGATTCAAGTCCTTTACCTTAGTAATCCTCTTACATTTAACATACATCCCTTCATAGAGTCTTCTTTTATGTTTTTAAATTGTATTTTCATCTGTCAAAGAAAGCAGCCCCTTTAACTGTGCTTAGCATCTAATTTGTAAAAGAGTTTATATAGCAAGAGAGCCCCCTTGTGGCATCTATCTGGCACTGATTTTACAATTTGAAATTTCAACCTATTAAAGGAGACTTATTTTGCTTGCACCGCTTCATTAATTTAGACATTTTTAACAATCCCAATGGAAGAAGAGTATGAATGGGCCTATATAATTTTAACTAAGAAAACAATTGACTAGTAATTTAAGTCTTCTCAAACTGTGAGCAGAAATATAGTATAAATATTCTGGATAATCTATAAATTACTGATTAGGTTTTTAACCTTCTGATTAACAGAAATCAAACAGTATACAGCAAGATATACTGATATATTTATTACATTGTCAATATCACCTATGTGGTGAGGGTACATGGTCCCTTGGTTTGAGTAGTAGGCCTAAAAATGTAGTAACCAGTGGTGCACCAGGCCTTTCTGCTGCCTGAGGCAAACATTGAAATTACGCCCCCCCCCCCCCCCCCCCCAAAAAAGGCAAATTCTCAATCCAAACCCTCCCTCCCAGCCCTAGATTTGTCACTTTTACATCATACTTCTCCTCCTAGTGCCTCAGCCTTGTTATCCTGCTGCTACCCCCAATACTGTGCCAGCTGTGCTCCCCAATGCCCCCATGACTTCAGAAATAACTATGCGATAGTAATGACAGTCCCCCATAGTAATAGTGCTTCTAGGCTGTCCTAAATAGTAATAGTGCCCTTACAATACCCCAGTAGCCAGAATGTTCCTCAAGAGTGGCCCCAATTAGTAGTAATGCCCTCAATATTGTGGCCAATAATAATTATTATGTCCCCACAGTATTACTGTGTCTCCATAAGGCCCCTAGTAGAAACAAGGACCCTCTATAAGACACCCCCTTTCAGCCCCAAGTATTTATAATGCCCTCTGTAGTAGCTCCAAGTATTTATAATGCTCCCTATAGTGCCCCTGTCATTGGTAGTATATATAGTGCTCTCCCCCTGTAGTATAATGACCACCAGTAGTAACAATATATATATATATATATATATATATATATATAATGTCCCTCTGTAGTAGTAGTAGTATATATAATACTCCCCACCACCAACACCCAGTAGTCCCCCTGTAGTATAATGCCACCCTGTTGTGGTAGTATATATACTGCTCCAGCAACCAAGGATAGTCACTCTGTGGTATAATTCCCCCATAGTGATAATATATGTAATGCTCCTCTGTAGAGGTAATATATATAATGCTCTCCCCTCTGTAGTATAATGCCTCCATGTAGTGGTAATCATTTACCCATCTGTAGTTCCCCTGTAGTGGTAGTATATATAATGCTCCCCTGTAGTGGTAGTATATATAATGCTCCCCTGTAGTGGTAGCATATGTATAATGCTACCCTCCCCTGTAGTCCTCCTGTAGTGGTAATATATATAATGCTCTTCCGCTTATAGTCCTCCTGTAGTATAATGCCCTCCTGTAGTGGTATTATATATATAATACTCACTCCCATGTAGTATAATACCCCACTGTGGAGATAACATATACAGATATAAAGAGATAAAATACTACCATGGCATCCTGACACTGAAGGTCCAGAGTGGTGGATAACATTATTACATATTAACTTATAGAAGACCCAGAAGTGGCCAGGAAAATTACATTTATGAACAAACATCCTAGTTTCAGGACAATAGATCTGTTCTTTATTTTATGTGTTTCATAGTTTCCCGTAATTGTCTTCATTTCGTGTTTCTTGCAGGGTTAGAACATTCCCTAAAGAGTCATCACTGGGTCATGACACTGTGAGGGCTCTTATGTACTATGCCCTTAAGGTGTGGAGTGATATCACACCACTGAACTTTCATGAAGTGGCTGGAAATAATGCAGACATTCAAATCGACTTCTCCAGAGCTGACCACAATGATGGCTACCCATTTGATGGACCAGGTGGTACTGTAGCTCATGCTTTTTTCCCTGGTGAACACCACACCTCTGGAGACACTCACTTTGATGACGAAGAGTCATGGACATTTAGATCATCAGGTATGTCAGGGTAAGAGAAACAATCAGTCCATAGTTTTGCATTTGAGCTGTAAAAATATAGTCAGAATGAAAGACTATTTCTATCATCAGCATGTAGCTCTAATATTATTTTACTTCAATTTAAACATGCTTTTTTTACTCTAGCTCTTTGCTGATTTCATGTAAAACATGGAGGGTGATGGATATTGAGAAACTAGTCAGACCTTCTGTGTTATATAGCAATAAACTGTACAAGTAGTTTTCACTATTGTTATATTTCTTACTCTTTCACTCTTTACAAAATGCCCTTTAAAAGCTATGCGCAATCTTGCAACCAATGTTTTACTCATCCAATGTGTCTAAAATGTGAACTGAAGAAACTTCATTAAACATGTCCTTCTGTTTCATGTACAACTGCTATGTAGATCTTTGTGCCTCCATGGTTACAGAAGACAAATAAACCCTGTTGTGTTGTCCAAGCTACGGCTCTCAGTTAGAATTCATCATAACTGTATTGTGTTATCTGCTATGTTTAGCGTACATTGCTGCAATCTAGAGGCCATTGTTATATTTAGTTTATAAAGTTATCTATGTAATTCATTAGGTCACTCATCTTGTAACTCTTCCTCCTCTGTGAGCTCATAATGTCCTTCAGTCTTTTCCTGTTTGTCAGACATTCATTACAGAGCAGGAGAGAGGATTTCTCAAGGTACATTCAATAAATTACTTAAAGACATATCCACTGCATCTCCCTCCATGGAATTCTACATGCAACTAGTGTCGCTAGAGGATTTATTATAGTGAGTTCACTATCTTCCTTTGGTTGTATAAGAGATTGCCACTCACACTCATCAGATACTTTTTTCACATACATCAGAATACCTGCATAGTCAGATCCTGCAGTCATATACCTTTCTTCTGTCACCTTTTTCCTGATAATATACCAAATATATATTTGAATATAATAAAATGCATATAGGAGGAAGTATAAAGGCAGGATCAGACTACATAAAGTTTTTTGTCGTCTGTTACGGTACCATGGAGCTGCATAGGTCTGCATAGCAGCTGTAGGCAAGAAACAGTGTGTGTACATAGCTTTTAAAACAATTGTCATGACTACATTAGGTTAAAAAGAGACTTTCTAGATATAAGTACCTAATTTATTTTATTTACAAGTTAAAGAAGCACTCCCACAAAAAAATGTATTCTCTGACCTGTTAGAAAGGTCCATGATGTAAACTGTAGTAAAGGTAATTTTATTACCAGTCACTGTATGTGTGAGTTATCCCCTTCCTTCTGATTCTCAGTTGTGTCATGTGACTTTCCAAATAACACGGCATCTTATGTGTGGACAGGAAGCCAGTTTTTCTATGTATTCCTATGGGAGCCTCAATGTCAGTCTCATAGAAATAAATAGAAAAGTAACTAATTTCCTGTCCTGTGTCATTTGGAGATGAGAGTGCTGGTCACATGGTCCAGCTGAGGATTAGAAGCAGTGGCGTAGCTAGAAATTAATGGGCCCCACAGCAAATTTTTGAATGGGGCCCCCCCTCCCCAAGTCATTTTTTCGCAACCCCTTACGTTCATGCCGCCCCCATTCCTCTGGCTAGTAAAGATCGCTCTCTCACACCAGGCCCGGCAGCTGTTCCTTCCGTTTCTACACTGTCTATACTGTCACTGTATATAATTTCATTGTGTAATACTGTTGAGGGGGTCCTGACAAAATCTTTTAGTCCTCCTCCTCCTGGATGGGCCCCTTCTGGGTCAGGGCCCCAAAGCAGCCGCTTCCCCTATAGCTACGCCCCTGATCATATGGAATCATATGCTGTTAGATGTGTTCATGGCAGAGAGTATTCATCAGTCTGGATCAGGAGCTATTCGTTGCTGATTTCAGTAAGTTCATTTGCAGCCATTGTCCAAGCGTATTAATGGTTCATTGTCCTAAGCTGTCGCCCAGTTGATAAGTAATCATGTATGTTGGGACAGTTTTAGAAGGGAGGTTATAACTGAGAAGTTTACCTCCACTACAGATTACATCATGTACCTTTCTAACAGGTCAAAGAATAAAAATGTGAGTGTTTCTTTAAATATTTCAAATCTTTTTTCAGATGTGCATGGCATGGACCTGTTTGCTGTTGCAGTACATGAGTTTGGTCATGCGATCGGACTGACTCATATTTCTGATATGGAATCTATAATGAGACCATATTATCAAGGTCCAGTGGGTGACCCCCTGAAATATACCCTGCCTTATGATGATAAAGTCAGGATCTGGCAACTGTATGGTAAGTTTTTGTGCATGGTTACACACTAGTATAACAGTAAGGTGGATATAAAGGCATTGTCTCAGATTAGAGAAAAGGGTCTTCATTTTTACAGAAATACAAAGTACCTATGGAAAAGTCATCCATCCAGAGAGCACATAGTTTACTTTGTTCCCCTTGTATCTGTCCTATTTCAGATGCCCATTTTTTTATTTGGTAAATCCTTTATTGAAAAGATTTAGTGTTAAAAAACATTGTAAAATACATCTTTGGTGTAACAAATCTAAAAATGATATACAAATATGCTGCTTCACCCTCCCGTAAGCTGTGTGCACATTAAAATGCTGCATATTGGGTCAGCACAGTTCTGGGAAATCCAATTACTCTGCAGTGTTATCAGCTCATCATTTCATGTCTGGGTGCACGGTTTGTGAAATTAGTTTTTGAGGAAGATGCTGTGTCTTATTTTCTGTTCCAGTGTCCTACATGGCCTCTAATCCTTCACCCTCTCTCACCCCAGGAGTCCGTGAGTCTGTGTCCCCAACAGCAAAGCCTGAGGTGGTCGGAGCTGAAGAACATCCTTTTCTGCCTGATTTGCCCGAGAACCGCTCTACCATCCAGTAAGACGTCACTAGTTCAGGACAGATGGCCACGTATTCTGTATCTACTTACACAGCATTTTCATATTCAATCAGCTGGGTTGCTTTATTTTGGCAGACTGCAATTCTGATTACTATGTACAGCACAATCCACAGTCTGCTCTTGAGGTTGGGTGTCTTTAGTTCAACAGGAAATTGGCCATAGGTGACCTGTGCACAGCGGTTTTTGTTTGTTTGTTTTTTTGTTTTTAACTCCCAGTCCTCCTAAAGCCATCTTTTTTTTTTTTGCCGGACAAGATGTACTTTTTAATTTACATCTGCATACAATGTGGTGAGAAGCGGGAAAAAAATTCCAAATGGGGAAAAAAAAAATGAGGTATAAAAAAAAAACATTCCGCTACTTTTTCTTTCATTTTAATACTGGAAAAAAATGTAAAGCTTTGGAAAAAACTGATTTTTTTGGTTCATTTTTTTCTAATTGCCATTTTTAAATTTTATATGTACAGAGCTGTTTGAGGGCTCATTTGTTGCAGGTCGATCTGTACTTTTTATTGATACCATTATGGAGTGTGTATGACTTTTTGATCACTTTTTTGTTGGAGGCGAAGTGACCAAAAAAGTTAGTCATCCATTTTGACTTTTTTTCCCCTTTCATCATTTGCCATATGCAATAAATATTTTTATATTTTAATAGCAAGGGCATTTTCGCATGCAGCGATGCCCATGGTATTAATTTTTTAAAATTATTTATGTATTTTTAGTTTAATTTGGGTAAAAGGGGGGTGATAATTTTCATATTTTTTATTTTTTATATTTTCTAAAACTTTTTTTCTCTTTTTAAAACTTTTTAATAGTTCTCCTAGGGAACATTAACAAGCAATCATTACTGTAAATTGCTTCTCTCATAGACTGCAATGCATTTGCATTGATGTCTAATAGAATTACACTAAGGGGGTAATTTAACAAAGTTGGCTTAGATGCCCAAAGCAACCAATCAGATTCCACCTTTTATTTTGGACAGCTCCTTTGGGGAAATGTA